>NC_136261.1:170936142-171168642 GCF_964187855.1 Myxine glutinosa
GTGAGCAGAGAGTCTTGATTTTGGCAGTTTAACCATAAGAGGGTTGCAGGCAGATCTTATGCGACCTGTACGAATATTTGGGGGACAGAGCCCAGAGAGAGCTGGGGGAGCAAGGCTGGAGAGGAGTCGGTAGAGGACAGAAAGACCACCAACCTGCCTGCGGTGAGTGAGTGAGAGGCCCTTGGAGTTAGCTTCATCGCGGGAGATTCCAATGATTCTGAATGCTTTGGTTTCAACAGCGTGAAGACCAGCTAGGTGTGAGGCAGGAGCACCAGCCCAGAGGGGAGAGCGGCATTCCATTGAGCTGCGGATGAAAGCCTTGTATGTGGTGAGGAGCTCAGGTGTGCCAAGGAAGGACTTCGCACGACGGAGGATGCCCAGTCGGTGACTGGCTTTGGAGGCCACATTTGAAATGTGGTTTTCCCAGGAAAGATCATGGCAGATAGTGAGACCCAAAAGCTTGAGTGACAGAACTTCTTGGAGAGGATTATTCAGAAAGTGGATGGGAGGGTTGTCCAGTCGGTCTTTTCGGAGAGACATCGTAAGAGTGTGAGATTTGTCAGGATTGAAAGACATGTTCCACTTGTTTGCCCAGTCTGTGATTTTGTCCAGGTCTGCAGAGAGTGAGGAGGTTGCAGACTGCCGATCTGAGGGATGAGGAATGGAGCGACAGAGAGTAGAATCATCAGCAAAGAGATAGATCGGATTTTCAAGAGAGTCAAAGAGATCATTGATACAACAACAACAACATGCATTTTAAAGGCCATTTTCCCTACTAGAGCGGGGGTTAGCCTTGCGGTCCCCATGACAATCTTCTCCATTTTGCCCTATTTTCTGCATCTCTCCTTGTTAACCCCCTTGCCCGCATTTCTTCTTCCACCATATTTAGCCAAGTCTTTCTCGGTCTTCCCCGTCCTCTACTTCCTTCTACATTCATTTCCATCACTCTTCTCAACCAGTCACTTTCATCCTTCCTCAACACATGACCAAACCATCTCAACCTGTTCCTCTTCACAGCATCAATCACAGGCTCTATTCCCATCATCTTTCGCAATTCATCATTTTTCTTCCTCTCTCTCAACGATCCTCCGCACATCCGTCGAACCATTCGCATTTCCACCCTTTCCAACCTTCGTTGCTGCTCTACGTTCATTACCCATGTCTCGCTCCCATAAATCATAACACTTCTCACACATGCAGCATACACCTTTCCCTTCAGCTTCAACGACACTCCCCTCATCATCAGCACGCCACTCAGTTCCCGAAACTTCTTCCATGCACATCTCACTCTAGCAACCGTTGCCAAGTCTGATCCACCTTCTCCATTCAGCATGTCTCCGAGGTAGCAAAATGTTTTCACACCTTCCAGCTTCATGCCGTCTCCAAGATCCAACTCAACATTTCCTCCATCTGCAGCTCCCTCTGTGCACACCTTACATTTGAATGTAGCTGCCACACTGGTTAATGACCCTCTCAAACCACTACATTTTTGATGAACCCACTCAGCGCACATTGTACATTGAATGGAGTTCACTCCGACACCCTTCCTACACACAGCACAGGGCCACTTCCCAGTTCTTTCCACCTCACCACATGCTTTACCACTTGCCATCACCTTCGTCTTTCCGATATTCACCTTCAGACCTTTTGTCTCCATACATTCCTTCCACTTGTTCATCTTTTCCTTCAGTCCATCCATACTTTCCGCAATCAACACCAGATCATCTGCATACAACAACTCCCACGGTAAACCCTCCTTTACGTTCTGAGCCAGCACCTCCATCACAGCTACAAATAGTAGTGGACTTAGTACCGACCCCTGATGCACTCCCACCTTCACATCAAACTCACCACTGTTCCCGTCCTTCATCCTTAGAGCTGTGCGCGCTCTTTTGTACATTGCCATCACTACTCTGATCAACCAGTCCTCCACTCCTAACTTCCTCAATGCCCATGTCAATACTTTGCGTGGAACCCTATCGGATGCTTTCTCCAGATCAACAAACCCAAGAAACAACTTCTTCCTCTTCTCCATGTACTTCTCCTGCAACGACCTCACAATGAAAAGCGCATCTGTCGTTCCTCTTCCTGGCATAAATCCAAACTGCATTTCGTCGATCTTCACTTTCTTCCTTATCCTCCTCTCCAACACCCTTTCCAATACCTTCATTACATGCTCCAATAACTTTATCGCTCGGTACGAGCCACACTCCAGAAGGTCACCTTTCCCCTTGTATAGAGGGACGAGGGTACTCAGTTCCCAATCCACTGGAATGCAGCCTTGTTTCTCCACCAGATTACAGATCTCTGTCATTCTCTTCACACCCCAACTTCCTGCTGCCTTCAACATATCTCCCACAACTCCCGTCGGCCCTCCCGCTTTTCTACCCTTCATTGCTTTTATTGCTTCCTCAACTTCCTTCTCAGTTATCTTCTCTGCCGGTCCTAAAACTGGGTTACTCTCTTTGTTGCCATCCCATTCATTCTCTGTATTCAACAGCATTTCCATATATCTTTTCCATCTTCCTTTAATTCCATCTGGGTCGACAACGATTTGTTCCACTTCATCCTTCAAGCAACTCACCCCCATCACATCACACCTCTCTTTCACTATCTGCTTTGCAATCCTGAATACTGCTTTCTGACCCTCTTGCAACTCCAAGCGTTCTCCGAACATTTTCCTACATGCCTCCTGCGCCTTTGCTACCTCTTTCTTTGCAGCCTTCCTGGCTGCCTTATAACTTTCATGCTCTGCTATTTCTGCTCCCGTACCCTTCGCCTTCTGCCACTCCTTGAACTTCTTCCTCTTCTCGTCAATCCTCTTTCCAACTTCATCATCCCACCACCATGTTTCCGAGTGCCTCGGTGGTCCTTTTGTCCATCCACATTCCTCACCAACGGCTCCCAATAGACTAGCTTTCATTGACATCCAACCACTTTCAAGCTCAACCACATCATCCTCGACCCTACTCAGCCTCTCTTTTAATGCCTCCCTTACTGTCACCTCTTTCAACCTCCACACCTTCATTCTCGGTTGGTACTTCACCCGCCGAGCTCTCCTCGCACCGTTCACCCTTATGTCGCAGACAACCAAGTGGTGCTGTGAAACAGCCTCCTCCCCCGGGATCACCTTTGTGTCCCGGAGGTGCCCCCTATCTCGCCTACGCACCATCAGGTAGTCAACGGTTGTCGTCGACCCACCTGACGTGTATGTAACAAGCTTATTATCCTCTTTCTGGAACTGAGTATTACAAATCAACAAATCAGCTCCATCAGCAAACTCCAAAATCCTTTCACCTTCTCCATTTCTCACACCATATCCGTAACCCCAATGAACTCCGTCAAAACCATCCATACTCCTTCCCACATGTCCATTTAGGTCTCCTCCTACCACAACAACTTCCTCATCTTTCATGTTTTCCATCAGCTTCTCTATCGCACACCAGAACTTGTCCTTCTCTTCATTGCTTCGACCAACCTGCGGAGCATATCCCGAGATGACGTTCACCAAGAGCTTTCCAATCATCATTTTCACCATCATCAACCTATCACTCACTCTAGTCACACTCACCACACTGTCTACAAACTCCTCAGAAAACAGGACACCAACACCATTCATGCCCTCCAGGCACCCTTGCCGCATAAACTTGTATTTCTGTCCCTGCCTACCCTTCACCATTCTCACACCACTTCCCTTCCATCTCGTCTCTTGCACACAACATATGTCCACTCTTCTTCTGACCAATACTTCCACCACTTCTCCTGATCTCCCTGTCATTGTTCCTACATTCCATGTTCCAAACCTCAGAAACTGATCTCCACTTCGGGCTGTACGTTGCCCATATGTAGTTGTAATTGTCATGGTTCTCTTTTTGAGGCAATGTTTTTATGGTCGGATGCCCTTCCTGACGCCAACCCTCTTAGTCGTCTCTTACGACACGTAGGGATACGGTGTACCTATTCTAATCCAGGGTACACACTGGGAAACGTTTAAAACATGGAAATTCTGGGAGGGGGGGTGGGGGGGAGGGCGGCGTCAGCATCACGGCTGCGGTTTAAACATATTCCAACAATATCCCCCCCTCTCTCCCCCTCCCCCTCTCCCTCCCCCCCCTCTCCCCCTCCCCCTCTCCCTGCCCCCCCTCCCCCTCCCTTCCCGAGATGGCTGCGGTATAAACATATTTATATAATATTTATACAAAACCATGAAAAACAATCTGGGAAAAGTCTCTAAGTGAGAACGTGGATTTGAGAAAGCAGGAGCAGAGTTGGAAGAAAAACGAGATATAGGGGGCGGGGCACAAGTCGAGACGAGGAGGAGAGCGAACAAGCACGTGTCCGGGAGGAGAGAAAGAATTAATATAGAATTTTTTTTGTTGTTTGTTTATTTGTTTGTTCTGTTTTCAAAACGCTGGACAAAGGGTATGATGTTAGTGAGAGGTAGGGGGGAGAAAAGAAAATCAAAGAAACAAGCAAATACTATGAAGGAAAGAACCCATATTCACAAAACACTGACGAGGGGGGGGGGGGAGGGAGCCTGGAGAGACTAGGCCGCACGAGGCGCACGAGGCACGAACAAAAAAAACGACTAATTACACACAAATTTGCAACAACTACAAAACCAAAACCAAATAGAAACACACAATAACACATACACAACAAAATACCCAGCGGAAATTTGACAAAGAAACGAACGGGAAAACACTCAAACTTTGATGCCGTGGAGAGATCGATCATTGATGAAGACAGGAAAAAGCACAGGGCCCAGAACACTGCCTTGGGGAACTCCCAGCCTGAACAGGAAGAGGAGATGAGAGAAACACATTCAGGGCCACACGTTGACTACGACTAGAGAGGAAGTCCGCCAGCCATGCGTGTAGATTTCCATGGATACCAAAGGAGGAGCGTTTGGTGAGCAAAGCGGGGTGCCAGACCGTATCGAAGGCACGTGATATGTCAAGGGAGACGGCTCTAATTTCCTGTTTGGCATTGAGGACCTCCATCCATTGTTGAGAAAGCAGAAGCAGCATGTACAGAGTAGAGTGACCAGGTCTGAAACCAAATTGATGATCAGAGATCAAGCCATTGGAGAAGAGGAAAGATTTCATATCCGAGGCAATGATGGATTCCATGACTTTGCTGATAATTGGGAGAAGGCTGATTGGTCTGTAGTTGCTAGGATCTGTTTTTGCACATTTTTTGTGCAAAGCGGTGATGTTGGCTGATTTCCAAGCAGATGGCAAATGACCTTGAGCAAAAGAGAGGGTGAAGAGAACAGAGAGAGGGAGTGAAAGAGCGGAAGAACAGGATTTTAGGACCTGTGGGCTGATGCCATCAGGTCCAGTTGCAGAATCAGAGTCTAGGATTGACAGAAACTTTTCCACCTTGTCAGGAGGAAAGGACACAGAGTCCAGGAGCAGCTGGGTACGACTGGGTACGACTGGGTACGGTGGGTACAGAGAGGGATGGGTTTGGGACACAATATTTAGAGGCAAACACAGAGTTGAGGCATTCAGCTTTTTCACGTGCGGAGTCAGCCGTGTAGCCGTTTGAGGTGAGGGAGGGGATGGAGGGGGAACAAACACCAGAAACAGATTTGACCAGACACCACCAGGATTTGGAAGAGGGAGACAGATAAGAGAGTTCAGTCTTGAGAACGGAGAGATATTGTTTCCTGGCTCTCCTGAGGGTGGACACACACTTGTTTCGGGCTTTGTGAAAGGAAATGAGATTTCATTCCTTTGGATTTGCTTTCCAGGAGACTGGGTGGGCAACAGCCTCACCACAAGATTCCGTGTACCATGGACGGGAGGAAGGGTATGACAACTGAAGGGTATGACATTTGGGATAAAAGGGAATACAGAATCACAAATAATACAGTACTACAGATGGGAAATGAAGCTCTCTGTCCCATTTGCTTATGCAGAGCTGCTGGGGCTGACAGGATGACATGGCGGTAGACACACTCACCTCTGAGCTGTTAGAATCCCGACCTGGGTTAGAATCCCAACGTAGCAATAAACAGTCATCCCGTTGTTTCACAGGCAGGGTGATTCATCAATGTATGTGCCATCCCTCGGATGGACGTTAAACTGGCATATCATCTGTCAGCATTCGTTGCTGGATGTTAAAGATCCCACGGTGTCCTTCACGAAGAGTAGATGAGCTATCTGGGTGTCATGCTCTGGGAGGCTTCCTCACCTAGCGCATGATCTCGGATCTCTTTCTCTGCTAGCTCATGACTGAAGATACACCGCAAACGGGATTCTGGAAGGCCCTTCCGAGCCCATTAGTTTGCATTGTTGGTGCCACCTGGAAAGCTGTTTGTCTGAAAAGTTATCTGAAGTACCTCATCCCCTCTTAATTTTACTTTGCTCTGGGCCAATAATCTGTGGCATCCCTATCCTGATTATATTTCCCCATCTTCTTTCCTTGCTTTTCCACCCAGGTGACCCCTCTTGATTTTTGGGTTTGACCCTCCCCTATGGTGTTAATAAGAAAATTAATCCATCCTTACTTACCTTCCTTATCTCATATTACCAACCACCATCCACCCGTTGATTGTGCATATATGTAAAAAAATAGATGGCTCTCTATCTGAAGCAAATTTTACACAATGTCAAATGAGGATTTATACAGAATTATGGATATTGTTGAGGGTTATACAGTTTATATTTGAGGCAAGAAGATCCCGGTGAGTACCCTGGTTAGAATAGATACACCGTATCCCTGCGTGTCGAAAGAGGCGACTAAGAGGGTTGGCGTCAGGAAGGGCATCCGGCCATAAAAAACATTGCCTCAAAAAGAGAACCATGACAATTACAACTACATATGGGCAGGGTACAGCCCGAAGAGGAGATCGGTTTCTGAGGTTTGGGACATGGAATGTAGGGACAATGACAGGGAGATCAGGAGAAGTGGTGGAAGTATTGATCAGAAGAAGAGTGGACATATGTTGTGTGCAAGAGACGAGATGGAAGGGAAGTGGTGTGAGAATGGTGAAGGGTAGGCAGGGACAGAAATACAAGTTTGTGTGGCAAGGGTGCCCGAAGGGCGTGAATGGTGTTGGTGTCTTGTTTTCTGAGGAGTTTGTAGACAGTGTGGTGAGTGTGACTAGAGTGAGTGATAGGTTGATGATGGTGAAAATGATGATTAGAAAGCTCTTGGTGAACGTCATCTCGGGATATGCTCCGCAGGTTGGTCGGAGCGATGAAGAGAAGGACAAGTTCTGGTGTGCGATAGAGAAGCTGATGGAAAACGTGAAAGATGAGGAAGTTGTTGTGATAGGAGACCTAAATGGACATGTGAGAAGGAGTATGGACGGTTTTGAGAGAGTTCATGGGGGTTACGGATATGGTGTGAGAAATGGAGAAGGTGAAAGGATTTTGGAGTTTGCTGATGGAGCTGATTTGTTGATTTGTAATACTCAGTTCCAGAAAGAGGATAATAAGCTTGTTACATACACGTCAGGTGGGTCGACGACAACCGTTGACTACCTGATGGTGCGTAGGCGAGATAGGGGGCACCTCCGAGACACAAAGGTGATCCCGGGGGAGGACGCTGTTTCACAGCACCACTTGGTTGTCTGCGACATAAGGGTGAAAGGTGCGAGGAGAGCTCGGCGGGTGAAGTACCAACCGAGAATGAAGGTGTGGAGGTTGAAAGAGGTGACAGTAAGGGAGGCATTAAAAGAGAGGCTGAGTAGGGTAGAGGATGATGTGGTTGAGCTTGAACGTGGTTGGTTGTCAATGAAAGTCTGTTGTCTGTTGGGAGTTCGGAAGATAAGATTCATCGCGGGAGATTCCAATGATTCTGAAAGCTTTGGTTCAACAGCGTGAAGCCGAGGTAGATGTGAGGCAGGAGCACCAGCCCAGAGGTAATTGTGAGTTAGTTCGACATCGAGTGCATGATCGACATAAAGACATAGAATCGCTGACAAGAGAGGGCATAAAATTACATGTGGATTCAGAAATACTATATTTTTGGTTTTAAATATGCTTAACCATACTCGATTCCTTTGTTTCATTGAGCTGCGGATGAAAGCCTTGTATGTGGTGAGGAGCTCAGGTGTGCCAAAGAAGGACTTTGCACGATGGAGAATGCCCAGTCGGTGACTGGCATTGGAGGCCAGCTTGGAAATTTGGTTTTCCCAGGAAAGGTCATGGCAGATTGTGAGACCCAAGAGCTTGAGTGACAGAACTTCTTGGAGAGGATTGTTGAGAAAGTTGATGGGAGGGTTGTCCAGACGGTCTTTTCGGAGAGACATAGTAAGAGTGTGAGATTTGTCATGATTGAAAGACATGTTCCACTTGTTTGACCAGTTTGTGATTTTGTCCAGGTCTGCAGAGAGTGAGGAACAGGAAGGGGAGATGAGAGAAATCCATTCAGGGCCACACGTTGACTACGATCAGAGAGGAAGTCTGCAAGCCATGCGTGGAGATTTCCATGGATACCATAGGAGGAGAGTTTAGTGAGCAGAGCGGGTGCCAGACTGTAACGAAGGCACGTGATATGTCAAGTGAGACAGCTCTGATTTCCTGTTTGGCATTGAGGACCTCCATCCATTGTTGAGACAGCAGAAACAGCATGTCCAGAGTAGATTGACCTGGTCTGAATCCAAATTGATGATCAGAGATGAAGGCATTGGAGAAGAGGAAGGATTTGATATCCAAAGCAATGATGGATTCCATGACTTTGCTGATAATTGGGAGCAGGCTGATTGGTCTGTAGTTGCAAGGATCTATTTTTGCACCTTTTTGTGTAAAGCGGTAATGTTGGCTGATTTCCAAGCTGATGGCAGATAACCTTGAGCAAAAGAGAGGGTGAAGAGAACAGAGAGAGGGTGTGAAAGAGCGGCAGAGCAGGATTTTAGGACCCGTGGGCTGATGTCGTCTGGTAAATTGCATGAAAATGGCATGAAATCACAGCATCGAGCAAGATGCTGAAAACCGACATCTTCGGCTCTCATCCTGAACCACTCAGCTTCTTGATGGTGGACCTCAGCAGAAAAAAATTCCACGTATGCCAAGACATTCAACCAGTGCAATAGCTGTGAGAATGGGTGTCTCGATGGATGGGGAATGGGGGGAGCATATCCCCCCCCCACTTTTTTGACTTGGGGGGGTTACCTCCCCCCCCCCCCCCCCGCCACTTTCTACTCGAATATAACAAAAAATATGTTGCTCTGTACAATCCACACAGGTCTGGATGTGGGATGTCCTCCAAATAAATCATCTAATTATATATAAATCAATATTAACTTTCTCCAAATAGGTTATCTCTTAAATCATTACTAAAAAAAAAAACCCCACCTTTAGAGGCCATTTTTCCCCGCAAGCGGGGGTTGGCCTTTTTCGGGGACCGTGGTTGTTGTTGTTTTTTTGGGTCCCCTTTTTGAAGCAATGTTTTAGCACTAAGCTGGTGGGAATTATTTACTAAGAGATTTCATTGGTGGTACTGGATCATTGGTGGTGCAGTCGCGCTGGATTTCATTGGTCGAAGCACGAAGTGCAACGTTGCACGCATGCGTTAAAAATGTATCACGTGATTGGCGATTCCTGAAAGTGTGATACAGACGTTCCTGCTGTGCTGTGTAAATATGTTCTTTCACGGAATTGATTCAATTTCGGTGAAGATTCGAATCCGGATCCGGATACAACTATTTTTTATTTTTTAAAAGCGATTCCTCACCATTGAGTGATCGGGCCAAAAACGATATAAAAACCACCGTTTAGAGGCCATTTTTCCCCGCAAAGCAGGGGTTGGCCTTTTCGGGGACCGTGGTAGTTGTTGTTTTTTGGTCCCCTTTTTGAAGCAATGTTTTACGGCCGGATGCCCTTCCTGACGCCAACCCTTTTTGCCGCCTTCAACGACAAACAGGGAATTACCAGTGAACTGGTAGTCAATTAGCCGACCTCGGAAGGATGACAGGCTGAGTCAACCCCCCTGGCGTTAATTCAGCGATCGACCGGGATTCGAACCCAGGATCCTAGGATCCTAAGCCGGCACCCTAGCCGCTAGCCCAACACCAAAAACGATATATGGCATGATATTTCAAAAAGTTGTGGTCGACTTATAACAAAACTTGGTGGATGAGTTGGGTAAGTGACAATATCAAGCCAATTAGATTTTAATTCAGGTCCGGATCCACATATGACCTATTAGTGGGATACAAAACGTAAACTGTTCAGCCTGGCAGAGGTATGCTCTCTAGTTTATAAGTGCATACTAGTTGATAAATGTTGTAGTCCAAACTTTATAGACGTACTCACATTGTAATGGTACAGTACTGTAATACTTGTTACAGACGATGTAACATTCAAATTAGTGCATATGGTCAAATGCGATTTGTGGCCCCACACCTATCAGGCTGATTGACAGTCGTTGTCCCACCCACCCCTCTTGGCACTTCATTGCTGAATGTGTAAATATGCAGTTATGCCTCCTTTTAGTGGAATCCTTTCACGTTATGAAAAAAGTGAGAGGTCATGGACCTTCCCACTGTAAAGCGCATTAGATTCGCGTTTGAATGAAGTACTCAGCTTAACCATAGTTTGAGTTACTGTCTGAAAATAAGTACAAACGGGATATTCTTGTTCTGTGATTTTTTGTAGTTCAGCGATGCTGTAAAAATGTTTAACCCTTTGTGTCGCAGATTTGCCACAAGATGAAAAAAAAAAAATTTTTTTTCATAAATAAAAAGTCATTTTTAATGAAAATTTTGAGAGAAAAAAAGATGCAGCACACAAAGGGTTAATGAGTGTTATTTGATGTGAAATCCTTCACAGACGACTGATTGGTTGGGACCTTCATAGGTTTACAAGTTTGTATCTTGGAAGATTTTATTTTTTGAGGAATTGTGCGTCATTCCTACAGAGGAAATCTTCTGACTTCCTGATATATCGTCAATTCAAATTGAAGTTTGATATCAGATTTCAAATTGGTGTGTATTTACGCAATTTTATCAAATTCATGAAAATGCCAAAAAAAAAAAACAATCATCTTCTTCATAGCCACTTCAAAATTATTTTCCCAGGAAAGGTTTCACATTTTTAGTCAAAATAAAGAAACTGAACATGCTTGCAAGGCTTTACCATCAGGCTTTTGGAAATCTGAGGACCAAATGCAATTTTTGCCAATCAGGGGGTCACAGTTTTCTCCCTGCTGACAGCATCTGGCAGAAAATAACACGACTTGAACAAGATCGAAATTCTTTTCAGGCGAGATTAATATTTTCCTATATCCTGCAGTTCTGCACTATTCATTTGTATGGGCAAGAGTTGCAATTACTAATCTGCTAATAAGGCTGTTTCACAAGCTAAAGGTAAAAATTAGGTGAACCAAGAATGCTCGATGTAAATTGAATGACATTGACTTTACGATTATATGCGCCAGGTCATAATGTCACAGCATGCTGTGCAAAAGCGTGGAAGGAATTGGATACTCCAAGCCTGCCTTCCCTTCCTATGAGGATAACAGTGACGAATCCCAAAAAAATGACGTCCTGAATCTTCCCAATGCATGATTGGTTCTCCAGCTGTCAGATACTATGATCAAGCTTTGGGAGAGCAAATAAGTGCCAAGTTGCTGAAAGTAAAGAAGAACAATTAAGTTAGAGAGCGGTTCGATTTATATATTTCTCTACAATAGCGAGGCTCATGGAAGAGCAAGGTTAATTTCAAGGTGCGGTAGTGGGGCAACAATGGGGCACAACCAGCAATCAATTAAAACAAATAGAAAAGAGAGAAGGTGGAAACACTGAAACAAGCACTCCCCTTTGTTGCCCCACCACCACACTGTGGAGAGGATGCAGGCTGGCAGCGGAGCAGAGGATTTGAGGGCTTGATTGGAGGAAGCAAGAAGCCATGGAGATTATATTAGTTGGTGATATTACAGAAAGCGTGGATGGAAAACTGTCAGGGAATGACTGAGTCGTAGAAAAAGATATGTATACTGTATAGGGCAATAGGTAGACAAATTATATCTGTCAGATATAGTTAGATTTTCAAGCCTTCTTCGAAGAATTGCAAAAGAAACATAATTCATGTGTATAATAGAAATCAGCGGTTGGAACAATGATTTTTGCAACAATCTACACAATAATACTCTCCTCCAGTCTATCTCTCCGTCTGCTCAGGGTGGTGCTTCCCCTGTTCAGGGAAGGGCTTCACCCATTCATGAAGGGGCTTCAAAATCAAATCTCCACCATATTGTTTGCTCCGCATAGCTCTGAGGGCTCATAACTTATAAGCCTATTTTGTAAGGCCTGCACTTTCTGACTCTCCCACAGCATGATCTTAACTCTAATTCGATATCTGATTTTATTTTTCATAGTCGCTAAGATGGTTTAAGACTCGGTTGCAAAGAACGAGAAAAAAAAATTGGACAAATGTTAACGTTTTTAGACAAAAATGCATATTAAATGAAATTATAGCTTGTAATATAAAGTCCATTCAGACTCCCTCAAGGCTTTATCGCGACTCTATTTCACCATCTGATTCAATATTTCAGAGTCGCCAAGATGGTTTAAGACTCGGTTGCAGATAAAGGTGAGAAAAACCGGAAGAATATTGGACTTATTGGTGTTTTATTGGCAAAAATGCATTTTAATAGCCGTTTTCAATGCATCTGGTCAGATGTGATGTGGAGACGGGAAGAGATGTGGGAGAGGAGTGAGGGGGGAAAGGAGAGAAGGGGTGGAGAGGAGGGGAAGAAGGGGAGAGGAGGGAGAGAGGGAAAGGAGAAAGGAGAGAGGAGAAGGGAGGACAGGAGGGAGGGTTGTGTTCCCTTCTTGGGAATTAATTATATATTATCGCTCAGTAAACGTACAGCGACTGAATACTGAAGTTGAGGATCGAACCGTAGTATAATTATATTTTTTCATATTCCCTGGGTATATATGGAGAGTTTATTTAAGACGAATTAACTATTTTCAAACTATGTAATTAAACAACACTTCAAAAAATTTTGTAGGTAATAAATTGTATATGCGGACAAACAATGGAACACAATATTTATTTCAAATAATACCTTTTGCTTTTAAGCAATTTTTAGTTTGGAAAGCGAAGTGTATTCATTTAACATAACAGTATAAGAAAACAACATTAACAGTTTAATGTTTTCAAGTTTAACAAGCGTTACGCCTAGGTCCCCCGTCGGTGAAATGATGTGAGTTGACAAAGTGGACGACGCAAGGCGGCCATCTTGGATTTTGACGTGGCGACCCAATTTTCAATAGCGTTCTTCCTTATGCGTAGATACACCCACACACCAGATTAGAAGTTAGTAGTTCGTTTATTTTTCAAGATATTGTGCTCACAAGGTTCAGACATATATATGGTGGTGGCCATCTTGGATTTTGACATGGCGACCCAATGCCTAGATACACCCACACACCAGATAAGAAGTTGGTACCTCGCTTATTTTTCAAGATATTCCACTCACAAGGTTCAGACATACATGGCGGCGGCCATCTTGGATTTTGACGTGGCGACCCAATTTTCAATAGCGTTAGTCATTTAACATAACAGTATAAGAAAACAACATTAACAGTTTAATGTTTTCAAGTTTAAAAATGAACAGAAGTCAAGTCAAGTCCTCACTCTCTGCAGACCTGGACAAAATCACAGACTGGTCAAACAAGTGGAACATGTCTTTCAATCGTGACAAATCTCGCACTCTTACTATGTCTCTCCGAAAAGACCGACTGGACAACCCCCCCCCCCCCCCCCCCCCCATCTACTTTCTGAACAATCCTCTCCAAGAAGTTCTGTCACTCAAGATTTTGGGTCTCACTATCTGCCATGATCTTTCCTGGGAAAACCACATTCCCAATCTGGCCTCCAAAGCCAGTCACCGACTGGGCATCCTCCGTCGTGCGAAGTCCTTCCTTGGCACACCTGAGCTCCTCACCACATACAAGGCTTTCATCCGCAACTCAATGGAATACTGTTCTCCGCTCTGGGCTGGTGTTCCTGCCTCAAACCTAGCTCGTCTTCACGCTGTTGAAACCAAAGCGTTCAGAATCATTGGAATCTCCCGCGATGAAGTTAACTCCGAGGGCCTTTCACTCACTCACCGCAGGCAGGTTGGTGGTCTTTCTGTCTTCTACCGACTCCTATCTGGCCTAGCTCCCCCAGCTCTATCTGTGCTCTGTCCCCCAAATATTCCTACAGGTCGCACAAAATCTGCCAGTAACCCTCTTCTGGTGAAATTGCCTAAATCATGACTCTCTGCTCACCTTCACTCCTCTTTACTCCCGTCTCTGGAACAAACTCCCTCACTCTCTTCAATCCCACACCTCCCTCCAGGTCTTTAAAACAGCTGTTCACCACCATCTCTTATCTTCCCCCATCCAAAACCTTGATCTTTTCTACCCCCGTTAATTCACCCCAGATCCACTTTTTTTTGAAATCCCGACTTCTTTCTTTCCTGGAAGTTCTAACAGTGTCCATGTGTTTTATACCTTTGCCACCCTCCCCTCCCCCCCCCCCCCCCCCCCACCTTCCCATGCCTCCTCCCCCCAAGATCATCCATTGTCCCTGTTCTCCGCTGTTGTACTTATGTGCTTCCCTCTCTCTCCCCATCTTGTCTCCCGCTCCCATTATTGTATACTTTGTGTGTCCGTTTTTTTTTTTTTGTGATTGATGTTAGCTCTTACATGAGCCTCGATCTTGTATACCAAAAAAAAATAAAAAATTAAGGCATGGGTTTCCCCCTTGTCCTCCCGCCCCTCCCCTCTCAAGTCAAGGTAGAAGTGTCACTGTCTGCCCTCTCCCGCCCCTATCTCCCTTCTCTCCCCTGTGCAGAGGGGGAACAGGAGGAGGAATGGGAGTGGGGGGGTGGGGGCGGGGTGGGGGCGGGGAGGGGAGTGTGGCGAGGAGGTAAGATTTGGGGTCTTGAAGTCACATTTTACATTATGTGGAATTACACATTGCAAGTTGTGTTTCCCATGTGCATGAACATGTATTCACATATTATGTGGTCAATACATTGGGTAGATTAAATCATTTCTGGATCTGACGAGTTGCCAGTATCCATTTTGTAAAACTTTATCTGCAGCACCTAACTCAAGATGTCCAAATGTCATTCACGTCTATGCCCGAGGGTTCCCCAAGGGTGCTCCACAGGTGTGTGTGTGTGTGTGTGTGTGTGTGTGTGTGTGTGTGTGTGTGTGTGTGTGTGTGTGTGACCCACTCCCGTGTGTGTATGTGTGCGTGTGACCCACTCTCCCCCCACCGTTGTGTGTGACCCACTCCCCCCCACCCCACCCCCCCTCCCGCCGTGTGTGTGTGTGACCCACTCCCGTGTGTGTGTGTGTGTGTGTGTGTGTGTGTGTGTGTCCCACTCCCCACCCATGTGTGTGTGACCCCCCCCCCCCCTCGTGTGTGTGTGTGTGTTTGTGTGATACACTCCCCCGTGTGTATGTGTGTGTGTGTGTGTGTCCCACTCCCCCGTGTGTGTGTGTGTGACCCACTCCCCCGTGTGTGTGTGTGTGTGTGTGTGTGTGACCCACTCCCACATGTGTGTGTCTGTGTGTGTGACCCCCACCCCCGCCCGTGTGTGTGTTTGTGTGTCTGTGTGACCCACTCCCCTGTGTGTCTGTGACCCATTCCCCCATGTGTCTGTGTGTGTGACTCACTCCCCTGTGGGAGATCCACTGCCTGATGCAGTGTGCGTGATGTGGGAGGGACGGGGGTGGGGGCGGGGTCCATGTACAACACGTAGCGAACCATAGGACCTCTCTGTAGTTATTTCATTATTATGTGTTTCAGTTAAGGATCTGTTCCCAATAGTTGAATCTGCGTTGCATTAATCAAATAAGATAGGCGCCATTCCGTCCATTTTGCTCTCTCTCTCCAAATTGTGGTACCTCGCTTGCCAGCAGCGTTCGCCGCCATTGCATTGGGCTGTTTTGCTGGCACCACGCCGCCATAAGCCATGCGGTCAAGCCGAGGAAGAAGGGGGCGGGGCCACAAAAACAAGGTGTGGCACGTCGACTCGTCAGCAGAGGTGGAGTCAGCAAGCCCTTACCGACCAACCAGCGCCGAGGTGAGCCAACCGGTAGGCGTGTCATCAGAGCCGGCGGCTTGATTCCTAGACGGACAATAAAAGCGGCTGCGAGGGACTGCTTAAGAAGAAGACGTGATCTGGCAGAGGAATGAGGGAGTCGGGTGAGAAGGTACAGAGGAGAAGACGTGATCCGGCAGATGAGTGAGGTACCCGACAAGGATACGGAGCATTGTAAAGAGGAGAGTGGGTCCGTTTGACGGCGACAATGCCGCGCTTCATTCGCATTGTCCGACCGTGTGAGATACGAGACCAGAAGCTGCCGCTGGCTGTTCACTTCCCACCCGGAGCGTGGACCTGGAGCGGACCTCAATGCTGTGCCTCTGCCCGGACCTTCCAGCCCTGCTGTCCCACCTGGACCTTCTCCCTCTTCCAGTCATTCCTGCCTGCTATTCCCCTTTCGTGTAAGTCTGTGTGTTCTGTCCTGGGCGTTGATAATTAAGACTGTTTTTAAGGCTGCCCTGTGTATCTTCTTCTTCTTCTTCTTCTTCTGTATATTACTTTCGTTTCTTCTTTGGTTTTGGGTTTTGTACATAATTAATAAATGTCTGTTATTTCTTACCCTTTTGGTTTCATTCTCCCCCGATCGCGTTAGTCCCTTCTTCCCATTGAGTACCTGTGGCACGATTCGGCCAACGCGCAGAATTGGGTTAGTCAATTGCTAACAGCTCGAATCGCGGATTGCTAAACCGCTCGGCAAATACCATCTTGTCCGTGGTTCAAGCGGTACTTGTCTCCCTGCTTTGCGGAGGGATTGGTAAAGGTATTCGGGAGCCTGACCAATATCACCCCGCAAAGGAGCGTTATAAGTACCAGGACTAGAGACGGCCAGCTTAACAGGCCAAGGGGATTAACCCCCCCTTGCTAAGGGGAGTGCCATCTCTGAGATCCGTAACAATATATAGATATATTAGGCTCATGCCGTCTGTCTGTTTGTCCCACCCTCAAACACAAACACCCCTGGGAGTGAAACAATATTCGGCAAAAGGTCCATCAAATTAATCCAAACCTACGAGAAAATTGTAATTATTTTCAATCGGACCAAAAATTGAACCTGGGCAGTGTACAAGCCAAAAATCGCTCCCGATTTTTTTTTTGCTGTCATGAAACGATAATTTTGGAATTTCACAATACTCTCTGAAGTATATTTAATAGGCTAATGGTGTCTGTCTGTCTGTCCACCTCCCCCCCACAACCCGAAGCACGGAAATGCTCCTCGGAGATAATAAATTACAGAAAAGTTGCTTAAAATAAACCCACACCTCCGGGAAAATTATAATACTGCCTCAATTTAGCTCTTTCAACCAGCACAATAATAAAAGGCTTCCATTTATTTTTATTTTTCTATCATGGTATTTTTACCATGGGCTTCCAGATAGTGCTTCATATTTAGCGAATACTGCAAAGCATTTCGGGGGCAAAAGAAATACTTTCAGAAAGAACGATGGAGCCAAAATAGGAGAGGATTCAGGAATGTTTGCACTGGCAAAACTGAAAGGGAAGATGAGGTTTTTAAGTATAGAACATAGAAAGGAGGCTAGAAACGAAGGATGAACAACGGAACAATTGGTAACTTTCTGCAAAAACAAAAAGGCACAAAGTTGCCTTCATCAGAGCAAGAGAGGGAGATACAATGATGCTGGTTTTATTGTCCCGTGTTTGTGCAGATACCGATGAGAGTTTCCCCAACATAGTGCATAAAGATGGATGGTATTTTGGTGAGCATCAAGGATTTGCATCAGGGATGGATAAGTTTAGGGTGGTGTGAGGGAGGGGGGAGCGGAGAGGTCAGGAGATGACAAAGGGATTTAATAAACACGCTTTATTGGATTTTTTTTGGATCAATGAGGAAAGAAAGGAGGAAAACGGTGTTGGAAGGATAGACAAGGAAGAAAAAAAATTACATGTGGAATCAGAAGTGTTTTAACAAAAATAAAAATACTCATTGAAGCCATTTGGTACTCGAGTTCCAAGTATTTAAAAAAAAAAAAAAAAAAAAACTTTCTCTGAACATCCTGGAGTCAATTGTTCCTTGAAAGAGGGAAATCACACAAGCAGCCATGTGATCAGTTGTGTTTCGAGACAGGCTAAGAGGGTGAGCAACTGGTTTGTAAAGATCACTGTTGTTCATTCTCATATCATTTAAGTGTTCACGATACCAGTCACGAAAGTCGTCAACCAGGCTCACTTTGTTGCAGAATGCATACAACAACAACATGCATTTTATGGCCATGTTCCCTGCAAGAGCGGGGGTTAGCCTTGCGGTCCCCATGACAATCTTCTCCATTTTGCCCTATTTTCTGCATCTCTCCTTGTTAACCCCCTTGCCCGCATTTCTTCTCCCACCATCTTTAGCCAAGTCTTTCTCGGTCTTCCCCGTCCTCTACTTCCTTCTACATTAACTTCCATCACTCTTCTCAACCAGTCACTTTCATCCTTCCTCAATACATGACCAAACATCTCAACCTGTTCCTCTTCACAGCATCATGTGATGTTGATATTGTTGCAGAATGCATGAAATACAGTAAATGATCCGTGATATCAATGGGATTATTTGGTCCTGGGATTGAACTTGTGGTATGGGTGAAAGCACAGCCAATACAAGGGGAGGAACCACACACAGCAAAAGTGGTAGGTACAGACAAGAAAAGAAAACAACAGGATTAAGGGTGATTAAAATATTCCATACCGATGGAAGGACTTGAAACAAAATTGGGTTTTGAGAATTGCGATTATAGTTGCAGTAATTGAAACCTGCTTTGACAGGTGGTGTAATTAATTGCAAGACAGGATTAGGAAGGAGGTTACAGGAATGGGTGTGCCAGGAAAGAAAAACAAATTTGGAGGAGGTATCGCAATCTGGACAAGAAATAATGGTGCATCATTCAAAAGGGATGAGGTTAGACTGGGTTAACTGAGATGGAAGATTCTGTATTCAGAATAGTGCTTGGGAAAGGAAGAATAACAAGTTACTCGGTGGATGTTGTGACGGTGCTGCTGGATTAAGGGATGAGTAAGATACCAGGCTCCGAAAGGGAATGAGAAAGACATGTCAAAATGGAAGAGTAATGATTATGGGGGATTTTAATTTGCCAGGTAAAGATTGGGTTCATGTACAGGGGAAGGAGAGGGCAGAGGGAGAATATCTAGATTTCATGTTAGACAAGTTATGGGTGGGAGAGGAACATAAATTGACACAGCTTAAGGGGTAGGGAGGGAGGGAGGGAAGAGAGACAAAGCACCAGGGGGGAAATAATATGCATCTGTTACTGCAACGGGACATAGCAGAACAGATAAATGACATTAACCAATAGCTTACAAGAGTTAGGATGGATATCAAAGGGTTGGAGAGGAGCAAATGTCACACCTATTGAAGAATGGCTCGAGTAAAACTATACTTGGAGAACTATAGACCTGTTCGGGGATTCCACAGTGTAAAATAGAATCTTGAAATTGAGGAATTGCTGTCCCAAAACAGCATCTCCATCATCATCAATAAGTTTTATCACATGTGACTTCCTCAAACAATTGGAGGACATTAATTCAACAAATTGTAACGCTTTTGAAATGCTGATGTCGACTGCGACAAATAATTATCGTCCACCTTTCAAGATGATGTCTTCCTGAAATGTCGAATTAAATTTTCAAATTACTTTCGCAAGATTGGTGATAAAGTGTTATAAAATTTGGGACTTATCCTTCATAATATATAGTTAACATAGCTTAATACAAGTCAAGAACATTTACTGCAAAATTTAGCATATATTAGTTAACATTCAAAAATAAACATGATGCAAGAATGAAATTCAGTTAAAATATTTAACAATGCGGAATTATTGCAAAACACCGGTTCAGGTGACTGTTTTATGAGATTGATCGCTGCATTATAGTTATAGCGGATCGTCAGCCTACCAGCATCCACTCTTCGGCTTTCCAGTGTCTCTTTAGCAGCATCTGGCGAATCTGTCATTCTCGTTTCTACAAAACAATAAGTACACGCAACACCAAGGAAATAATTAAACTCGGTTTCACATGTCCAAACGAGTGTTTAAAATGTGGGATTGCATCATTAAACTAGAGCTTCCAGGGAAGCAGAACTCAACTGAACTGACTGGACAACTTTAAAGTAGGTCAGTTGTTAGATAAATGAAATATTCCATAATCCTAATCCATAAATATTTGTGGACGTTAAAGTCATAACGTCGTTTCGGAGCTGAAAACAATATGGCGGCCTATGGCGGCCATTTTGTGACGGATCGGGTTGGAATGCAATAGAAACCTACCTTGTGTGGTAAGGGTTAAACATTTTAAGTTTGATAAAAATCTGTTAATATTTGTGGACGCTAGAGTGTTAACATCGTTTTCATGACCAAAAGCAAAATGGTCGCCTAAGTCCACCATTTTTCAACGGATCGGGCTGAAATGTAATACCAACCTGGTCCTTGTGGTAAGGATGCTGCATGTCAAGTTTGATCAGAATCGGTTGATATTTGTGGACGCTGGAGTGTTAACGTCGAAAAGTTAACGGACGACAGACAGACGACGACGACGACGACGACGACGACGACAGACGACGGACGCCGGAGGGTTCAGTATGTGATGAACTCAACTGGACGGTAGTCCAGTTGAGTTAACAAGGGCACAATACATCATTGTATGAAGTCGAGGCTTACTGTGACAAGCAGCAAGAAAGAAAGGTACACCAAGTACCAAACCTGGGATGCGACGTTTGTGACGAACTGCCTTCCAATGATACAAAGTGCAGCATTTAGAAGTACTCAATTAATTGGAGAAAAATTAAAACATCTGCCCTATTTCTGTGCATAAAAATCTCCTCCTGATATATCCTACTATTCATATAACATAAGGCAATGTCTGTTCCTTATGGAATCCAAAACGGCTTGGCTGACCTTCACCAAATTTTGCATTTGTACATGGGGTTAACCAGGATCAGGTCAAGGGCATCAAATAACTCCCTCCCCCTCCCACCCTACAAGTGTAGGGAGACAACTTGTGGTTTTTATCTGCACACTTGGAAGTGTGCAAGTGGTTTAACCACTGACCCCACCCGGATTGAGGGTGTATTGCAGGTGGGAAACGATACCAATTCTGAAAATGAATCCTCTTGATCACTGAGGGAGTGAGTATGACCAGTTCCTGAAAAGAGGCAACATGCGCATCTGACAGGACAATACAGAGATAGCATGCTCCCTTCTGAGCTGTATAGTCTGGGTTTGATTCTCGGACTGATTATAAACTGTCGGACTGGCACAGGAAGTTGGATTGGAAAGTGTGTTGTCCCTCAGATGGACGTTAATCTGGGAGCGCTGTCTGCCAGCACAGACCCCATCGGATCCGAAAGTGACATCACAATACCTTTCAAGAAGAGCAGGTAAGTTATTATCAGCACGTGTTAATTTCCAAATCCATGCCCAAATCAGTTACGGTCAAGCATCAGTCCTTCTGGCCAGCCAGCTCATAAAATACTTCAGCAAAAACCTACATCTCAGCCAACCCCACAAGGTGGGATTCATTATGGGTGTAAAAGTGGTAGAAGAAGTAGGTTACATGTATTTGGATTATGCGCAGTATTTATGAGTGTTTCTTTTGTCACGTGTAAAGCTTAGAAACTTGACGAAACAAACAAACAAAAACACACACACACACACACACACACACACACACACACACACACACACACACACACACACACACACACACACACACACACACACACACACATCCATATTGCAATGGGAGACTTCAATGCCAAAGAAAGAAAATGCAGATGAGACATATCTTGTAAAATTTGGTTGTGAAACAGCTAACAGACCAGACGAGTTGGCAGAGAATATTAAATTGTTTTTCCTGAATTTCTTTTTCCAGAAGATATCAAACAGAAAATTGACAGTGGAGGCCCCACCAGAGTAAATATTGAAATGTACTCTGTGCTCATAATGAAGCAGCTCCATCAGGACTAAACTTCATTAAAGGAATGACCACAGACTAGTCCAATGCTCCCAAGCCTGAATAGTCTGTGGTCACTTTACAACACTAACACTTCCAAAAGCAAAAGCAGTGAAGACAAAGTCCGAATCAATCAATCACAATAATCTTTGAAAGTAAATAACTGTTTCAATTAGAACTCAAAAAGAGATTCAATGCACAATAAACTGGAACAATGCGACTGCGTCGCCAATATGCCTCTGCGTAGTCCCTGCCCACGACAACTGCTAGATGCCCTCATTGACTGTCCTAAAAATAAACAAGTTATATTTAAATCCCTTTAGCTGTTCTCGAGCATCACGTTTTTTACCAGACATGACAAGTATCACATCGATCAATCGGTGAAACGGTTTCGGAGAAGGGTTTTTTTATATCGGCTTTCAAGTTAATATGGCTGCCAAACCACATGAACTATGACATACAAAATGTACACTCTGCATATTTATGGGTAGGGGATCACGTTTGTGAAGTTCCGTGTTGATCGGATAAGGTTCCTTTTTCTATCCAAGATGGCGGCCATACCACGTGACCCATGACACCATCATTTTCAAACTATATGCAGCAATGGTGTTAGATTATATTTATAAAGTTTCGCATCAATTGGGTAAGCGGTTTGTGATATAAAATTATTTAATATCATCCTTCAATCCAATATGGCTGCCACACCATGTGACCGATGACATTTTTGTGATAAACTTTAAATCACCATGCCTATTCGATGACACACAAAGTTTTGAGTCAATCGCATAGGGTGGTTTTTGAGAAAAGATGTTGTTTTAAGGTTTTAGGTTAAATCCAATATAGCTTCCAAACCATGAGACCTATGATGTCATAAATTTAATATTGCAATACAAATGGGTTCGAGATCATGAGCATGCAATTTCAGATTCTTAGGGTAAGGCATTCAATGAAAACATTTATGGCTGGTATACCACTTCACTGATGATGTGATCATTATCATGCTTTTGTTCCCCATTGAGAGTACTTGACAATGTGCCAAGTTTCAAATTCTTCCATTCAACGGTTTCCAAGAAATAATTTTTTAATTTTTTGAATTTAATCCAAGATGGCTGCAAAACCACGTGACCTATGATGTCACAGTTATCATAAAAACATTATACATGGGTGTTGCTCCTACCCTTCAAGTTTCATCTCAATCGGACATGTGGTGGCTGAGAAAAACTAGGTTTAGCCTGTATGGACAGACAGACGTACGGACAACCCAAAAACATAATGCTTAGGGCCACCTTTGGAGTTGGAGCTATAAAAACAATAAAGAAAATGTACCTAACTGTTAGCAACATTAAAGATGCTGAAAACCACATTGCGGCAAAACAGGGGACTAACCACGACCAGAAAAATCACAGAAAAGACCAATACTCTGATGAAAAGGAGGAAAATCAAACGGTCTAACAATTAAAAATAAATAAATGTAATACAGTACTTCGATCTTTAGAAGACTGTGCGGAAGCATATCATTTAGGGTATCAAATCATTTAACTGCAAGCAAACCAATTAAATTACAAAAACGAGTAAAAACAAACAAACCCTGAAGAAAGTAAAAATAATAATAATAATAATAATAATAATAATAATAATCTCATTCTGGCATTCAAATAGGAATATGGAACCAAAATCAGAAATGAGGAAGTGATTGTGAAGAGTGAAATAAATTTACAATAGATCATATTAATAAGACAAGACCAACAGAAAAGGTGAAAAAAGGATCAAACTTTGACCATGAACAAAGTGCCAGACATTCTCCCAAATGAAGTTAAACATGCCATCAAACACACCAACAATGGAAAAACACCAGATTATGTATGACAAATAAAATGAGGCCATAAAATAATGGGACTAAATTGCTCAGATTTTGGTACTATTTTTTGCAGAATGTATAAAGCAAAAAAATTGCCCGCTTAGGCTGACGGTCATCTTTTGAGCTTGTAGTTCAGACCTCTATTGATTTGGGGGGATCCACTGGAGCCCCCCTAACCTCCCCTGGGAGGGCTCCAATATGATGTCGAAAAATACAAAAACAAAAAAATAAGACTGCGCGATCCTACAGACCATTGAACAGAGGGCTGTATTGGGTTTCAGAGGAATCTGTTGGTAAATAAGGGACAAGTAGGTATCCGAAGTTCCAGGAGGTCACAAATAATAAGAGCCCCTCCCCCACCTGGGAGCCCCCATGATCCGAATTTGAAAAATACGAAATTGGAAAAAGTAAGACCGAGTGATCCTGCAGACCATAAAGTCAAAGAACAGTATCGGGGTTCAGAGCAATTGTTTGGTAAATAAGGGACAAGTAGGGATTCAAATGCGCATTTGAAGCATTCATAAAAGATGAACAGCACGATTGGGAAGCACATTTAATGCACTATTAAAAAATGAACTCGACACCTCTCATCCATGACAGCCGACGGTGGTTATATCAGAATGAGATATTTTGTCACATAGTTACAGATTGCTTACCCCCAATAAGGGGCCGTTCAAAAATTACGTTATGCTATTTGTTTAGTAATAGGCATAACGTAACGCTCGATTACCATGCGATTTGATGGGCTTGATTTAACCTATCATTTGACATATGATTAGATTTTTCAGGGTCCCTCATCGTGAATAACACTCGACCCGAGCAAAGCCATTGGAAATCTGATGCAACAAACCCATGCAGTGTATAATAATCAGCAAAGGCCTACAGGCCTAATGTGTTAGGCCCACCAGAAAACCAAGATGGCAGCCATATCATTTTGGCTTGGTGCTATGGTGGGTTGAGTTAAGCACGAGATGTGGATGTGGTGTGGCAGCTGTCAGACTATTGGGTGCACATTTCAAAAATCGACCCTCAACATGAAACCCAACAACAACATCATGAACCTCTTGTAGACCTGTGACATGTCACAGGTTTAAAAAAAACAAAAAAACAGGATACATGAAAGCTAGACTTTGCTCAGCCAAAAAAACAAGCAAGATTTAGTGTGGATTCAATACCATCCATGAACCATATACAAGCAGGAAGATAAGTCATTCAAATCTGAAATGAATACAAGATGCCACTTTGCACAGGATTCAATGACAAGGACGTATTTGACGTTGTGAACACCCAATTTGTTTTTGATGCATTGAGGACACACAGTTTGAAGAAAACACAAATTGACTCAACCAGTACCAAAAAGGCCATATTGGCAAAGGCTCCACAGAAACATTTAAATAAAACTAGAAAATACAATTCGGCACATATGTGTTGATGGATATGCCTCCATCCATGTCAGATAGTCAACACTTACGTTTGATCTCAATTTAAGGTTTATAGGGAGATAGAGATAGAGATAGAGATAGAGAAACAAACAGAAAAAAGATAAGTATAAAGACACCATGAGATGCTTCTAACTCGAGTTATGGTGTGCAAAATTATTTTAAACCGGCACATGACCTTTGAACTGTTGAATCCAAAATTTAACAAGTTCATCTTTGTATTACAGGCCATATTTTTGCCAAGTTTAGTTGAAATCCCTTCCTCGATTCAAAAGCTATACAGCAGCAACAAAATCATTTGCAATTGAAGAGTGTCTGCTCTTTGACCTTTTGAACCCAAAAGTAAATCAGTTCATCTTTGTATTGTAGTCCATACTTGTGCTAAGGTTGGTTGAAATCCTTTGTAGTGAGCAAGGTATCATGGTAACAAAAAAACAATAACGGACGGATGCAAACAAAAACATAAATAATACCTCCAGGCTTCAGCTGTGAAGGCAGAAAAAATGAGAACAGCACCCGGTAAAGCACATACCTCCACCAGGCTGAACAGTTTACCTTTTGTATTCCACCGATAGGCAGGATCTGGATCCATGCCTGAACCAAAATCTAATCGGCTTGTTATTGTCACCTACCAACTCATCCACCACGTTTTGCCATAACCAGTCCACAACTTTTTGAAATACCATGCTATTTATCGTTTTTGGCCCTATCTCTCAATAGTGAAAAAACATTTAAAAAAAATAAACTCGCATCTGTATGTTCACCAAAATCTAATCAATTCGTCTTTTCACACACCCAGCCTGCCCACCAAGTTTCATCCCAATCCATCATTAACATTTTGAGATATCGTGCACACAGACAAACCAACAGGCAAACAGGTGTGAAAACACAACCTCCACCCACCTCAGGTGGCGGAGGTAATTCAAATTGAGAAAGGTGTTCACCAAGAAGATCAAATGTCACCAAAGCCCTATACGGCTACATTGGAAGGAATTTTCAAGAAAATGAATTTGGGAAGAGAAAGGTCTCGAGACTGGTTGGGCTGACCTAAATAAACTACGATATGCAGGTGACATCATAGTATTTGGACCAATTCCAGAGGAATTACAGTCACAATTTGAAGAAACGTATGAAGCCGAGCTGTCATCAAAAGGATTCTGAAAATAAATCGAAACAAACAGTTGGATTTAACAAAAGCATTATTCCCACGACAGTTTAAGTAAACAACATCAAAATAGAAGGGTTAAAGTCATATGTATTTGGGTCAACTTGTATTGTGAACTGAAAACCAATGTCCAAAATAAACAAAAATAAATAAAAAAATAAAAAAAGACAAGAATGAAAACAATTTACAAAATAAAACTGCCCTTTGTCAGGGCAAAATATATCACAACACCTACAAAGGGTGAACACCCAAAATGTCAGACAGTACTTCTTTCCCATTGTGGTTAGCATACCTCGATGAACGTTTATCATGTCCATTGTTCTGCCCATCTGCTAACAGAAATCGACATGAGCCTTCACAAGCAAGACTAGTTCTATTAAATATGTATTTACTCACACCCAGTATGGGAAAACTTCCCCATGTGACTTCCAGATCATAAGGCAAAAGCATGTTGAGTGATTAGAGCAGTATTCTGATCACCATTGAAAAAGACATCAAGAACCTTGGTTCAA
Organism: Myxine glutinosa; assembly: GCF_964187855.1. Taxonomy (NCBI): domain Eukaryota; kingdom Metazoa; phylum Chordata; class Myxini; order Myxiniformes; family Myxinidae; genus Myxine; species Myxine glutinosa. The sequence goes on from NC_136261.1 coordinate 170,963,152, forward strand.
TCACTTACAAGTCAATACCAGAACATGGTCAACTCATACTTGATGTTAAACCTCACGCGTGACAACCAAGTGCATACCCAGTGGGTTTTCCTCAAGGCTGGAGAGTGACAGAAGGGTAATGGTTACACACACACACACAGTGTCTGTGGGGAGAGAGAGAGAGAGAAGAGAAGAGAAGAGGAGAGGAGAGAGAGAGAGACAGAGAGAGAGAGAGAGAGACAGAGACAGAGAGAGAGACAGAGAGAGAGACAGAGAGAGAGAGAGACAGAGAGAGAGACAGAGAGAGAGACAGAGAGACAGAGAGAGAGAGACAGAGAGAGAGAGAGAGAGAGAGACAGAGAGAGAGACAGAGAGAGAGAGAGACAGAGAGACAGAGAGAGACAGAGAGAGAGACAGAGAGAGAGACAGAGAGACAGAGAGAGAGAGACAGAGAGAGAGAGAGAGAGAGAGAGAGACAGAGAGAGAGACAGAGAGAGAGAGAGAGAGACAGAGAGAGAGACAGAGAGAGAGAGAGAGAGAGAGAGAGAGAGAGAGAGAGAGAGAGAGAGAGAGAGAGACAGAGAGAGAGACAGAGAGAGAGACAGAGAGAGAGAGAGAGAGAGACAGAGAGAGAGACAGAGAGAGAGACAGAGAGAGAGAGAGAGAGAGAGAGAGAGACAGAGAGACAGAGAGACAGAGAGAGAGACAGAGAGTGTGTGTGTAAATATATTTAAATAAATGTATATGGCTTCCGCTGGCATTCACTATTGTCAAAATGAACAAAACAAAAGGATTGCCAATTTTGTTTCCTCAAGCAAAAAGTGCAAAGATCGTTACAGCTGTCATTTCTCAAATTTGAAAAAAAAAAATTGCATAATTTTAACGCTTCTCATCAAAAATAAAATGCTCTTGCAAGTGTTCGAATGCTGTTATTTAAGTGTCCGCCAAGGCAAGATAGGCCCACAAATAGTCGATGAATGAGCTCTGTCAAAAACAATCCAGTGCTGAAACAGTCAAGGAGCGGGGGCTTTTTTCCTTCTTGGAAGTGCACGTTAATTAGCTTATCTTACTATTAATTTGCAATATTGGTCACTGGCTTTGACGCCAACACAATTTTTATTACAGACCCGAGGCATCAAAAAGCTACAATATAATCGAACAAAGTTTCAAATGGAGTACCATCAGAGCCTTTACATTTCATCACATGTGGCATCAAATGTGAATCGTTTCTCCCAACTTGCTGGCTCAATGACAGAAGACACCATTTGCATTTTTGCTGCCCCCATCCCGACTCTGTTTGGAGTCCTGTGCAGGCACAATAAACTTGCTCGTGATTATAAAAACGAGATTCCTAATTAGCAACTACAACGTGCTCGTTCTGAAAAAGTATGCTCTTCGATATAAAACAAGCTTTCTGAGTATTGCGCTGCAATACATGTCCCCTCCCAAAGTTCAAAGTGCCATAACTTTGTCAAAAATGATCGAATATGCAAATTTATGCACGGTTGATGCTGGTTTTCAAACTTGATCTGAGGTATGCTGAGACACGTGTGTCACGCCTCGCCTCGTTGATGAGCCCGCAAGGTCGCTCCGTGGAGCGGCCTGCACGTATTGCACTGTGTGAATTATATAAATTATTACCAACTCACGGTCTGAGGTACTAGCGATTCAAGAGATATCCATTGTTTAAAATATTTTCGTTTAATTAACGATATCTGCCAAACCACGTGCCCGATCACAAATTCCAAAAGGCCATTTTAGTAGACTGACATGCAGAACAGATCTGTGAAGTTTCCCCTCGATTGGATCAAAAATGAGGGAGGAGCTCGGTTGTAAAGGCTCATGCTTAAAAACATCATAACTCTGAAACCATGTGACGCATGACGTCATGCTCGCTGACTTTTTTGTTCTCCCCCGTCGCACAGCGGAGCGAAAGGGGGACTATGGTTTTCCCCTCCGTCCGTGTGTCCGTCCGTCCGTCCTTCCGGGCTTGCGTGCGTGCGTGCGTAAGTGAAGGACCGCATTCGAATTTGGTGTATGGGTGCAACCCACGTCAAAATCCAAGATGGCCGCCGCCATGTATGTCTGATGCCGTGTATGTCTGAACTTTGTGAGCTGAATATCTTGAAAAATAAGCGAAGTACCAACTTCTAATCTGGTGTGTGGGTGTATCTAGGCACAAGGAAGAACGCTGTTTAAAATTGGGTCGCCACGTCAAAATCCAAGATGACCGCCGCCATGTATGTCTGAACCTTGTGAGATGAATATCTTGAAAAAATAAGCGAAGTACCAACTTCTAATCTGGTGTGTGGGTGTATCTAGGCACAAGCAAGAAGGCTGATTAAAATTGGGTCGCCACGTCAAAATCCAAGATGGCCGCCGCCATATATGTCTGAACATTGTGAGATGAATATCCTGAAAAATAAGCGAAGTACCAACTTCTAATTTGGTGTGTGGGTGTATCTCGGCATAAGGAAGTACGCTATTGTAAATTGGGTCGCCACGTCAAAATCCAAGATGGCCGCCACCATATATATGTCTGAACATTGTGAGATGAATATCCTGAAAAATAAGCGAAGTACCAACTTCTAATCTGGTGTTTGGGTGTATCTAGGCACAAGGAAGAACGCTATTGAAAATTGGGTTGCCACGTCAAAATCCAAGATGGCCGCCGCCATGTACGTCTGAACCTGGTGAGCGGAATATCTTGAAAAATAAGCGAAGTACCAACTTCTAATCTGGTGTGTGGGTGTATCTACGCAGAAGGAAGAACGCTATAGAAAATTGGGTCGCCACGTCAAAATCCAAGATGGCCGCCTCCATGTATGTCTGAACCTCGTGAGCAAAATATCATATCATAGCATGTTTTCTGCATCTTCCACTTTGTCAACTCACATCACTTCCCCGACGGGGGATCGAGGCATAACGCTTGTTCATCATGGGTATGCGATTCTGCCTGCAAAGTTTGGCCTCGATCTGTTCAGCTGTTGCAGAGAAAATGGGGTTTTCGTGTTTTCACGAAAAACAATATGGCGGCCGAACCACGTGACCTGTGACGTCATAATTAACATTAAAATATTCTACAGACCAAGTCCCCCCTACGGTGAAAATTTGATCTCAATCGGTCCGATTATTGCAGAGAAATTGGTTTTTAAAGGAAATTAAAACTTAAAATGGCACTGAGTTAAGGATCATCAGAATTATCAGAATTAACAAAGTTCAAAGTGCCATAACTTTGTCAAAAATGATCGAAACGTAGTGAAGTTCGAACTTGATCTGTAACTTATCACGAGGAGACCATGTACCAAGTTTGAAATCATTAGCTTTAAGCGTTTAGAAAAAAAGTCCGGAAAGCTGTTCTTTGCGTGACGGACTGACAGACGGACAGACTGACAGACGGAGGGACGGAGTGCAAACCTATAGTCCCCTCCGGTGTACATCGGTAGGGACTAATAAAGGGCAGTAAATCGTGCAATTCCACGAGATGTGCCTCTGGAACCAGTCCAGGGATTGCTGTTATAGTTGTTGTTCTATGTTATTAGTCCCCTACCGGTGTACACCGTAGGGGACTATAGGTTTGCACCCCGTCCCTCCGTCTGTCAGTCTGTTGGTCTGTCAGTCCGTCAGTCCGTCAGTCCGTCAGTCCATCACACAAAGAACAGCTTTCTGGACTTTTTATCTAAACTCTTCAGTCTTCATGCTAATGATTTCAAACTTGGTACATGGTTTCCTCGTGATAAGTTACAGATCAAGTTCGAACTTCACGACGTTTCGATCGTTTTTGACAAAGTTATGGCACTTTGAACTTTGGGAATTTCCCCAACAGTTTTCCGGACTATAATTTGGAGTGCGGTAAGTCATAATACTGCTCCTATGACAGTGCTACCAAATGCCGGTAGAGGACATGTATTGCAGCACAATACTCAGAATGCTTGTTCCTCTTGTCCGAAGTAACGATTTTGAGCCACATACAATATGAAGACACACAAAAAAGAATGACCATATTAAACAAGCATTCTGAGTATTGCGCTGCAATACATGTCCCCTCCCAAAGTTCAAAGTGCCATAACTTTGTCAAAAATGATCGAATATGCAAATTTATGCACGGTTGATGCTGGTTTTCAAACTTGATCTGAGGTATGCTGAGACACGTGTGTCACACCTCGCCTCGTTGATAAGCCCGCAAGGTCGCTCCGTGGAGCGGCCTGCACGTATTGCACTGTGTGAATTATATAAATTATTACCAACTCACGGTCTGAGGTACAAGCGATTCAAGAGATATCCATTAATTAAATATTTTCGGTTAATTAACGATATCTGCCAAACCACATGCCCTATAGCAAATTCTAAAATGACCATTTTAGTAGACTGACATGCTGAACAGATTTGTGAAGTTTCCCCTCGATTGGATCAAAAATGAGGGAGGGGCTCGGTTTTAAAGGTTGATGCTTAAAAACGTCATAACTCTGAAACCATCAGTAATTTATTATATTTTTCGGTTCACGATCAATGATCGATGTGTATATATATGTTACTCAGCTTGGTTCCACCCCTCCGGAAAGCGCGCGCTGTGTCGTGCTGTTGACGTTCGTGAGACGAGGCTGAGGACGCGCGGTGCGGCTTGAGGAGAACTAGAATAAACAAGAGATATCCATTTTTAAAAATATTTTCGTTTAATTAACGGTATCTGCCAAACCACGTGCCCTATCGCAAATTCCAAAAGGACATTTTAGTGCTGAACAGATGTGTGAAGTTTCCCCTCGATTGGATCAAAAATGAGGGAGGAGCTCGGTTTTAAAGGTTCATGCTTAAAAACGTCATAACTCTGAAACCATGTGACGCATGACGTCATGCTTGCTGACTTTTTTGTTTGTTTGTTTTTGTTTGGGTATGCGATTTTGCCTGTAAAGTTTGGCCTCGATCTGTTCAGCCGTTGCAGAGAAAAAGGTGTTTTCACGAAAAACAATATGGCGACCGAACCACGGGACCTGTGACGTCATAATTACCATTAAAATATTCTACAGACCGAGTCCATCATATGGTGAAAATTTCATCTCAATCGGTCCTATTATTGCAGAGAAATTGGTTTTTAAAGGAAATTAAAACTTAAAATGGCACTGAGTTAAGGATCATCAGAATTACCAAAGTTCAAAGTGCCATAACTTTGTTAAAAATGATCGAAACGTCGTGAAGTTCGAACTTGACCTGTAACTTATCATGAGGAAACCATGTGCCAAGTTTGAAATCATTAGCATTAAGCGTTTAGAAAAAAAGTCTGGAAAACTGTTCTTTGCGTGATGGACTGACAGACGGAGGGACGGCGTGCAAACCTATAGTCGCCTCCGGTGTACACCGGTAGGGGACTAAAAAGGGAAAAACTTGCAAAATATCCAAGAACCAGGCAAAATATCCAAGAACCAGGCAAAATATCCAAGAACCAGGCAAAATATCCAAGAACCAGGCAAAATATCCAAGAACCAGGCAAAATATCCAAGAACCAGGCAAAATATCCAAGAACAAGGCAAAATATCCAAGAACCTGGCAAAATATCCAAGAAAAGGCAAAATATCCAAGAACCTGGCAAAATATCCAAGAACCAGGCAAAATATCCAAGAACCTGGCAAAATATCCAAGAGCCAGGCAAAATATCCAACAACCAGGAAAAATATCCAAGAACAGGCAAAATATCCAAGAACCTGGCAAAATATCCAAGAACCTGGCAAAATATCCAAGAGCCAGGCAAAATATCCAAGAACCAGGCAAAATATCCAGGAACCAGGCAAAATATCCAAGAAGAGGCAAAATATCCAAGAACCAGGCAAAATATCCAAGAAGCAGGCAAAATATCCAAGAACCAGGCAAAATATCCAAGAACAAGGCAAAATATCCAAGAACAAGGCAAAATATCCAAGAACAAGGCAAAATATCCAAGAACCAGGCAAAATATCCAAGAACCAGGCAAAATATCCAAGAACCAGTGTTACGGATTCGTCACTTCCGTTGTTGTGGTTCTCATCCACTGTAAACATTTTTGGATGCATGTAATATTATTGTTATCGTTTAAGTGAATTGGAAATAGCTGTTTTCAAAAGTTAAAAAAAGTTAGTGTTTTAAAAGAAACCAGAAACCGGATCAGGAACCGGAAGACGAAGAAGAAGAGGAAGAGGAAGAGGAAAAGGAGGCGGAGCGAGTGAGGTCGGAGAAGGAGCCGAGCTGCGTTGAGGTTTTGAGCAAACGCTGGCGAACGGGAGTCACAAGTGAACTTTGGGTTTCCTGGGAAAGGGATTCCTGCGACAGAGTTGTTATCGCTTTGACAGCTAAACCTGCGTGACAGGTTTTGCGGTCGATTCCGAAGAGAATCATTGGAATGTCGTTACGTCTCGAGAACAGACCGTTGGCATTTAGCCTCGAGCCTGATTTCGCATCGCTCCAGGTTTTTCACCTCGCTTCCAACGATTTCAACGCATGCAGCCGTTAACCTGGTGTGTGTGTAACGTGCATTTTGAGTGGGAATTTGCGGTTCACCATGTGGGGAGCCGTTGAACATCCATACCCGAAGGTGTGATTTCCCAGTCGCCTCTTGAGGGTACCTTTGCCTATCTTTGGCAGTGTGACTGTCAACCGAACGGGATGCTGGTTTCGATACAACATCGTTCTGACGATCACTGGAGCGTGGATCAACCTTTGTTTGAAGCTGGGACAGAGACATTGGGAATGTTATTTTCGCTCACTTGGAGTACAGCGATTTATATTGTACGAAACTGATGGTACCATCATAGGAATGATATATTGGTTGTACAATTGATTAATATTATTATTGTACTGTTATTCTTGTGTGACCTTCATACAATACTTGTTTGTTGGTAACAATTGGTGTGGTTTCACCATTAATCTTTGACACACAGAATAACACATCTTTCTGCCGTGACTCCTATCGGGGCTCGGAGGTACACCGTGACCGGGGTTTGGGGAGGAGCACGTAACAGAAATTGGGGGCTCGTCCAGGATAGAATTCCCTAACATTCCCAAAATTCCCAAATTTGGAATTTCTAGCATTCCCAATTTTTTTTAAAAATTGGATTTTTTTTTCGTGTGAAGGTTAACAGGTGCTACCTGATAGTCACCATGGTGTTTGACGCAGAAAAGTTTGCGGCGTCCCCTAATGAGGCAGTTCCAGGTGTTAAAAAGATCGGAACTCATGATATTGGCCAAATATTTTAACTTGGAGGTCCGAGTTAGTATGAAGAAAACAGAGTTTCGGACATTGGTGGTGGAGTCTCTAGTGGGACAAGGAACATGGGAAGAGGTAGCCTTGGATTGGTTACCCGAGGAGAAAGGAAATGTGGAGCTCCGGAAAATGGAGATGTAACTGCAGAGCCAGGAAAGGTTAAAAGAGTTGAAATGGAAAGCCGAGGAAAGAAGAGCAAAGGAAAGAGCAGAACAGGAACGAGAACTCGAGGAGAGAAGAGCAGAGGAAAGGAGAGCTGAAGAAGAAAGAAGAGCAGAGGAAAGAGCAGAGGAAAGGAGAGCCAAAAGGGAGTTAAAGGAACGGGACATGGAGTATCAGAAGGAACTTAAACACAAGGAGCTGGAATTATTGGGAGAACGGAGAGAGGTAGTATCCATGCCGGCTAGTTCGACAACTAGTGAGAACTCTTGGGATGTTGGTCGGCATGTGAGGCTGGTTCCGCCCTTCAATGAAAAGGATGCAGCCAAGTTTTTTTTTACATTTTGAGATGGTGGCTCAAATGCTAAAATGGCCTGTGGGGTCCTGGACTATGTTAGTGCAAAGTGTTCTGGTGGGTAAAGCTCAAGATATCTATTCGGCTTTACCGATTGACCAATGTGCAGATTATGAGATAGTGAAGAAAGCCATTCTCAAAGCCTATGAATTGGTCCCTGAAGCTTTCCGGCAAAAATTCAGGAATGCCAGGAAGAGGGAGAGTGAGACCCATGGGGAGTTTGCCAGAATGAAGGAAACCATGTTTGATAGGTGGTGTGACTCGAAGGAGATTGGGAAAGACTTCAACCTGTTACGACAATTGATCTTGGTGGAGGAATTCAAACAGTGTGTCCACGTGGACATTAAAGTACATCTGGATGAGAAGAAAGTACCAGAGTTGTATGAGGCAGCAACAGTGGCAGATGATTATGCCTTGACACACAGGATGGGGTTCCACAAACCTAACTTCCCGCCTAGAGTTAGCCAGGGGAGTTACGGAAAATCAGGTTCGGAGAACAAATTTTCATGGAGGTGGCCTCGAGAGTTCTATGGGGACAAATCTGATACCGCGACTTTTAGGGGTCAGAAGACTACAGTTCCAAGACAGACTTATCTACCGGGGGGCCCGAGGCAGACCATGAGTTTTTCCTCCGGGCCTACTTGCGCTTTTTGCAAGAAACCTGGGCATTTGATGTCCCAATTTTACGCCCTGAAAAGGAAAAATCAGGAGCGGAGTCAGACTAGTACAACTCCGAATGCATTGGCCAATGCAAGAAATCGTCCTTGGAGGACAGTGCTGTGTGAAGGTTCCCATGCCAAAGTTACGGCATCACAGAACGACCTTATCCAAGAGGGTTAGAAACCTTTTATTTCAGAGGGATTTGTGTCACTGGATGGAGACTTAACGAAGCAGAGACCTGTTAGGGTGTTAAGGGACACAGGAGCACATCAATCTTTGATGCTTGAGGACATTTTGCCATTGTCAGAGAAGACGGCAACTGGTGTTAGTGTTCTTTTACAGGGGGTTGGTGGCTATTGTTACGGATTCATCACTTCCATTGTTGTGGTTTTCATCCACTTGAAACATTTCTGGTTCCATGTATTATTATTATTGTGGTTTAAGGGAAATGACGGTTATTGTTGTCAAAAGGTAAAAAGGTAAATGTTTTAAATCAAACCGGAACCGGACGACGACGAAGCGGAAGGAGAGAAAAAGAAGGCGGAGCGAAAGAGTCGGAGAAGAAGCTGGTTGCTTTGCGGTTTGGATCGAACGTTGTCGAGCAAGAGTCACGCACTTTGGGTTTCCTGGGAAAAAGGAATTCCTGCGATAAAGTTGTTATCGCTGTGACGGATCATCCTGCGTGTCAGGTTTGGCATTAGATTCCGAAGAATCATCGCTGGATCGTGGCGACTCGAGAACGAGCCGTCGGCCATTTTGACTCGCTCGCTTCGAGCAAACTTTCCTTGCTTCGTCAGCCGTTTCCACCGCTTTCAGACGCATCTGTGGTGTGTGTGTGCACCAAGGCTTTTGACGATTACTTTGCGGCTCGCCGACTGTGAACAGTGAAAGTTCATACCTGGTGGGCGCCTTTGGATTTCCAAGTCGCCGTGAGTGCGCCTTTGTGCCGCTTTAACCACGTGACCATTTTCTCCGCTTTCGCCGCGTGCGCCTTTCTGCCGTTTTGGGCGGCGTGACTGCGCCTGTCATCTGAACGAGATTCTGGTCTTGATTCGACGTCGTTCCGTTGATCACTGGAGGGGATCAACTCTGAGCTCGAAGACGGGAATATAGAGACATGTTCTTTTCCACTCACTTGGAGCACAGTGAGTTACCTTATGCATGCCAGATGATGGTACCATCATCGGAGATATATTGATTGTACTCTTGATTCCTATTATTGTTGTACTGTTATTCTTGTGTGATTTTAATACAATATTTGTTTGTATTATTGGTGTTTGTATTATTTGCAATTGGTGGTTTCACCATTGATTTTTGACACAGGATAAAATATTTTTCTGCCGTGACTCCTTTCGGGGCTCGGAGGTACACCGTGACCAGGGGGTCGGGGAGGAGCACGTAACACTATGTTAAAGCTCCTCTTCATGTCATCCATTTAAAGTCTGATTTGGTGTCAGGACCGGTCACCTCAGGTTTAGAAGCCACTCTTCCTGTAGAGGGAATCTCTTTTATTATCGGGAATGATTTGGCCGGTGGTCGAGTTTCTGGTAATCCGATGTTGGTTGAAAAGCCCAGTATGGAAAATAACACCGCACAGTTAGAGCAGGAGATTCCGGGTATCTTTCCATCCTATGCAGTGACTCGTGCTATGGGTAGGAAGCGCTCTGAAGAGAAGGAGAAGGAAGGCGATGTGGATTTGGGTTCCTTAGAGGAATTGGAGGAAAATTCTGAAAGAGGTAATAGGAAAGGGAGTGACATCAAGGAACTTAAGGAAAAGGTGGCATCTGGAACAAAAGAGGAAATGGAGTGTCCGTCGGAGACATCTGGGAACGAGGTTGAACAAACGGTGCTGGTCCGAAAGAGACTTGTTGAAGAACAACACGGAGATTCGGAGATCCGGAGTTTGATTGATAAAGCCGTTACAGAGGAAGAGGCTATGAAGATACCTGTTGGTTACTTCATGAAAGGGGAAATACTCATGAGAAAATGGAGACCACCGGAGGTGCCAGCAAACGATGAGTGGAAAGTTCATTACCAAATTGTGGTGCCACCACCGTACCGGAAGGAGATATTGAGTTTGGCGCATGAGACACCTTTGGCCGGGCACCTTGGAGTGAACAAGACATGTGACAGAATATTGGTACATTTTTTCTGGCCAGGATTGCGACGTGATGTGGCGGAGTTCTATAAATCTTGCCACTCTTGCCAGCTGGTGGGAAAACCTAATCAGAAAGTCCCATCCGCACCTTTAAAACCAATTCCAGCTTTTGAAGAGCCATTCAGCTGAGTGATTATTGACTGTGTAGGCCCTTTACATAAAACTAAGGCTGGACATCAGTATTTGCTGACCATCATGTGCGCTTCCACAAGGTTCGAAGAGGCAGTGCCTCTTAGAAAAATTACTGCGGCAGTTATTGCGAAGGCCTTGATTAAATTTTTTCACTTTGGTTGGCCTACCGAAGGTCATCCAGTCTGATCAGGGTTCCAATTTCATGTCAACACTTTTTCAGCAAGTGGTACACCTGTTGGGAGTGGAGCAAGTAAGATCAAGTACTTACCATCCCGAGAGCCAAGGGGCCTTGGAAAGGTTTCACCAGACATTGAAGAATATGGATCAGAACTTATTGTTTTGAATGTGACAAGGATTGGGATGAAGGAATACCCTTATTGTTGTTTGCTACGAGGGAATCCGTTCAGGAGTCATTGGGGTTCAGTCCTTTTGAACTTGTGTTTGGACACGCAGTGCGAAGACCGTTGAAATTGGTGAAAGGACAGTGGCTACAGGAGTCACAGTCAACAGTGGTAGAGTATGTCAACGGTTAGGCACAGATTGGCAAAGGCTTGTGAAGTTGCAAGAAGAAACTTGAAAGTGACACAGGATAAAATGAAAGTGAGACATGACAAGAAATCTCAGAGAAGAAATTTCAGTCCTGAGGACCGAGTGTTAGTGTTGCTTCCTGTTCCAGGTCAGCCACTACAGGCTAGATATTTTGGTCCCTATGCAATCGAAAGGAGGGTTAATGAAACAGATTACGTGGTGACAACTCCCGACCGACGGAAAAAGCGGCAGCTGTGTCATGTCAACCGACTGAAGAAATATGAGAGGAAGCCTGTGGGGAAAATGGTTCCTGTCTCACCTGCCGTGCCTGTAGTTGGGGTGCAAGAGAATCCAGAGGTTGAGGCCGGTGTGAAGTTTGATAACTTTGATGACCAGGCTTGTCCCAGATTGACGAACACGGAAGTGTTGAGTCATTTAGATGAGAAATTAGGTCATTTGACGAAGGAACAACAAGGACAACTATCCAGCCTAATTTTTGAGTTTGCACATTTGTTCACAGATGTACCTGGTCGTTCTGACTTGGTATATCATGATATTGAGGTGGGGGAAGCCACTCCTGTGAAACAACACCCCCATCGGATGAACCCTGTGAAGATGGAGTATCTTCGGAAGGAGGTTCAGTATATGTTGGAGAATGACATCATCGAACCAAGCAGCAGTGAATGGAGCTCACCATGTGTGTTGGTTCCAAAACCCGATGGCAGTTTTCGCTGTTGTACGGATTCAAAACGGGTTAATGCAGTGACCAAGACCGACTCATATCCCATCCCAAGGATTGATGACTATTGATAGAATAGGCCCAGCTAAATTTGTAACTAAATTTGACTTGCTGAAATGGTATTGGCAGATTCCTCTTACTGATAGAGCCAAGGAAATCTCGGCTTTAGTCACACCAAATGGGTTGTATCAGTACAAGGTTCTTCCCTTTGGATTGAAAAACGGGCCTGCTACATTTCAACGGCTGATCAATAAGCTCATTGCAGACCTTGAGGGGGAGGAGGCTTATCTGGATGATGTCATCATCCACACCATGACCATGGAAGATCATATTAAACAAATTCATGCATTTTTCAATAAACTGACCGAGGCAGGGTTGACCATCAACTTATCTAAGAGTGAGTTCGTAAAAGCACAGGTGGTGTTCCTAGGCCATGTAGTAGGTCAGGGTCAGGTGCAACCGGTGACAGCCAAGATAGAAGCCATTGATCACTTCCAAGTTCCAAAAGGGAAGAAGGAGCTTATGAGATTCTTGGGTATGGCTGGTTGGTACCGGCGGTTCTGCAGGAATTTTTCTGATGTGGTAGCCCCTTTAACGAATTTGCTGAGGAAAGAGACCAAGTTTGTTTGGGATGACAAATGTCAAGCTGCCTTTGCCCACGTCAAAGCGATATTAATGAGCTCTCCTGTCCTAGCAGCCCTGGATTGTCAAGAACCATTCAAGTTGGCCATTGATGCAAGTGATATGGGGGCTGGGGCAGTTCTATTACAGGAAGATGAGGATGGAGTGGATCACCCGGTGTGCTACTATTCCAAAAAGTTTAACAAACATCAGGCAACTTATGCCACTGTGGAAAATGAGACCCTTGCTCTCCTGCTAGCGCTTCAGCATTATGAGGTGTATCTAGGAACTACTACCTTTCCTATAAAAGTCTTCACTGATCACAACCCCTTAACCTTCATTCAAAAAATGAAAAATAAAAATCAGAGGTTGATGAGATGAAGTTTGGCTTTGCAGGAGTTCAACTTGGAAATTGAGCATGTAAAGGGCAGGGACAATGTCGTTGCTGATGCTTTATCCAGAGTGAACTAACTTTGGAAATTCCTGTAGGTTGTTTGGAAGTTTTGTTGTTTTATTTTGGGGAATATTAATTATTGTTGCTCACGTGAATTGATCATTTGGGGGTGAGTTTTACTTTTGTTTGTTAGGAGTTTTTGCATGCAAATAAATTTTTCACTATGTTCCAACTTTCTTTCTTGAGGGGGGGAAGTGTTACGGATTCGTCACTTCCGTCATTGTAGTTCTCATCCACTGTAAACATTTTTTGTTGCATGTACTATTATTGTTATCGTTTAAGTGAATTGGAGATAACTGTTTTCAAAAGGTTAAAAAAAAGTTAGCGTTTTAAAAGAAACCGGAAACCGGATCGGGAACCGGAAGACGAAGAAGAAGAGGAAGAGGAAAAGGAGGCGGAGCGAGTGAGGTCGGAGAAGGAGCCGAGCTGCGTTGAGGTTTTGAGCAAACGCTGGCGAACGGGAGTCACAAGTGAACTTTGGGTTTCCTGGGAAAGGGATTCCTGCGACAGAGTAGTTATCGCTGTGACAGATAAACCTGCGTGACAGGTTTTGCGGTTGATTCCGAAGAGAATCATTGGAATGCCGCTACGTCTCGAGAACGGACAGTTGGCCATTTGGCCTCGCGCCTGATTTCGCATCGCTCCAGGTTTTTCACCTCGCCTCAACCATTTCAACGCATACCGCCTTTAACCTGGTGTGTGTGTGTAACGTGGATTTCGAGTGGGAATTTGCGGTTCGCCGTGTGGGGAGCCATTGAACATCCATACCCGAAGGTGTGATTTCCCATTCGCCTCTTGAGGGTACCTTTGCCTATCTTTGGCAGTGTGACTGTCAACCTAACGGGATTCTGGTCTCGATACAACATCGTTCCGACGATCACTGGAGCATGGATCGACCTTGGTTTGAAGCTGGGCCATTGACATTGGGAATGTTATTTTCGCTCACTTAGAGTACAGTGAGTTATATTGTACGAAACTGATGGTACCATCATAGGAATGATATATTGGTTGTACAATTGATTAATATTATTATTGTACTGTTATTCTTGTGTGACCTTAATACAATACTTGTTTGTTGGTAACAATTGGTGTGGTTTCACCATTGATCTTTGACACCCAGAATAACACATCTTTCTGCCGTGACTCCTCTCGGGGCTCGGAGGTACACCGTGACCGGGGTTTGGGGAGGAGCATGTAACACCAGGCAAAATATCCAAGAACCAGGCAAAATATCCAAGAACCAGGCAAAATATCCAAGAACCAGGCAAAATATCCAAGAACCAGGCAAAATATCCAAGAACAAGGCAAAATATCCAAGAACAAGGCAAAATATCCAAGAACAAGGCAAAATATCCAAGAACAAGGCAAAATATCCAAGAACCAGGAAAAATATCTAAGAACCAGGCAAAATATTGCATATCTTACAGGTTGAAGTGCAGGATTTACCATTTTATTCCTTTTTGTACTGTTGCACTTCATGATCCTTACTTTGTTGTAATAATCCACAAATCAGGAAATTATTGAAGGATTTTAAAAGCTCCATTGTGTTGTACAAATTAAACATGATGCTCAGGACAAAGGAAGTTGAAAAGTAATTGTGTTTATTATTAACAGAGTGCAGATACAACAAAATAGTATTTTGCATCGTGCTTTGCTTTTACAATTGTATTTTGCTTCAATGTCCGGCTCCAGTAACAGCAGCAACTGAGCTCAGTCCACATCTGCTGTCCCTGAAGTTTACTCTCTGGCAATAAGCACTCATTCATTTCTTACACATTATTAATATATCCCACTCCTTCAGTTCAAGATGTGCCGCATCCGACTCCTGCATATACACCACAAAAGGCCACGTCCTCAGTCTTTCTTCCTGTAAAGAAACAAAGAGGTAAAGCACGATATTGCAAAAAGATGAAAAAATGGTTAATTTATCTCACGAAGGGTGGGCCACAATTTTACTTTCAAAATGTAAACTTTGTCCTTTAATTGCTCGAGAACATTTAAAATAGATGAAAGCAAGAAAAGTATTTGCATTGGGTGAAATCATTCTAAGTTAGGTGATTTTGGGCATTAAAAGAGGAAGAAGATTGGTGGATAAGTAGATGTGAAATGGTAGGTGTGGGGTTTGGGGATGGATGAAAAGGGGAGATGTGGATCGAAAATCCTGCCACTTTCTGACAGCAAGTGTAAGCATTTGATGATTTGATGGCCACTAATTGAATAACTTACCATGGCTTGTGATGAAGGTGAAAGGTGCGGATATACTGGAGATGAAGGATCTGCTTCGAGCGAAATGTGCTGCCATGCTCAGATTCTATTTCAATGGAAGCGGTCATTCTTCAAAGAAAAGTTGTACATGTCTATATAAGCTCAAGTTAAAGATTACATGGATGAGCAAAAAGTAAAAGACACGAATGAATAGAAAGCAAGAGCAGTGTACACAAATTAAAGACAAATTTAATGAAATGGGAATATGAGCAACGACAGAAATCTGCACTTGCACATGTACAAGACAAGAATGCAGATGCAAGACAGAAAAGTTATTTTCTACAAATTAAATTTTACAAACAAATAGATAAAACTATGGCCTTACCCCTCGGCACACCAAAGAAGCAGTCGTCACAATCAGATTCCCAGATTCATCGACACGGTGGGCCGAGCTCAAGCAGCAAACTCCCGTTCCTTTGTTGCTGGTCCTTCTCGCAAAACGGAATCAAACATGACGCAAAACATTCCTCTTCGCGTTGAACCTGCTCCATTGATGGCTGTATTTGAGTTTTTAGATTCTTAAATTTTTAAGCTTCACTGTGCATTGAGCAGGCGATATATTATTTATGCCTTGCAATTTCAATTCCGACAAAAGATTTACAAAAAAGCTTCAGAAGACTGTGATGATGCTGCATGGACTTGTTGAACATAGAGCAACCAGGACCTGCACACACCTGAGACATATCCCAAAATGTTACTGCATATCATTCTTGTTTGCCATTTTGCTTTCTCTCCTGAGAATCATTTAGCATGACGACGCCAGCATGACATCAGGAAGTTGCTGTGTCAAACCCTCAGAGATTTGTCAGACAGATGTTGACTCCCACAAGCGCATGGTCAGATGAACCAATTGAAACAGAAGAAGAATGGTAGATATTAACAGGGCAGTTGGTCTTAACCAATTCTAGAAGGGAGGATTTGCCATTGTCGGAAATCCAGGTCAGAAAGTTCTGAGTCTGGCTCATGGTCATAGAAATGCTTTGCTGCAGTGCCATAGCTGGTGATGGCACCATAGCTGGTGCCAACACCTAGACAATTGGCACGATGACAATTGAAAATCACTACATATGAGGAAGAGAGAGTTGGGATGAGTGGTAAAAATGGTCCATATTAGCCGAGAGAGATGTAAATAGAGTTATCACTCTTAGGAGGATGGTACAATGCACCGAAGAGGGAAGGTTGGAAGGAGGGGTGTTGGAAGGAGGGAGGAGGGTTGCACACAAAGGTATTCCTGGGGGTTTGGATGTGTAAAGTAGTACACGGACCATGAGAAATGGAGTTCTTGATGTGAAGTGCAACTCCGCCACCAGGACGGGGTTCAGGCTTATCAAACGAGAGGAGACAATAGCAAGGAAGTGATGCTAAGGAGTAATGGCCATCCTGTAGGAGGAAGGATTCTGTTATATAAAACAGATGATGTCCTGTTTATCAGCAGTGGCCTGCATTGATGGATCTGTCAGTTTGGAGCAAAGGTCTCTGATGGTTGAGGTCTACACAGTTAGGAAAAGGGAAAGAAGCACTGTTGGACAGATGCATGGGTATGGAGAAGGATGAGGGGAGCTAGTGTTACGGGATCCTCTACAATCTCCTGGTCTCGGTAACCTCCGAACCCCGAGAGGAACCCCGGCAGAAAAATATGTTACCCTGTGTTGAAAATCAATAGTGAAACCACACCAATGATTTATAAATGAACAATATTGTATTAGAAATTACACACAGGAATAACGGGATAACAGATGGCCATTAAGAGTGCACTCTATATATATCTTATATAAAGTCAAGTAACTCACTGCTCTGCCAGCAAATGAACGGACACTCCTCAATGTCTCTATGACTTTTCCCAAAGCGACTGGGATTCGCTCCAGCGGTCGATAGAACGAAATCCGGTCGAAGCCCGAATCTCGCTCTCCAGTCGATCTCCGAAGCGTGTACAGTGGGCAGGGGTGCTCTTCCCGCCAAACTGTACAACGGCGCCCTCCAGAGGCGCACCTTCACTCCCTCAGCAAACCGCAACGTAATTGGAGACGAAGCGGTCGCACCCACTCATCCCCGACAGACGGTAGGATGTTGGGGGTGAAGATGACACGAAGCAAACGTTCACAGGTGTCCGAAGCACGGGGTTCAAAATGGCCGACGGCTCTGGCTTGAGCCGATGCGATGAAGCGAGGATTCTTCGGAATCTCAGCGCCCCAAATCTGTCTACGCAGATTTCACCACTCCAGTGAATATTCTTATCGCCGGATGTCCCTTCCAGGAACTCAAAATCCCCTCGCGGCTGTCGGTAAACCTGGCTCGTTACGGAGCGCTGACGTCACGCGTCCTCTCCGACTTTGCTCGCGCTGCTCCTTCCTCTTCACCTCATTGTCTTCTCGTTCGGTTTCCTGTTTCACTTACAGTTATCCTTTTTAACTTTTGATAACCGTTCGTGAGTAATAAACCGTTTGCGAATAATAATAATACATAATATCAGCAACATGTCAAGTGGGTGAAAACCACAATAACGGAAGTTACGAATCCGTAACACTAGGAGAGGGGTGGAGGTGGATGGAAAGCTAGGAGGGGTGAGAGGGGGAAATGGCATGGTGGGATAAGGCTGGGAGGGGATGTGGTAAGGGGGAAGTCATGGGTGAGGTGAGGGGGGGGGGAGAAGGGAAAGAGTTGGGCAAGAGGGAAGAAAGGAGAGGATGGGGTGAGGGGTAAGAAGGGAAAGGGTGGGGTGAGGGGGGTGAGGGGTGAGAGGAGTAAGGGGGAAGGGGGAGAAGACAGGGTGAAGGGTAAGAAGGGAGAGGGTGGTGTGAGGAGAAGATAGGTGGGGTGAAGTGGAAGATAGGAAGAGGTAGGGTGAGGGGGAGCAGGAGAGGGGGATGAGGTAAGGTGAGGGAGAGTGGGAGGGGGGATGAGGTAGGGTGAGAGAGAAGCAGAAAGGGGGTGGGGGGGGGGGGGACATGAATTGGAAAGATACTGAAAAGGGAGGGACACAGGGACTGGGTGGGGCTTGGAGGTTGCAGGCATGTAGAAGATGACCTGTCACATGGAGGAGAGCAATGACATGAAGGGGTTTGACATCGCTGATAGACATGAGGGGGAGTTGATGGTCGTGTGCAGCAACTGGATCTGTCATGATCCAAAATTTTGATATAGAGAGACAGACATCATTGGAGGGGTGAAATTATTGGTTGTTGAAGATACGGTGCTGCAGGTGCAGAAGGAGGGTCGATGGACCAAGCATTTGTGAGCGAGACAGGTTTGGGGAATAAACCTCGTGAAGAAGATATATAGATTGTGATGAAAGTTGAAAAATGCTGAAAGATTTTTTTAATGGTTCCTGTATTTGAGGTGTACTGTACAAGCTAAGGGTTCTTGATGGTAAGAAAAATAATTTACACTGGTTGTACTCCTAGGGTGTATGGGAAGGTTTAAGAGTAAAAAAAAAAAAAAAATTGCATGGTCCCAGGGGTTCAGGGTGGGGTGCAGGGGAAAGACCACAACTCTCTCTATGTAAATGTGTATAGTATAGCGCCACCCGGTGGAAGCCGTTATTACAAATCGTAAGTCATAAAAGTGGGGAATGAATCCATCAGTACTAACCGGATATTTGCGACCAAGCTTCATTAAATACACCTCTGATATTCAGAAATTAAATATCTCAATTTGTGCAAGTGGAAAATTATATTTAATCAATTCCTGTTGGCGTCATGTTACACGTTTTAGCAAAACTACATATTTAACTCGTTAATTTTGGTCCCGTGCATTTCCACTTGACTCATTGATTTTTCTGGGTAGGTTTATCAGACCAATATGTACCATGTTGGTTTGACATTAAACATTCTGATGCATTCTTCTGCTGCATCAGTTCCTTTGGAACATCACTGTTTACAACTTGGGAATTCCAACTATTACAACTGGAAATGCATCTCTGATCATGCAACTTTGTTTTAAACCCAACACGAATTATTGAGATCACCAGGTGTACAAAGGATACCATTTGATCGCTTGTATTCTTTCAGTAGAACCATTACTTTGTGACACATCATTGTCATCATCAAGGCAAATCATCAAGGTTGCCCATCATGCATAACTCATGGGTCGTCCATCAGTGAATCAGAAAATGCTTCGCCTTTTTTCTCCAGTATGAAGCAATGGATTTTAGATTTATTTTGAAGCCAATCCTATTCACACATAACAGGCTTCCAAGAATGGTGGTGTGGTGATCAGACCGATCCTACTGGAATACCTACATGTTAAAATGTATTTTATACGATTTTAAAACGCATCTTTTTGACCGTGAACTTTACACTTTAAAAAAACGTTATTTAGGAAAGCTGCAGGTTGTAATTTTAGTTACATGTCCCATGTGCTGATTGATTAGGATAGGTTGTCGTGTGTGTTTTTCTCACCTAAATTATATGTTTTGTACAGGACCTGAATTAACTTTTCATAAGGAATCTCCATAGTGTTGAAAAATCGAAAGTGGTTAAACATTTCGCTTTAACATCCAGTGTGGATGTTGTTTCGCTTGTCAATTGCAGGTTCAGTCATCTATTACCAAAATCTAATTCCACAATAGAAGTTTTTCAGAAAAATAAGGAGCCATTTGCACCTACCCAAGACTGTCTGTCAACACTCTGTCTTCTACCGACTCCTCTCCGGCCTTGCTCCCCCAGCTCTGTCTGTGCTCTGTCCCCCAAATATTCCTACAGGTCGTACAAGATCTGCCAGCAACCCACTTATGGTTAAACTGCCAAAATCAAGACTCTCTGCTCACCTTCACTCTTTCATTCCTCTTTTCTCCCGCCTCTGGAACAAACTCCCTCACTCTCTTCAATCCCACTCCACCCACCATGTCTTTAAAACAGCTGTTCACCACCATCTCTTATCTTCCCCCATCCAAAACCTTGATCTTTTCTACCCCCGTCAATTCACCCCAGATCCTTGAAAGCAGTACCCTGCACTTTTTTGAAATACCGACTCCTTTCTGGAAGTCCTAGCAGTGTCCATGTGTTTTATACTCCTCCCACCCTCCCCCCCCCCCCCCCCACTCTTCCCGTGCCTCCTCCCCCCAAGCCCTCTCCCTCCCACAGATCTCCCGATATACCTGCTTTCAAATGTTGCACTTGTGTGCTTCCCTCTCTCTCCCCATCTTGTGTCCCGCTCCCTTTATCTGATGTTTTATGTGTCAGTTTGTCTTTTTGTGATTAATGTTAGCTCTTACACGAGCCTCGATCTTGTACACAAAAAAAACAAAAAAAAACATACAAAACAAAATATATATATTGTAGTGATGTGAGGTGTGGGTGATGGAGAGGGAGATGATGATACATTTTATTTTGTGACTTATCCTTACATTCAATTGTACCTTTTATCTTGTAATGTCAAATTTTTAAGTTGTAATAATATTAGTTCTAAATTTCAAATTATTCAGAAAAGTCCTTTTCATATGGTCAGTTTTCCCCCAAAAGTTTATAAAACAATTTGCACAAAATTATTCGTGGGATGCTCTCCAGCTTTTTCAGCCATAGATGTTTGATGTTAAAAAAAAAAATTATACACGTATTTTAAGCTTGCTGTTTGTAGCAAGCTAAGTACCAGGTCTGATTAACCTATTGGCCGAGTTCCCAAAAAGTAATTCTCTGTGAATTGGATCAATACCATTTAGTAAGGTTAATTTATTTTTTGTGCTAAGTATCAGAAAAGGGAATCGAAACTTTAAAAAAGAAGCCTTGCAGGTGTATTTCTAATTTATGTGCTGCCATCATTCGTATCAGGTGGGGTTTCATTGTATAATTATGAGACAGCATTGTGCAGCAGAGAGGACATACAGCCATGATATTGTATAGGCCTGCCATGTGGACGAATTGGACAGCAGGATGAAGGCTCTACACAGTGCTATCAATGCTGTGAACTGGTTTGTCATTGCTGACTTGCACAGAGATCAAATACTAAAATCGGAAAGATGTCTCGATTTAGATTTTTGAAACAGACAAACTTGCAATATTTTCCATTCAAGTTTTTATTCAAACTTTATTGGGCTTCACATCAATCGAAGACGCCTTCAGAATACAAGTGTGCATCAACAAAATAACAATAAATAATACTGCTGCAGAATTTATGATAATAACGGTAAATATTTCACTTTCATCGACACAGAACTTTACAAATTTCGAACAAACAAATTTCCTTTCTAATGTTGGTGTCTTTTTTTCATCCAAATGCAAACACTCCTTCATTTCTGGAGTGTATGCCAACCAAGTACTCTATCTCAACCAGGAAGCGATACGTCATGGTAAGGAACAGCTTGCAGTGCAAACATGTCCGAGAGAGATTTTCATCTATATTTCCCATTTAAATAGCATGTTGCGTCTCCAAATACCAAACTCCAATTTGCAAAGCTTGGTGCAAGATGGGGGGATTGGGGGCCCATAGCTCAGTGTGAGTAATGCTCTTAGACATGAGCTCACAACCCTACTTACATGCGTCTCTCCTACAATTCCGTAGCATCTTCAGCTCTATACGTTATTGGCATCACCAGTGATGAAGTGAGAAGCACAAGGATGGATACTCTCACGGCACTGGAAGGTCGGTGGCCTCTCCGTTTTCCAGTTTCTTCAGCGGTCTTGCTCCTTCTGTTCTCAGCCATCTGACCCTCCCCAGCTGCTCGAAGATGAATACGTTCTTTGAGAGCCTCACCCTATTAAAAGCCAAAATCCAGGCTTCCTGCCCACTTGCATTCTTTTTCTCCCATTTGTGGAACTGCTTTTTAGAAGCAGTTCAATTCCATGCTTCCCTCCAGAATGTCAAGTTTGCAATACCCACCAGCCATCTCATTTCATCGCCTATCCCAATCTGTAATCTTTTACTACCCCCATCAACACGACCACACCCAACCCCCTTAATTGTTTCCTTCCATCTCTACTCTTTTCATGTTTGTTCATTACCTTCCTTGTTGCATCTAATATTCCCTTGCTCTGTACCCCACTGTCAGTGTGTTGCATTTTGCCCTCGATGACCTCACCCTTCCTCGAGTCGAGATTTGTACGCAAGAAATAAACTGCTGTAATTGCACTATAAATGACGTGGATCTTGGACCCCTGATGTCACTGCTTGAATGAGCCTCTCCCATGGAGCCAAAATAAGGGGCTCACCTTGCCAATAAATGCAGAGATTAAACTGAAACTTTGAATACCAGGCAAGTTTGAACCAATTTTTCAGAATATGCATTTTAAAGCGATGGAGCCTTTCCTTTTCTTTTAACAGGACAAAAGGCTCATAGTGGAGCTGCAACACAAACACACATGGACATATAGACAAATTAATTGACATATGAGGGAAAATTACACGCCCAGACCAGGAATCGAACGCAGGTCTTCTGGTGCTCAACAGTGTTCTGCCATCTGGTGTGGTTCACAGATGACCTGGGTTTGATTCCTGGTCTGGGTGTGAAATTTTCCCCACATATGTCAATTCATTAGTTATGATCCTGTTCGTTTATTTAATATAGACAAATGCACGAGACAAACAACCACTGAGATTGGGGGAAGTGCTATCACTTCCTGGGGTACTCTGTGTACCAGCAACACCACAACAATGGCACCGCCTTTCTCACCACACTCACAGCAGGGCATTTACAAAGAAGGAATTTCTTCATCCCCATGGATGTCAACCTATGGGGATTGTCCGTGCTCTTAAGCTTTTAAATGCTAAACGTCAAGGAAGTGGTAATTCTCATTTTTAAAATCATTGCTAGGACTCAGCCAAGGTTTAAACTTCCGACCTCACAGACTCGGAGCAGATGCTCTAACCATTACATCATAGAGTTTGGCCTATTTTCACTTTCACCTTACTCTATCTAGTATCTCCAAAAAATGTTTTTTAACATTTATGGATTGTATAGATCCCAGGGTTCACAGAGTCCCATATTAAGTGGTCAGAGAAATCCTGTAATTACAGATTCATAACATTTAGGAATAGGCATAACCCCAACGACGAACAAGCAGGAAACAATGTAATCTATAATTATAAAACAGGAGTGTCAATCCATCTCCAAACTACTCCCTCAGTTTTGGGGCTGGCCCCATCAAACCTCCTGTGGAACGTTTTGGGGTCCCAGCGCACCTTGGTAAAATTGTGGAAGAGCTAAAACACAGAATGGATCGGGATGCAAGAGAACAAAAGGAATAGCAGAAAGAGATAGGGGAATACCAACAGCTGGGTTGAAGGACAAAATATAGGGAGACTTAGACAAATAAGAGATGTCGGGAAGAATGAGGGGCAGGGCAGGACACACAGAGTGGAGAAGATGGATACAGAACTAAACTCAGGAAGAAAAACTGTACATTTGGAGAGGTGTGGATTTTAGGGGGGGAAGGGGGAGGTTAATAGGTGCAGAAAATATCTGAGATGGTGGTGAAAAGTTGTCTTGAAGACCTGAAGGGAAAAAGGAGATTAAAGAGAATGTGAAAGATGGTCTCACAGGTGGGAAAAGAGGAACAAATGAGTGGAGGTGAGTGGTTCTGGATCTTGGGAGTTTCACCAGGAGTAGGTTCATGGCAGACTGCATGCACCTTGCAGAAACTGAGTGGGTGGTGGATGAAGGGGACAAATCAAGGTCAGGGCAGAGGGTGCAAGACCAGAAATGAGGTGGGAAAAGACAGAGACCACCAATGTGTCTGCGGTGGGAAATTGATAGGCCCACAGACTCAGCTTCAGCGCAGGAGATTTCTCTTGCTTTGAGAAATATTATTATCAGTAAATCCCTGCTATTCACGGTTCCACCATTTGCAGATTGGCAGCTGGGAGAAATCATTACCTTGTGGCTCAGGTTACATTATCTGTCTCGTTGACCAACTACTGTGTCTCCTGTATGAATGAAGACAGCAGATAATATTTGTCTGATTCGAACAAGGAATTTACTTTATATCTGTTACCTCAGTTTTGCGGCGTTCCTCTGTTGTAATAAACGATTTGGTAATAAAACCCTGTGCATGGTCATTCAGGGAACAGGACCTCCTTTAATTAAGTTCTTTGAAGTAGAGACCCACATAACTCCCCCCACTCCCCCACATGGGTTCTTCCACAGGAACCCAATCACATCTCTTACCCCCAAACACTTTACTCCGAAGGCCTTATCTTGTGTAGCTTGTCGTCGTTGCTATAGCAGCTTTTTTGGCTGGAAGAGCATGGGTGTTAGTGAATTTATGGAAATTCTAGCTACCTGGGATAATTCATTAGGTGAGAGCTGATTGGTTATTCCCTTTAATTATGGGTGAGAGATGTGATTGGATCTTGTTATTTATATATGTTGACTGCTATTGGCATTGCACGTGGAGACTCGGTGGTATGCGCTTTTGTCGACGCTGTCACTGAGGACCCACCAATAAATGATGAAAACGGTCCGGTGACTCAGGAGGGTGTGTATCAATGGGATTCTCATGCGTGTGCTAGTTGTGAATGTCTGCAGTCATAGAGGAACCAAGGTAATGTTTGAAACAAGAAGCTGAAGTTGTGTTGCTTTAGAAATCCTTCTTCGGCTGGAAGAGCACGAGAGTTGATCAATGAAAATATCAGCCATCTGGGGTAATTGATTAACTGAGAGCTGATTGGTTATTCCTTTCATTTACAGGAGACAGACGTGATTGGGTGTATGTATGTATATACAGTCACGTGAAAAAGTAAGTACACCCCATGTAAAGTTTTGGCTTTTTCAACATATTTCAACATACAGCTATTTGATCTTCATTTCAACAATATTGATAGATGAAGGTGATATAATATAACAAATATCATGAAACATTTACATTTTGTAGTCCATTGTATAATTTAAATAAAAATAAATGCAAATTTCGCATGTGTAAAAAGTAAGTACACCCCTATACTACATTTATCACGACTTCAAATACCTAAAATTAGAATCAGGTGCACCAGCTCAGGTACAAATGATTAGAACATCGTTAGAGAGGATCTTGGAGGAACCTGTCTTATTTAAACCTCAGACATTTAGTTTGGTTTGCTCTGTTGTTGAAGTGTGCGGCATTCACCATGCCTAGATCAAAAGAGCTCTCTGAGGCCTTCAGAAAGAAAGTTATAGATGCCTACGAGTCTGGGAAGGGATTTACAAAGATCTCCAAACAATTTGAAATCAATCATTCGACTGTCCGGAAGATCATCTACAAGTGGAGAAGATTCCAAACAACTGCCAACTTGTTCAGGCTAGGCCGCCCCAGCAAGTTCAGCCCGAGAGCAGACCGCAAGATGCTGAAAGAAGTCTCTAAAAACCCCAGAATGTCATCACGGGACCTACAGGAAGCTCTTGCCACTGCTTTCTTTCTTCTTTTTTTCTTTTTTTTGTATACAGAATCGAGGCTCGTGAAAGAGCTAACATTTATCACACAAAAAAAAACAAAAAAAATCAGACAAACAAAATATATAAAAAGAGGGAGCGGTAGACAAGATGGGGAGAGAAGGGTAAGCACACAAACATCATTTGAGAGCAGGGACATCGGGAGATGTGTGGGAGGGAGAGGGCTTGGGGGGGAGGCGGGAGAGGGCTTGGGGGGAGGCGGGAGAGGTATAAAACACAAGGACACCAAGGACTTCCAGGAAAGAAGTTGGTATTTCAAACAAGTGGATTTGGGGTGAAATTAGCGGGGGTAGAAAAGATCAAGGTTTTGGATGGGGGAAGATAAGAGATGGTGGTGAACAGCTGTTTTACAGACCTGGAGGGAGGAGTGGGATTGAAGAGAGTGAGGGAGTTTGTTCCAGAGGCGGGGGAAAAGAGGAATGAAGGAGTGAAGGTGAGCAGAGAATCTTGATTTTGGCAGTTTAACCATAAGAGGGTTGCAGGCAGATCTTGTGCGACCTGTAGGAATATTTGGGTGACAGAGCCCAGAGAGAGCTGGGGGAGCAATGCCAGAGAGGAGTCGGTAGCAGACGGAAAGACCACCAACCTGCCTGCGGTGAGTAATTGAAAGGCCCTCAGAGATAGCTTCATCGCGGGAGATTCCAATGATTCTGAACGCTTTGGTTTCAACAGCGTGAAGATGAGCTAGGTGTGAGGCAGGAGCACCAGCCCAGAGGGGAGAGCAGTACTCCATTGAGCTGCGGATGAAAGCCTTGTATGTGGTGAGGAGCTCAGGTGTGCCAAGGAAGGACTTCGCACGACGGAGGATGGTCAGTCGGCGACTGGCTTTGGAGGCCAGCTTGGAAATGTGGTTTTCTCAGGAAAGATCATGGCAGATAGTGAGACCCAAAAGCTTGAGTGACAGAACTTCTTGGAGAGGATTATTCAGAAAGTGATGGGAGGGTTGTCCAGTCGGTCTTTTCAGAGAGACATCGTAAGAGTGTGAGATTTGTCAGGATTGAAAGAAATGTTCCACTTGTTTGCCCAGTCTGTGATTTTGTCCAGGTCTTCAGAATGAGGAGGCTGCAGACTGCCGATCTGAGGGATGAGGAATGGAGCGGCAGAGAGTGGAGTCATCAGCAAAGAGATAGAGAGGATTTTCAAGAGTCAGAGAGATCATTGATGAAGACCAGAAAAAGCACAGGGCCCAGAACACTGCCTTGGGGAACTCCAGCCTGAACAGGAAGAGGAGACGAGAGAACCCCATTCAGGGCCACACGTTGACTACGACTAGAGAGGAAGTCCGCCAGCCATGCGTGTAGATTTCCATGGATACCAAAGGAGGAGCGTTTGGTGAGCAGGGCGGGGTGCCAGACTGTATCGAAGGCACGTGATATGTCAAGGGAGACAGCTCTAATTTCCTGTTTGGCATTGAGGACTTCCATCCATTGTTGAGAAAGCAGAAGCAGCATGTCCAGAGTAGAGTGACCAGGTCTGAAACCAAATTGATGATCAGAGATCAAGCCATTGGAGAAGAGGAAAGATTTCATATCCGAGGCTATGATGGATTCCATGACTTTGCTGATAATTGGGAGAAGGCTGATTGGTCTGTAGTTGCTAGGATATGTTTTTGCACCTTTTTTGTGCAAAGCGCTGATGTTGGCTGATTTCCAAGCAGATGGCAGATGACCTTGAGCAAAAGAGAGGGTGAAGAGAACAGAGAGAGGGAGTGAAAGAGCGGAAGAACAGGATTTTATGCCCCGTGGGCTGATGCCATCAGGTCCAGTTGCAGAATCAGTCGAGGGTTGACAGAAACTTTTCCACCTTGTCAGGAGGAAAGGACACAGAGTCCAGGAGCAGCTGGGTACGACTAGGTACGGTGGGTACAGAGAGGGATGGGTTTGGGACACAAGATTTAGAGGCAAACACAGAGTTGAGGCATTCAGCTTTTTCACGTGCGGAGTCAGTCGTGTAGCCGTTTGAGGTGAGGGAGGGGATGGAGGGGGAACAAACACCAGAAACAGATTTGACCAGACGCCACGAGGATTTGGAAGAGGGAGACAGATGAGAGAGTTCGGTCTTGAGAACGGAGAGATATCGTTTTCTGGCTCTCCTGAGGGTGGACACACTTGTTTCGGGCTTTGTTAAAGGAAATGAGATTTCCTTCCGTTGAATTTGCTTTCCAGGAGACGAAGGCAAGTTGTTTCTGGGCAACAGCCTCACCACAAGATTCCGTGTACCATGGACGGGAGGAAGGGTATGACAACTGAAGACGAGATGGGATAAATCTGTGCATGAGAGAGAGCAATTTACTTTGGAAAAATTCCCAGGATGAGGTGATGTCAGAGGCGGTCGAGATGGGAGACCAGTTGTTACATGTTCCTCCCCGACCTCCTGGTCTCGGTATACCTCCGAACCCCGAGAGGAGCCACGGCAGAAAATATGTTATTCTATATTATAAATCAACAGTGAAACCACACCAATGATTTTAAACGAACAAATGTTGTATTAAAAATCACACTCAAATAACAGTACAACAATAATAGGAATCAAGAGTACAATCAATATCTCCTATGATGGTACCATCAGCTAACATGCATAAAGTAACTCACTGTGCTCCAAGTGAGTGGAAAAGAACCTTCCCCAATGTCTCTATAACTCACAGATAATCCCCTCCTGCGAGTAGGGATGAGGCGATGAGGCGATGAGGCGATGAGGCGAAGAGGCGAAGAGGCGAGTAATGAGGCGTAGGCAAGGCGTGGACAGTCCCGTGGTCCAAACCAACCGCAAACTGGCGGTGAAAAGGTAAATAACCGCAAACTGGCGGTGAAAAGGGAAATCCCACAGGCACGAACCAGACGTGTACATTCACTGTTCAATCAACGAACCGCAGCGTAATCTTCAAACGCCGCTTTTGTGCACACACATCCCCGGCAGACGACCGGATGTTGAGAAAAGCTGACGCGTAGCAGCACCTTTTTCGGGGAACGAAGCGCGTGGTTCAAAATCGCCGACGGCTCTTACTTGAGTCAAAGCGCCCAGGCGAGGATTCTCCGGAAGCTCAACGCCTATACCTGACTTCGCTGGTTTCTCAATCCTCCAGCGATAACCTATCGCAGGAAAGTCCTTTCAAGGAGACTCAAAGGTTACTCGCGGCTTTCGTTTGATCACGCTCGCTACGGAGCTTCAAGACACGCGGCTTCTTCCACTTTTCTCCTCATGCCTTCTTCTTCCTCTCCTCTCTCTCGCCATCTTCCGGTTCTCGATCCGGCTTCCTGTCTCTTTTTTACCATGAACGCTTTTAACCTTTAAACCACAATAACCATTTCCCTTAAACAACAATAACCATAATACCTAGAACCAGAAATGTCTCAAGTGGATGAAAACCACAACCACGGAAGTGCCGAATCCGTAACACTTCCCCCCCCTCAAGAAAGAAAATTTGAACAGAGCGAAAACTTTCTTTGCAGGCAAAGTCTTTAAACAAACCAAAAGTAAACTCAACCCAAATCATCAATTCCCGTGAGCAACAATAATCAATATTTCCCAAAAATAAAGCAACAAAACTTCGAATAACCCACAGAGATTTCCAAAGTTAATTCACTCTGGACAACGCATCAGCAACGACATTGTCCCTGCCCTTTCCATGTTCAATTTCCCAGTTAGACTCCTGCAAAGCCAAACTCCATCTCATCACCCTCTGATTTTTTTACTTTTAGTTTCTTTTGAATGAAGGTTAAGGGGTCGTGATCAAAATCCAAAGTCAAGCAAATCTACAGCACTTTTCCCGAGAGGCCGAGCTGAAAGCTAGGTTCCAGGGTGGTGAGGCCTGGAGGTATTCACTACATGGACGCCTTTAGGAACGTGGAGTTCACGGTTAGTCCGTGGAGGAAAGTTCACTACATGGACGCCTTTAGGAACGTGGAGTTCACGGTTAATCCGTGTAGGAAACTTCACTACATGGACGCCTTTAGGAACGTGGCATTCACGGTTAATCCGTGTAGGAATCTTTGCTCGGCTGCTCCGCAGCATTCAGTGCTTCCCCTCTTTCTAACTTTCGTAATAATCACGGTTGGACCGCTTGTCACTGTAGTCACGTGAATAGCGGTCTCCTTCTCGGCCACTACCCTGATAATCATTCCTTCGGGAGCTGCCGTAACTCTGGGAGCCTCCACAGTTATATCGACTGCGGCCAACACCAAAACTACCGCCACGTTTTCCTCTTCTGTAGCCCCCTCGACGCCTACGGCCTGCCTTCTCTACGGCTATGGTCCGACCATCCAAATCCTTGCCATTCCAATCCTTCTCTGCCTCTTTGGCGTCCTTTGTGTTTTCAAACGTGACAAAGCCAAACCCTCTTGACTTTTGCGTTTCCCTGTCTTTTACCAGCCGCACTTCCAAAAGCGGTCCATATTTGCTGAAGACAGAGGTCAGAACTTCTTCCTTTGTTTTGAAGTTCAGTCCACCTACAAATAACTTGCCAAATTTGCCACCATCCCTAACTGGTGTGGGGTTATTTTCCCTTCTGGGCTTTTTAACAACCATCGGGTTACCAGAAACTTGACCACCGGCCAAATCATTCCCGATAACAAAAGATACTCCCGCTACAGGAAGAGTGGCTTGCAAACCTACGGTGACCGGTCCTGACACCAAATCTGATTCTAAATGGATGACATGAAGTGGAGGTTTAACAGAGCCACCAACCCCCTGTAGGCGAACCCTAACCCCAGTTGCTGTCTTCTCTGACAATGGCAAAATGCCTTCAAGCATCAAAGACTGATGTGCTCCTGTGTCCCTCAATACCCTAACTGGTTTCTGCTTAGTCGAGTCTCCATCCAATGACACAAACCCCTCTGAAATAAATGGTTGGTAACCCTGTTGAGGGCGATTTCTCACATTTGACAATGCATTCGGAGTTGTACTCGTCTGACTCCGCTCCTGATTTTGCCTTCCCATAACATAACATCGGGACATCAAGTGTCCAGGTTTATTGCAAAAAGCGCAAGTAGGCCCGGAGGAGAAACTCGTGGTTTGTCTCGAGCCCCCCGGAGGATAGGTCTGCCTTGGAACTGTCGTCTTCTGATTTCTAGAAGTCGTGGTATCAGAGTGGTCCTCATAGTCATCTCGAGGCCGCCCCCATGAATTTTCGTTCTCCGCCCCTGATGTACCATAGCTCCCCTGGCTAAGTCTAGGTGAAAAGTTAGGTTTGTGGAACCCCATCCTGTGTGTTAAGGCATAGTCATCTGCCATGGTTGCTGCCTCATACAACTTTGATGCCTTCCTCTCCTCCAAATGTACTTTAATGTCCGCGTGGACACACTGTTGGAATTCCTCCACCAGGATCAATTGTCGCAATAGTTCGAAGTCTTTCCCAACCCCTTTTGAATCACACCACCGATCAAACATGGTTTCTTTCATTCTGGCAAACTCCACATGGGTCTCACTCTCCCTCTTCCTGGCATTCTGGAATTTTTGCCGGTAAGCTTCAGGGACCAATTCATAGGCTATGGGAATGGTTTTCTTCACTATCTCATAATTTGCACATTGGTCAATCGGTAAAGCCGAATAAATATCTTGAGCTTTACCCACCAGAACACTTTACACTAACATGGTCCAGGACTCCTCAGGCCATTTTATCAGTTGAGTCACTTTCTCAAAGTGTGAAAAAAAATTGGCTACCTCCTTTTCATTGAAGGGTGGAACCAGCTTCACATGTCTGCCAACATCCCAGGTGTTCTGACTCGGTGTCGAACCAGTCGGCATGGATGGTACCTCTCCCCGTTCTTTCATTAAATCCAGCTCCTTGAGTTTAATTTCCTGCTGAAGCACCAATTCACGTTCCCTTAACTCCCTTTCGGCTTTTCTCTCCTCTCTTCTAACCTTTCCTGGAGTTCTCGTTCAACTCTCCTTTCCTCTGCTTTTCTTTCCTCGAGTTCTCGTTCCTGTGCTGCTCTTCTTTCTTCGAGTTCTCTTGCAACTCTCCTTTCCTCTGCTTTTTTCTCTTCTAACCTTTCCTGGAGTTCTCGTTCGACTCTCCTTTCCTCCGCTTTTCTTTCTTCCAACCTTTCCTGGCTCTGCAATTGCATCTCCAGTTTCCGGAGCTCCACATTTTCTTGTTTCTCGGGTAACCAATCCAAGGCTCCCTCTTCGCATGTTCCTTGTCCCACCACATATTCTATCACCAATCTCTGCATCTCTGCTTTCCTCATATTCGCTCGGACCTCCAAGCTAAAATGTCTGGCCAATACCAAGAGGTCCGATTTTTTTAATCCTTGGAACTGTGCCTCACTAGGGGACGCCGCAAACTTTCCTACGTCAAACACCATGGTGACTATCCGTTAACACCTGTTAACCTTCACACAAAAATTTACCAATTTTTGAAAAATTTGGGAATGTTGGAAAATTTTCCAAATTTGGGAATTCTGGGAATGTTAGGGAATTCTTTCCCGGATGAAATTTAGGGAATTTAATCCACAGTACGAGCCCCCAATTTCAATCTGGGTCAATCCCGAACGAATGTTATTCGGGAATTTTTAATCCCGGACGAAGACCCAATTTCGAGCCCACGAGTCAATTGCACGAGCACCCAATTTCTGTTACGTGTTCCTCCCCGACCTCCTGGTCTCGGTATACCTCCGAACCCCGAGAGGAGCCACGGCAGAAAAATATGTTATTCTATATTAGAAATCAACAGTGAAACCACACCAATGATTTTAAACGAACAAATGTTGTATTAAAAATCACACACAAATAACAGTACAAAAATAATAGGAATCCAGTACAATCAATATCTCCTATGATGGTACCATCAGCTAACATGCATAAGGTAACTCACTGTGCTCCAGGTGAGTGGAAAAGAACCTTCCCCAATGTCTCTATAACTCAAAGATAATCCCCTCCTGCGAGTAGGGATGAGGCGATGAGGCGAAGAGGCGATGAGGCGAGTAATGAGGCGTAGGCAAGGCGTGGACAGTCCCGTGGTCCAAACCAACTGCAAACTGGCAGTGAAAAGGTAAATAACCGCAAACTGGCGGTGAAAAGGGAAATCCCACAGGTGCGAACCAGACGTGTACATTCACAGTTCAATCAGCGAACCGCAGCGTAATCTTCAAACGCCGCTTTTGTGCACACACATCCCCGGCAGAGGACCGGATGTTGAGAAAAGCTGACGCGTAGCAACACCTTTTTCGGGGAACGAAGCGCGCGGTTCAAAATGGCCGACGGCTCTTACTTGAGTCGAAGCGCCCAGGCGAGGATTCTCCAGAAGCTCAACGCCTATACCTGACTACGCAGGTTTCTCAATCCTCCAGCGATAACCTATCGCAGGAAAGTCCTTTCAAGGAGACTCAAAGGTTACTCGCGGCTTTCGTTCGATCACGCTCGCTACGGAGCTTCAAGACACGCGTCTTCTTCCAATTTTCTCCTCACGCCTTCTTCCTCTTCTCTCTCGTCATCTTCTGGTTCTCGATCCGGCTTCCTGTCTCTTTTTTTTTTTACCATGAACGCTTTTAACCTTTTAACCACAATAACCATTTCCCTTAAACAAAAATAACCATAATACCTCGAATCAGAAATGTCTCAAGTGGATGAAAACCACAACCACGGAAGTGCCGAATCCGTAACAATACATACATATATAAATATATTTATAAATATATTAATAAATATATACATACATATATAAATATATATATATAAATAAATATATACATATACACATACATATATACATATATAAACACACACACACACACACACACACACACACACACACACACACACACACACACACACACACACACACACACACACACACACACACACACACACACACACACACACACCCTATATTATACATGTGTAATAATACAAGCGTTACACCTAGGTCCCCCGTCAGTGAAGTTATGCGAGTTGACAAAGTGGAAGACGCAAGGCGGCCATCTTGGATTTTGACGTGGCGACCCAATTTTCAATAGCGTTCTCCCTTATGCGTAGATACACCGACACACCAGATTAGAAGTTGGTACTTCGCTTATTTTTCAAGATATTCCACTCAAGGTTCAGACATACATGGCGGCGGCCATCTTGGATGTTGACGTGGCGACCCAATTTTCAATAGCGTTCTTCCGTATGCCGAGATACACCCACACACCAAATTAGAAGTTGGTACTTCGCTTATTTTTCAAGATATTCAGCTCAAGGTTCAGACATACATGGCGGCGGCCATCTTGGATGTTGACGTGGCGACCCAATTTTAAACAACGTTCTTGCTTGTGCCTAGATACACCCACACACCAGATTAGAAGTTGGTACTTCACTTATTTTTCGAGATATTTCGCTCACAAGGTTCAGACATATATATGGTGGCGGCCATCTTGGATTTTGACGTGGCGACCCAATTTTCAATAGCGTTCTTCCGTATGCCGAGATATACTCACACACCAGATTAGAAGTTGGTACTTCACTTATTTTTCAAGATATTCAGCTCACAAGGTTCAGACATACACGGCATCAGACATACATGGCGGCGGCCATCTTGGATTTTGACGTGGGTTGCACCCACACACCAAATTCGAATGCGGTCCTTCGCTTACGCATGCACGCACACACGCACGCACGGACACACACGGACGGAGGGGAAAACCATAGTCCCCCTTTCGCTCC
Organism: Myxine glutinosa; assembly: GCF_964187855.1. NCBI lineage: Eukaryota > Metazoa > Chordata > Myxini > Myxiniformes > Myxinidae > Myxine > Myxine glutinosa. The sequence continues at coordinate 170,997,430 of NC_136261.1, forward strand.
GCGGTGCGACAGGGGACAAAAAGGTTGCGTGCGTGCGTTCGTGTCAGCCAGTCAATTAAAGATTATAGCGGGATTTGCTCCCGGCATAAAATAAATTGAGTGAATAAAATATTTTTATGCAGTTTCTGTTTTTGCAAATGAAAATAGCTGTCTGGACATGGTCCAAACTTGGTAGTCTGTTCAATTCTTACTGAAATAGAGTGGTGCAAGGGAGCGATCAAGGAAAACTTTTGAGTGAATTGTGTGAGTGAGTAGTGTGATGTTCCGTGTGTGTTAACAGTATGAAGAATGCTGTGAGTTGTTCCGTGTGAGTGAATGGCGTAAGGAGGGCCGTGAGTTCCATGCTTATGTGTGCGGGTAATCAATTAAATGAGAAAAATAAAAATAAAAATGTAATTTTCTTAATACAACTCCTTCAACTACGTACTTTTGCTAATAAATATGTATAAAAAAGAAGAATTTAGCTTTAGCTTGATGATGCTTTATAAACAAGCGTTACGCCTAGGTCCCCCGTCGGTGAAGTGATGTGAGTCGACAAAGTTGAAGACGCAGAAAACATGCTATGACATGATATTTCACTCACAAGGTTCAGACATACATGGCGGCGGCCATCTTGGATTTTGACGTGGCGACCCAATTTTCAATAGCCTTCTTCCTTATGCCGAGATACACCCACACACCAGATTAGAAGTTGATACTTCGCTTATTTTTCAAGATATTTCGCTCACAAGGTTCAGACATGTATATGGTGGCGGCCATCTTGGATTTTGACGTGGCGACCCAATTTTCAATAGCGTTCTTCCTTATGCCGAGATACACCCACACACCAAATTAGAAGTTGGTACTTCGCTTATTTTTCAAGATATTCATCTCAAGGTTCAGACTTACATGGCGGCGGCCATCTTGGATTTTGACGTGGCGACCCAATTTTAAATAGCGTTCTTCCTTATGCCTAGATACACCCACACACCAGATTAGAAGTTGATACTTCGCTTATTTTTCAAGATATTCATCTCACAAGGTTCAGACATACATGGCATCAGACTTACATGGCGGCGGCCATCTTGGATTTTGACGTGGGTTGCACCCACACACCAAATTCGATTCGGTCCTTCGCTTACGCATGCACGCCCGCATGCACGCAAACACGCACGCACGCAAACACGCACGGACGGACGGACGGACGGACACACGGACGGAGGGGGAAACCATAGTCCCCGTTTCGCTCCACTGTGCGACGGGGGACAAAAAGGAGAAATCCAGTATTCTTTTATTGTGCATCACTTTATCAATATTAATTGTTTACTAATAAAATAGTGCCACAAGTGTGCAAGACTGCCGTCCATGTAGCGAATGTTATTGATACGGGTTCCAGCAGAGCGTTTTATTATATGCATGTCCACACACTATGACGTCTTCTTTCACTGGCAACGTGTTTCCCTCCAAAAACGTCTGTTTGCAGTTTTGAACTCCCAAACCCTGTACCTTCACATGATCATCTACCTTTGGAAAGGTAATCGACTTACTTGGTTGAACAAACCATTGGCATGGTTACGTATTCCAATCAAACGCATGTGAAAATGAGTGGGGAGGAGGGTGAAGGGATTGGGCGAAGGAGAGGGGATTGGGATCCTCTGCTAGCTTTTCCTGTCACTTGGGACGGGTGCTCTTCCTCGTGTATACATATATATATATACATATACATATACACAATTATCATGTTTCCATGTCCAAATTCAATGTTAATTCACTGCATCACGATACAGGAAAAAGATGATAAGATGTGCAAGATTAAAATAAAATAAAAAACACACACACACACACACACACACACACACACACACACACACACACACACACACACACACACACACACACACACACACACACACACACACACACACACACACACACACACACACACACACACACACACACACACACACACACACACACACACACACACACACACACACACACACACACACACACACACACACGTCTTTTTTTTTTTTGTACAATTACCCTTCCACACACTTCCAAATCAAATTGCTTCACGTGTGAACAGTTTCAATAGCCCAGACAACCGAGGTCCTCACAATTCATGTTCTCACGCCCAAAACATCATGTGACAACTGTGACCCCAGATGAATATAAAATGGAGTATTCATGCACATGCATTTATAATCAATGTGTGAACATGGATTATAGAACAAGTATGTTTTTCTTTTCAAGTGACTGCAATGATATTGCTATGACCTACATGAAAGATTTAGCTTCAGCTTTCAATAATGCACAAATATTCGCAACTGCATTACGTGAGCACCAGGAGGCGCACCAGTCAAGGGCAACAAAACAACCACTTTCCTTCATCTTCAAAAAAGTTCTTCAGTCGGCTTGGTGAGGTTTTTTTATTGGATAGGTCAATAAGCAGATATTAAGGTTTGTTTTTTTGTTGTTGTTTATTTCGGTCTCATTTGCCCGGTGTGTACCCCGATTTAGAATAGGTACACCGTGTACCTGCGTGCCGTAAGAGGTGACTAAAGGGTTGGAGTCAGGAAGGGCATCCGGCCATAAAACATTCCCGCAAAAAAATAATAATAAGGGAACCATATGGGGCCCGCAAGGCTAACCCCTGCTCTGGCGGGGAAACATGGCCTTAAAACGGATTATTCATTTCGGTCTCATTTGGTGGCTTTCACTAAAAAGTATAAAGTGGAATTGGTAGGAAATAAATGGTTTTGTAAAGTCAGCCAATTTTTTTTTTTTTTAATGTACAATTTTCCAGACGCATGTTTTTACACAGTGGTCCGCTAAGGTATTCTCCACCTGCCAATAATGCCACATTTAGATGAATTACGAATTATGTAGAAACAATTTTTTCAATTTTTTCATTCATAAATAAAGAGATCAAAATAACCTTCTTTATTCAATAACATCACTTTTTTATTCATAACTGAAGATATCAAACTAAACACGTAGTTGAAGGTTCGAAGGTTACATGTCAGGAATTCCTGCAAAAACACATACAAATTAAAATTCACTGGTCGCAAAGGTATTCAGCATTGGGTCAGTACTGGGTGGCGGCACCTTTTGCAGCAATGACTGCTATGAGTCTTTCTGGGTCTGTCTCTTGCTCTAACTTTCCAGCTTTTCACAGTGAGATGGTGAAAGCTTTGCCCATTCTTCAATTGAAAATTGCTCTAGTTCTGCCAATGGGGGATCGTCAATTGACGGCAATGTTCACGTCTCACCATAAATGTTCAATTGGGTTCAAGTCAGGACTTTGATGGGGCCACTCAAGAACATTTATTTTCTTCTTATTCAGCCACTCCGGTGTGCCTTTAGCTTTTTACTTCAGATAATTGTCTTGCTGTAATCTGGATCTCCTACCCAGTTTCAGATTCATGGCCGACTCAAGCACGTTTTCATCAAGGATTATCCCATACTTTGAAATGTCCATTGTCCCTTCTGTATGCTGACAAGCTTGCCAGTCCCTGCTGATGAAAAGCAGCCCCATAATGTGATGCTACCACCACCATGCTTGACAGTAGGGATGGTGTTGACTGGGTTATGTGCAGTGTTAGGCTTGCTTCAGATGTAGCACTTTGAATTTAAACCAAAAAGTTAAATCTTTGTCTTGTCTGACCACAAAACCTTTCTCCACATTCCTGCCATGTCATAAAGATGCTTTTTCACAAACTCCAGACGGGCTTTTAGATGCGTCATATTGGGTAATGGCCTTTTTCTTGCCATCTGTCAGCATCTGTCATAGAGGCCAGCTTTGTGAAGGAGTAGTTTGTGAAGAAGACTATATATCAAGTTTGATTTAAAAGCATCATGAAACAAGCTCGGGTAGCATCAAAATGTGAAAACTTTGGATGGGGTGAACACTTTTGCAGGCCACTGTACCTCAAAAGAAGTTGGCAAAGATCTCACTTGGGCCTTTTATACCGTCTGACCTTGCAGCGAATCATCGCCCAAAACTGGGTGATGCAGCACACATAAGATGTTCTCATGATCATTTTCATGTGTACTCATGTGACAATATAATCTATAATACTTACTTTGATAGTTGTTCCTCGATATGCACCGACTGAACCTTTAGGATGCCCAGAACCAAGGTCAATAAGTACAAGAAGAAGATGTTTCTACACCCAGCTTATATCAAGGTCATTGGTATTTGTCAATACACCCTCTGATGTACCATCCCTGGCATTTTCAGTGGTGATGACCTGACGTTGGAACTTTGACCAAGTTATATAGACCTTTAGATTATGTGGTGATTATACCTCTCAGAAATGTGCACCTTACTTCAACTAATCAGAATCTCCCGATACAGTAACTACTTCAGTCGTAACTTGTATAGAATATCACTTCTTGCATGGATCCTGTTAAATTGTATCCAGAATTTGCTGATGGCGTTCAGCTTGCAGACAACAATAGGCAGGGTTCACCTGAAACATAGATCAATGATCGATACTCACACTCAGGAAATTGATGAGAAATGTAATGAACACTTTCAATTCACTGGATCAGAACTGTCTTTGGTTCCTCTTGCATACCATAGGTTTTCCAGCATGACTAAGTCTTACCAAGGCCCTCTCTATTGAAACGAGCTGACTTTCTCCTAGCTGGAAGGTAATCAGATTCCTTTAACCTTAATGATGAAGTGCATCAAAGCTATGTTAACATTTCAGGTTCCCACAGAATGTGCAAAATGTAACTTCAACAATATTATGCAAAGAATAGATATTTGATTAAATTAACCCCCCTCCTCCCCTCCACCCCCTCCCTCAGTGCCAAGTCCTCAACCCCATGGATGCAATCAACCCCCCTCCTCCCCTCCACACCCTCCCTCAGTGCCAAGTCCTCGACCCCCCCTACTCAACCCGATGGATGCAATCGCCTCCCCAATATGGCAGAAAATGGCAAAGATGCACTCAAAGTCTTAACCCCCCCCCCCCCCCTCAAGTCCTCAATCCCCCACCCACTCCAAACTCTGTCCCCTCTGCCCCTCTACCCCTACTCTGTCATTCCCTCCCCCTTTCTTGCCATTCTTCAAAACAAGAGGGCATTAACGTCATCAAGAGGTTAAAATGTAATTAAGAGGAAAAAGTAATTAAGATTAATTAACATCAAGATACAATTAAATTGAGGCATTTATGGGTTAAAATTTAAAAACAACTAAACAACGTTTAAATCACAATCTCAAGATTCTGTCACCTCGCAATATGTGATGGACAAACTGCCAAGCATATCATTATATCGATTAGTCGTTTATTACATCATAACATAGACATCTGAATCCGAGTATGGTATTGGTCTTGGCAATGAGCACTCTACTGACCTTGATTGCGACGACGACCCTGCTTTATGAGCCGAGACCATCAAAGTCAAACACTACAATAATACTGCGCTTCAGCAGCCGAGTATGCCATCACTTGGTTTACATGGCAACTGCAGCAATTCAATGATTCAGTCATGAGGAAGAGATAATCTCCCCATCACTGACTATCACAAGAAATCCCAAAGAAGAGATCGACACAGTCACCAAATTTGAATATCTTTGGTCAAGAGTTTGTTTGAAATGACTCCACACCTGAACGCCATTGGCAAGCTGCAATGGCCATTTCAGCACACCTCCTCGACATAGACCTGGAAATCTCCAGTCAGCTCAGCTAAAGACGCACCGGTGGCGTTCAGCTTTTATTCCCTTGCAGGCATCGTCGGACACAACTCTTTGTTCACGTATGCGAATGAGACATGGACCAGGACCACCACAATAAACAAACACATTAAGGCTTTGATAGGTGGGCTCTTTGACACATCTTAGGAATAGGTGGGCACTTATTATAATAAACAAGTCTTAAAACACAGCCTCCACTGATTTCTAGCCCGGTTGATCAGGTCGGTTTGAGCATATAGGCCGCCACAACGACTCTCCACGGAGCCCCCACATAGTGGGAAGTGCTCCAGGGAAGACAGGCATCAGAGCATAAGAATAAGACAATCTGTAACCACAATCGAGAAGCATATAGCATAACCTGGCAACCAACCAAGCCAAGTAGAGACATTTTATCATAGCAGCTTTGTCAAAATAGTCAATTTTCCCTTGATATGTACCGATCCAATCCATGTAAATCCATTTACTGTCGATCCAGTTTGAACAGAGACCATTTATGACCAGGTTATCACTTCACTTCCTGACCAATGATGATTTACTTCCACATGCCAATTCATAAACCAGAAACTTTTATAATTCAGCCTGACTCTTCCATAACATGCTCTCACATTACCAAACAGAATTCTACCACAAATTTCGTTGAAAGAAAATTTAAAAAACATAATATAAGGCAGTACTGCACTAAATAGATGATACGTGCTTCCATAAAGAACCAGCTGAACAAAATAATGAAGTAGTACAGGTTAGAGTAGGTGAATCAAAGTAATGCATTGTAAAACTAGATGGTATTCATAGAATACTTACCCTGCGCAGTCAACTTATTGCGAGACAACTCTTCTGTTTTTTTAACTTTTCTTTTTTTTCTTTAATCCAATATGGCTGCCAGACCACGTGAGGGATGACATCATGAATTTATATTCTCTAATATAATTGTTGCATAGATCACGCTAAATACATTTCAAACTGATCAGACGAAGCGTTGTCCCTGTCGAATTATGATGTCATAATTATGGCACCAATGACGTCATAGTTAACAACACCTATTCCCCATAATTATGGAGTTCTTTACAATGAGCCATTTTTCAATTTTTCCCATGCAGCGGTTTTGGAGATATAAAGGTGCAACATTTTTCGGTTTTTCCAAGATGGCGCCTGTACCAAATAACCTATGACGGCATGATTATCATGAAAATATTTGAAAAGAGCAGACGCTCCTATGGTGAAAATTTTGTGTCCATCAGACCAACAGTTGCTGAATTTTTTTTTATAATGATCGGGTAAGTGTTGTACTTGTCAAATTATGACATCATAACGAAGGCACCGATGACATCATTAACATTTCGTATTCCCCATGGGGAGTACTTGACAATGAGCCAGGTCTCAATTTTTTCCATGGAGTGGTTTCAGTGATAGAGGCGCGAAGTTTTTCCAAGATGGCGCCTGCACCACGTGACCCATGACGTCATAATAATCATTGAAATATTCTACAGGAGGAGGTCCTCCGATGGTGAAAATTTCATGTCAATCGGACCAACGGTTGCCGAGGAAATGAATTTTTTAAATGCAGACACGTACGTACGGCACACGGCACACGTACGTACGTATCTACCTGAATGCTTAACCCCGCATTTCGCTTCAGGAGCACAGAGTAGCTAGAACGGCACTCAATAGAGAGCATACCTCCCTCCACCTGGTTGGCCAAAAATCACACAATGGTGAAGAATCCCTTTAAAAAAATACTAGTCGGATCCGGATCTTTACCAAAATAGAATCGATTCTTCCTTTTCTGACACACACAACCGGTCCACCAGGTTTCGTCAAAATCCGTCCACAGCTTTTTGAGATATCCTGCTATGTATCGTTTTTGTCCCCATCTCCCAATGGTGAAGAATCACTTAAAAAATCCAGTTGCTGGATCCGAATCCGGATCTTCACCAAAATCGAATCATTTCGTCCTTGTGACATATGCTACACCTCTGCCAAATTTTGTCCGAATCCGTCAACAACTTTTTGAAATATTTTGTTCACAAACAAACAAACAAACAAGACAGACAGGGGTGAAAACATAACCTCCATCTACTTTTGGTGGTGGAGGTAAACAGCTTCAAAGTGCATCTATACTCAGCAGAGCGCATACCTCTGCCAGGCTGAACAGTTTACCTTTTGTATCACACCGATAGGCCGCATGCATCTGGATCTGGATCTGACCCTTCACCAAAATCTAGTCGCTTGTTCTTGTCAGCTATCCAACTCATCCAAATCGTTTTGTCATAGCCCATCCACAACGTTTTGAAATATCTTGCTATATATCGGTCAGCCCCATCTCTCAACAGTGAATAATCAATTCTAAAAACAAGTGAGGTAGCCGTGCTACGCATGGGTGGGAGGCCAGAAGCAAACAGACAATGCAGAAACGGCGAATGCAAAAGCATGAAACCAATAAATTCCACATTATTGTAGCACCTTCAGTTGCATGTCAGACATGGACAGCAAGTTCGTGAAAGACCTCCATGAAAAACGTACCCGTTCGCAAACAAACGGGTACGTGTGTTCTCTACCCAGTCAATGGCGAGAATCTGCATATGGCGATCCACAAATTTCACATTTAGAAAGTAGAAACCGTCATGGCATTTCATCATTCACTTGAAATCTTTTTTTTCATTCCAAACAGCATAAGTCCAATCACAAATTAAATAACATTAATATAAAAAATAAACTTTTAACAACATTCGTGACAAAAACAAATATTTAAATCCTGATGTGAAGTTCTGTACGGTTGGGTGAACACAATTACGAATTCAAAATCGTAATTGTATTCACTCAATTCCAATCATCCATTGATACTTTAACAAAACTATTAACACGATTAACGTTTAACGATTTAAAATTACGATTGAATGACGGTTGTATTGGGATATTATCAAACCCGCGCATTGCGTAATCTGTCCACTTCTGCATTCGCTGCAGGTTCATAATTCTCATCAAAATCTAAACAGTATTTGTAGAATTTCAATAAAAGCCACATCACTGTTCATATCGGTAAATATTATTCCATCGTGTTTGTAAAAACTGGAAAATTGGAAAACTTCGAAAAATTGGAAAAACAATAAAGCCTATTTTACTCCAGGGGGTCCCATGATTACCCACTCAAAATATCGTTACGATGGGTTCAGCCGTTTTTGCGGTACCTGCGAACGGACAGACAGACGGACGGACATTTGGTGAATTATAGTAAGATATATAAAAATCCTCGCATCCAGATTCAGATCTTCACCAAAATCGAATAGATTCGTCCTTCTCACACACCGAACCTGTGCACCAAGTTTCGTCCACATCCGTGCATAACCTTTTGAGATATCGTGCTATATATCGGTTTTAGCCCTATCACTCAATGGTGAAGATTCACTTTAAAATGCTCGGATCTGGATTCAGATCTTCTCCAAAATTGAATCAAGTCTTCCTTGTCACACACCCAATCTGCCCACAAAATTGTCCGAATCCATCCACAATTTACAGAGACATCTCGTTCACACACAGACGGGTGCAAACATAACCTCCGCCAACCTTCAGTGGTGGAGGCAATAAGAACAAACTGAAAAGAGTTATGTGCATGGTCGTGCTCTGTATTTATAAAGTCAGTGAAGAGTTTAAGCTCGAAAAACTAGTATGTTCACATTCTCTGGGAGCAGGCAGGCTGAAGTGGCATTAACAATATGCCCTGCAGCACTGAAGTTGCCTCACAGAAGTTGCCTCACAGAAATTGCCTCACAGAAGTTGCCTCACAGCTGAAAGTGTCACCCACTTCTCAGCTCCAATAATTTCCGTGATTTGTATGTTTCGCTTCATCACATCGAGGAGCATTTCCACGGCACCCATTTCCGCTACACTTGGCATCAAAAATCACGCTCATGTGCGGTACTGTTCTCTGCCATCGTAGGATCAAGTGTGAACACGTGTAATGGGTTGAAGGTGCGATTTAGCTCATGTGCATGCGCAGCAGTTATCGTGATAAATCATTTCAGTTATCGTTATCACCATAGCAACTGGAAAGCACGATAATCGTCCCATCACGATTATCGCCCAGGCCTAGTTTACAGTGCATTCAGAAAGTATTCAGACCACTTCACTTTTTTCACATTTTGTTATGTTGCAGCCTTATGCTGAAATCGTTTAAATTCATTTTTTCCCTCATCAATCTACACTCAATCCCCCATAATGACAAAGAGAAAACAGGATTTTAGAAAGTTTTGCAAATTTATTAAAAAGAAAAAACTGAAATATCACATTGACATAAGTATTCATACCCTTTGCTATGACACTTGAAATTTTGCTCAGGTGCCTCCCATTTCTCTTGACCATCTTTGAGATGTTTCTACACCTTGATTGGAGTCCACCTGTGGTAAATTCAATTGATTGGACATGATTTGAAAAGGCACACACCTGTCTATATGAGGTCTCACAGCTGACAATGCGTATCAGAGCAAAAACCAAGCCATGAGGTCAAAGGAACTGCCTGCAGAGCTCAGAGACGGGATTGTGTCGAGGCACAGATCTGGGGAAGCCTACAAAAAAAACTCTGCTGCATTGAAGGTTCCCAAGAGCACAGTGGCCTCCATAATCCTTAAATGGAAGAAGTTTGGAAAAACCAGGACTCTTGCTAGAGCTGGCCGCCCGGCCAAACTGAGCAATCGGGGGAGAAGGGCCAGAGATCCAGAGCTCCAGAGATCCTGTGTGGAGATGGGAGAAACTTCCAGAAGGACACCCATCACTGCAACCCTCCACCGATCTGGGCTTTATGGCAGAGTGGCCAGACGGAAGCCAAACAGATCAATCTTGGTTTCATCAGACCACAGAATCTTGTTTCTCAGTCTGAGAGCCCTTTAGGTGCTTTTTTGCAAACACCAAGTGGGCTTTCATGTGTCTTTCACTGAGGAGAGGCTTCCATCTGGCCACTCTGCCATAAAGCCCAGTTGGGTGGAGTGTTGCAGTGATGGTTGTCCTTCTGGAAGTTTCTCCCATCTCCACACAGGATCTCTGGAGCTAAGCCAGAGTGACCATCGGGTTCTTGGTCACCTCTGTTACCAAGGCCCTTCTCCCCCGATTGCTCAGTTTGGCCGGGCGGCCAGCTCTAGGAAGAGTCCTGGTTGTTCCAAACTTCTTCCATTTAAGAATTATGGAGGCCACTGTGCTCTTGGGAACCTTCAATGCAGCAGAATTTTTTTTGTCGGCTTCCTCAGATCTGTGCCTCGACACAATCCTGTCTCTGAGCTCTGCAGGCAGTTCCTTCGACCTCATGGCTTGGTTTTTGCTCTGATATGCATTGTCAGATGTGAGACCTTATATAGACAGGTGCCTTTCCAAATCATGTCCAATAAATTGAATTTACCACAGGTGGACTCCAATCAAGTGTAGAAACATCTCAAAGATGATCAAGAGAAATGGGAGGCACCCGAGCTAAATTTCAAGTGTCATAGCAAAGGGTCTGAATACTTATGTCAATGTGATATTTCAGATTTTTCTTTTTAATAATTTTGTAAAACTTTCTAAAATCCTGTTTTCTCTTTGTCATTATGGGGTATTGAGTGCAGATTGATGAGGGAAAAAATGAATTTAAATGACCAACATAAGGCTGCAACATAACAAAATGTGAAAAAAGTGAAGGGGTCTGAATACTTTCTGAATGCACTGTATATGGATTAAAAACGTCATGAAGCTGCATAAATACCAAGCCTTCAATCCTCTTGGCTGGAGAGCTGTTATGACTCCACCCACGAGAATTGTCAGGAAGAAAATCACATGTTTGCAATGTTTGTTTTCTGGTAAGCCTAAGACGTCTTTGGAAGTCTCATATTCACAATTTGAACAAGAACGGCATTCAGTAGAGAGCATACTTTTACATTTTAAAATGTAAAACGATGTCGGGATGGCTTGCTCAAAAGTATGAAACCAAGGTATGGATGGCATGCAAAAATTATGTAATCAAGGTAGGGATGGCATGCAAAAATTATGTAATCAAGGTAGGGATGGCATGCAAAAATTATGTAATCAAGGTAGGGATGGCATGCAAAAATTATGTAACCAAGGTATGGACGGCATGCAAAAATTATGTAACCAAGGTAGGGATGGCATGCAAAAATTATGTAACCAAGGTATGGACGGCATGCAAAAATTATGTAACCAAGGTATGGACGGCATGCAAAAAGTGTTTGAACCACCTGGTTGGTCATATCACTCATTGGTGAAGAATCACTTTAAAAATTATACGAGCTGGATCCGGATCTGGATCACCAAAATTGAATCGATTCTTCCTTGTCACACACACAACCTGTCCACCAGGTTTCATCCAAATTCGTCCACATCTTTTTGAGATATCCTGCTATGTATCGTTTTTGGCCCCGTCTCCCAATGGTGAAGAATCACTTAAAAGTTAAATCATTCTCATATAAGAATCCATATTCAGATCTTCACCAAAATCTAATCATTTCGTCCTCGTCACATACACTACATCTCTGCCAAATCTCATCCGAATCCGTCCACAACTTTTTGAGATATTTTGTTCACAAACGGACAGACAGAAAAATAGACAGACAAATGGACAGACAGGGGTGAAAACATAACCTCCATCCACCTTTGGTGGCGGAGGTAATTATCAGACCTATATAACTAGGAAGGAGAGTAAACCCTTAAATGCAACCTCTAATGTAACGACTTAGTTATCGCGGGGTTTAATTTCGAACAATCGCGGTGGTTGAGCTGAATTGGGAAGGTTATCTCGCACCACAAGCCTTTTTTTTTTTGGAAGTATGGACCAATGAAGAAAAGTGATTATTGTTAACAGCTTCGACTTTACACACATCATTGTAAATGAGAGGAGCTGCTGCGGTGCAGGTGGTAACTGAGACATGCAGCGTGTACAGTACTGTACATATTTCTGCCTCAACACTGCATTCGGTGTTATCTTCCATGTAATCATAATCAATAATTGCTTCGTTTTCAGTTATTATTGCCCTTAATGATTTTAACGACGGCTCCCAAGAGGAAAACTGTTGCTAGTGGTGAACGAAGTGCAAAAAAGTCGAGGAAAATGATGTCTTTGACTCAGACGGTGGAGGTTTTGAATAAGCTTGGTCGATGTGAGAGTGTTTATTTTATTTATTTGCTGCTTTCGGAGCGGCAGAACGATTTATAAAAAAACATTGCCAGATTACAAAGTGAAACTATTTAAAATATTACGGTAATAGGGGAGGGATGGTTGGGGCTGGCAGGATGGCACACTCTCCTCTGAGCTGACCATTCTGGGTTTGAATCCAGACCAAGCTATAAACTGTCATCTTGGTGTTTCACACGCACTTGATTCATCAATGTAGGTGCCGTCCCTCAAAGGGACGTTAAACTGGGCGTCGCATCTGCCGGCATTAGTTGGGGATTTAAAACCCCATGATGTCCTTTGTCAAGAGTACGCGGGCTGTCGCCGGCACCAAGAACAATTTCCAAATTCCTGCCCCAACTACTGCTGGGAAGGCAATGGCAAACCACCCAGTATAACCCTTGCTCAGGAAGCTGCGTCGGCAGCACATCGGAGAGAGACACACAGAGACACACAGAGAGACACAGACAGAGACAGAGACAGAGAGAGAGAGAGAGAGAGAGAGAGAGAGAGAGAGAGAGAGAGAGAGAGAGAGAGAGAGAAAGATGGGCACCTTAGACAAATTACAGAAGGGAAGAGTCACGTTTAATCTACCTGGAATGTTTAATTTGCTGAACGTGGAACACGACTTCATCACAAAGCATATTTATACTGACTGGTGAGGTACCCGTGCTATGCAGGGGTGGGGAGGCCAGAAGCAAACAGACAATGCAGAAACGGCGAATGCTAAAGCATGAAACCAATAAATTCCACATTCCTGTGCCACCTTCAGTCGCACGTCAGACATGGACAGCAAGTTCGTGAAGGACTTCCATGAAAAACGTACCCGTTCGCAAGCAAACGGGTACGTTTGTTCTATACCCAGTCAATGGCGAATCTGCATATGCCGATCCGCGAATTTCACGTTTAGAAAGTAGAAACCGTCACTGCATTTCGTCATTCACTTGAACTCGATATCTCTTTTTTCATTCCAAACAGCATAACTCCAATTACAAATATACATTAATATAATAAACTTTTAACAACATTCGTGACATAAACAAATATTTAAATCCTGATGTGAAGTTCCGTATGGTTCGGTGAACACAATTACCAATTCAAAATCGTAATTGTATTCACTCAATTCCAATCATCAATTGATACTTTTACAAAACGATTAACACGATTACAGTTTAACGATTTAACATTACGATTGAATGACGGTTGTATTGGGATATTATCAAACCAGCTCATTGCCATAATCTGTCCACTTCCGCATTCGCGGCAGGATCAAAATTCTCATCAAAATCTACAGTATTTGTAGAATTTCAATAAAAGCCACATCACTGTTCATATCCATAATTATTATTCCATCGTGTTTGGAAAAACTGGAAAATTTGAAAAACAATCTAGCCTATTTTACTCCAGGGGGTCCCAGGATTACCCACCAAAAATATCGTTGCGATCGGTTCAGCCGTTTTTGCGGTACCTTCGAACGGACGGACAGACGGACATTTGGTGAATTATAGTAAGATTTACATGCTTATTTCAATCTGATGCGTTTGGGTTTGACCACCACCCACCTTCTTCTGTATTTTCTCGAAGTCCAGGAACCTAACACCCTTATTCCCAAAGGAGATTGGATTTAACCATCACGGTTTTGAATATCGCAAAATGTTCCAGGAACGTAACCCCTGTAATATTTAAAGGGTTTACAGTATTATATATGCACATAAGCAACAGGCACGTTTTTGTTTCATGTACTTAAGTTGGGGTTTTTTTTTTTGAGAATGGTTGAGGCAGCAATCTGGCCAATACATCTTCAAAATTAAAGGAATGAGCAACTTGTATGACAAATGAAGGCTTGTGTACAGAATTTCGGTTATAGCCAGAGTTGTCAAGCCGAATCGTGTGAAATACACAAGGGTCGCCCGTCATCATCAAAAAACGACTACTGCAAGCAACAACTGCAGGATTACACAAAACGATGATATTTCCCGGCATTGCAATACAGCCCACTCAAGCCGTATGGCATATGACATCAAAAATGTACACTCTGCAAAGTCTGCATATGTATGGGATGGGGATCACGTTTGTGAAGTTTCGTGCTGATCGGATAAGGTACGTTTTTCTATCCAATATGGCTGCCAAACCACGTAACCTACATCATCATTTTCAAACTATATGCAACAATGGTGATAGATGACATTTTTTTAATTTTGCATCGATAGGGTAAGCAGTTTCAGAGACATCATTATTTAATATTTTCCTTCAATCCAATATGATGCCACACCATGTGACCTATGATGTCATAAATTTAATATTTCAATACAAATGGGTTAAAGGTCATGTGCATGCAACTTCATATTTTTACGGTAGGATTAAAACATTTATGGCTGATATAACACTTCACCTATGATGTCATCATTATCATACTTTTGTTCCCTATTGGGAGTACTTGGCAATGCGCCAAGTTTCAAATTTTTCCATTCAGAAGTTTCCAAGAAATGTTTATTTAATTATTTACGTTTAATCCAAGATGGCTGCCATACCAAGTGACCTATGATGTCACAATTATCATAAAAACATTCTGCTTGGGTGTCATTCCTACCCTGAACGTTTTCGTCCCAATCGGACATGTGGTTGCTGAGAAACAAGCGTTACGCCTAGGTCCCCCGTCGGGGAAGTGATGCGAGTTGACAAAGTGGAAGACGCAGAAAACATGCTATGATATGATATTTCGCTCACAAGGTTCAGACATACATGGAGGCGGCCATCTTGGATTTTGATGTGGCGACCCAATTTTCAATAGCGTTCTTCCTTATGCCTAGATACACCCACACACCAGATTAGAAGTTGGTACTTCGCTTATTTTTCAAGATATTCCACTCACAAGGTTCAGACATAGATGGCGGCGGCCATCTTGGATTTTGACGTGGCGACCCAATTTTCAATAGGGTTCTTCCTTATGCCTAGATACACCCACACACCAGATTATAAGTTGGTACTTCGCTTATTTTTCAAGATATTCATCTCACAAGGTTCAGACATACATGGCGGCGGCCATCTTTGATTTTGACGTGGCGACCCAATTTTCAATAGCGTTCTTCCTTATGCCGAGATACACCCAAACACCAGATTATAAGTTGGTACTTCGCTTATTTTTCAAGATATTTCGTTCACAGGGTTCAGACATATATATGGTGGTGGCCATCTTGGATTTTGACGTGGCGACCCAATTTTCAATAGCGTTCTTCCTTATGCCGAGATACCCACACACCAAATTAGAAGTTGGTACTTTGCATATTTTTCAAGATATTCAGCTGACAAGGTTCAGACATACATGGCGGCGGCCATCTTGGAATTTGACGTGGGTTGCACCCACACACCAAATTCGAATGCGGTCCTTCGTTTACGCACGTACGCACGCACGGACGGACGGACGGAGACGGGAAAACCATAGTCCCCCTTTCGCTCCGCGGTGCGACGGACAAAAACGAGGTTTAGCCCGTACGGAGGGACAACCTGAAAACATAATGCCTCCGGTCACCTTTGGGGGCGGAGGCATAAAAAATATTCTAAATACGGTACATGAAGCTATGTATTGAAAACGTTATCATTTCTTAGACTACTGCAAGTATCTCACTTATCGAACATTGTGAATGCCCCTCACAGCTCTGCCACCCAGTGATAAAGGAATCAAATAATAATAATAATAATACATTTATTTTATATTGTAGCGGTTACCTTATTCGCATGTCGCGGTTAACTTATCCGCATGTCGCGGTTAACTTATTCGCATGTGACGGTTACCTTATGTTTGGTCATAATCCACATGCACGGCCCTGTGGGGCTTTTGGTTTGTTGGACGTGACGCACGCGCAGTTGTCGGAGCCACGCCCTCCGAAGAGGGTTTTGGCTTTATAAAAGCGGTACGACTTCCGTTCGCGTTAGAGTGTGCTGGAGATTTCTGTACCAATAAACAAGCTTCGAACCCTACGAAATGGCCTCGTCTTCTCGCCTTCCGCAACTCCTAAACTGGTGACCCCGGCTGCCCCCGAACAGATTCGGGGGCTGCAAACGAACACGGCAGTTTCGATCGCACTGCCGGAGTTTTGGAAACGATGAGCGGCCATGTGGTTCGCGCACCGCGCTCGGCTCTTCCTCTACGACCGGGAGGGGCGAGCCCGCTCCAGGACCCTCCGAAGGAACGCAGTTACAAGATGTGGGTGGCACTGCTGCTCATCTCTTGCGCGCGCACACCGACGTTGGCGGCACGGCTGCTTCGTTACCTTCGCGCGCGCTGCTGCTCATATCTTGCGCTCGCACTGACGTTGGCGGCACGGCTGCTTCGTTACCTTCGTGCGCACTGCTGCTCGTCACCTTCGCACAACTACACTCTACAAGAAAGCTGCAACTCGCGCAAGAACTTCTCCGACTCTGCATCCTCGGGAGGCCTGCGAGGCTACATCCTCAGCCTACCCTGAGGCCTTGACCAGCCCCTCGGTTGGCTCGACCTCTTTTCGCGTGCACCGAGGCCGAGCACTGCTCGAGCTTTCTGGGCACTGCCAAGCGCACCGCGAACTGCAACCTCGGGAGGCCCGCGAGGAACCTCGGCAGCCTCCCCCGAGGACTTGACCAGCCCCTCGGTCGGCTCAACCCCACGGCTGCGTTTTCTCACGCGTACCGAGGCCGAGCACTGCTCGAGCCTTCTCGGCACTTCCGAGCGCACCTGCGAACTACGTACACGCCCGTGGAGTGCATTCTGGGGGGGGCGCATGTAGCGGTTACCTTATTCGCATGTCGCGGTTAACTTATCCGCATGTCACGGTTAACTTATTCGCATGTGACGGTTACCTTATGTTTGGTCATAATCCACGTGCACACGGCCCTGTGGGGCTTTTGGTTTGTTGGACGTGACGCATGCGCTGTTGTCGGAGCCACGCCCTCCGAAGAGGGTTTTGGCTTTATAAAAGCGGTACGACTTCCGTTCGCGTTAGAGTGTGCTGGAGATTTCTGTACCAATAAACAAGCTTCGAACCCTACGAAATGGCCTCGTCTTCTCGCCTTCCGCAACTCCTAAAATATAGCGCTTTTCAAGAAGCCCAAAGACGCTTATGGCTTTGGCTTTCAATGGCTTTCAATAATCTTTATGCATCAATTGACTATACTCTGTCGACTATCTTCAATGGTAAAATCAATAGCCTATTTTGTAAATAATTTGCTTCATTTCAAATCGAAAGGATTTCATTTTTGACCTGAAAGCTCATTTGTTTTACATAATTTACTCAATGCCCATTTAATTATGGTCCTTCACTATAACACTCAGAACTTCCAGCAAATGACGATTATGATGATGATACCAATCTCTACTAAACACAACATCAACTAGAACTACCTCCGCCAGGCTGAAGAGTTCACGTTTTGTATCCCACTGATAGATGTGATCTGCATCCGGACCTTAACGCAAGATCTAATTGGCTTGTTCTTGTCACCTAACCAACTCATCCAGTGAGTTTTGTCATAATCCATCCACAACCTTTTGTTGAAATATCATGCTAAGTATCGTTTTTGGCTCCATCGCTAGATGGTGAAGAATCACTAAAAACTCTAGAATCCAGATCGGGATCATCATCAAAATTTAATCAATTCCTCCAAATCACACACCCAACCTGTCCACCAAATTTCATGCGAATCCATCCATAACTTTTTTTAAATATCCTGCTGAGAAACAGACGGGGGCAAAAACATGCAATCTCCATCCACCTTAGGTGGTGGAGGTAAATATATTTGTTTGCCTAAAAAGAATGCTGGCGTAATTAAGAGATCAAGCCATTGTGAAGGATGGTGTTAAAAATAAAAATAAAAGGATGGTGATATTTGTGATTGTGAAGGATGGTGATAAAAAGATCGAAAGGGCATACCAATTGACCCAGAGATTCCTCTCGTAGCTTTCTACATTTTCAGCACAACCCATTATTGAGGAATAACTGGAAAGAATCAGCTCGAAGAAACAAGGTGAATCTGGATCAATAAAAAGAAAAAACGAAAGAAGGTTTTCATACAATATTCCTAAAAAAATGTTTGCAGGACAGTGGCTGCACATGACATCTAAATAATTCTCGCTTCTTCAGAGGTGATTGAAAAAGTACCAAAACCACCACTTTCCTAAAACTTGCAGTGGTCACACTTATGGTGGGTCAAGGTGGAAAAAAAGTGCACTTTTTAGCTCTATCATTGAAATCTACACCAACAAAGTGTGCATCTCACCAACGACAAATCACAAAGTCATGATCGTTTCTGCTTCACTGTAAACAGCAGTCGGTCTCCTTTCTGCGATACCATAATTTCTCAGTTTCAGTATTTCACAACAACAACAACACAACATGCATTTTAAAGGCCATTTTCTTTCTCGGTCTTCCCCGTCCTCTACTTCCTTCTACATTCATTTCCATCACTCTTCTCAACCAGTCACTTTCATCCTTCCTCAACACATGACCAAACCATCTCAACCTGTTCCTCTTCACAGCATCAATCACAACCTCTATTCCCATCATCTTTCGCAATTCATCATTTGTCTTCCTCTCTCTCAACGATACTCCGCACATCTGTCGAACCATTCGCATTTCCACCCTTTCCAACCTTCGTTGCTGCTCTACGTTCATTACCCATGTCTCGCTCCCATAAATCATAACACTTCTCACACATGCAGCATACACCTTTCCCTTCAGCTTCAACGACACTCCCCTCATCAGCACGCCACTCAATTCCCGAAACTTCTTCCATGCACATCTCACTCGAGCAACCGTTGCCGAGTCTGATCCACCTTCTCCATTCAGCATGTCTCCGAGGTAGCAAAATGTTTTCACACCTTCCAGCTTCACGCCGTCTCCAAGATCCAACTCAACATTTCCTCCATCTGCAGCTCCCTCTGTGCACACCTTACATTTGAATGCAGCTGCCACACTGGTTAATGACCCTCTCAGACCACTACATTTTTGATGAACCCACTCAGCGCACATTGTACACTGAATGGAGTTCACTCCGACACCCTTCCTACACACAGCACAGGGCCACTTCCCAGTTCTTTCCACCTCACCACGTGCTTTACCACTTGCCATCACCTTCGTCTTTCCGATATTCACCTTCAGACCTTTTGTCTCCATACATTCCTTCCACATGTTCATCTTTTCCTTCAGTCCATCCATACTTTCCGCAATCAACACCAGATCATCTGCATACAACAACTCCCACGGTAAACCCTCCTTTACGTTCTGAGCCAGCACCTCCATCACAGCTACAAATAGTAGTGGACTTAGTACCAACCCCTGATGCACTCCCACCTTCACCTCAAACTCACCACTGTTCCCGTCCTTCGTCCTTACAGCTGTGCGCGCTCTTTTGTACATTGCCATCACTACTCTGATCAACCATTCCTCCACTCCTAACTTCCTCAATGCCCATGTCAATACTTTGCGTGGAACCCGATCGAATGCTTTCTCCAGATCAACAAACCCAAGAAACAACTTCTTCCTCTTCTCCATGTACTTCTCCTGCAACTGCCTCACAATGAAAAGCGCGTCTGTTGTTCCTCTTCCTGGCATGAATCCAAACTGCATTTCATCGATCTTCACTTTCTTCCTTTCAGTATTTCACAAATCAACAGAAAAGTCATACTTGTTTTGCTTAACCTCAATTGTATGCCGACTTTAAGATCCATAATCCGGTGTGACTTCTGGGGATTACAAACATTGGCACTCGTTGAATTCAGTCCTCGGGTCCTCCAGAGGATGAAGAAGGATACCAAAAGACCAAACGGCACGGTAAAGTATTGTACTCGCAATCACAAAGCGTCCTAACGTGAAGAAGTAAAAACAAACAAAAACTTTTATAGTCCATGCACCATGGTGTCATCCAACCCCTTTCACACCATTCTCCACAGATCACTGCAACGTTCAAAAATGATAACATACCGAGCATGTTTGCATCATTTATAAATGGTAAGGTGGTCCCTCCTGTGACGTCGAATAAAAAAACTGCAAAAGGACTGGCAGCAGGAACCAGTTTACAGAGAACTGTAGATCCACACGTTGTTGCAGCTGATCAGATATTCATTCAGGTGCAGAAACATATTGAAGAATGAATGAATATGAATGAATGAATGAATGATCGTTTTAAGGCCATTTTCCCCGCCAGAGCAGGGGTTAGCCTTGCGGGCCCCATGACAATCATGGTTCCCTGTTTGAGGCAATGTTTTTATGGCTGGATGCCCTTCCTGACGCCAACCCTTGGTCACGCTCTTACGATGCGCAGGGATACGGTGTACCTATTCTAAACCGGGATACACACCGGGATCATTCATCCCAGCAAGCTGGTACTCAATTCGCCGACCTCGGAAGGATGACAGGCTGAGTCAGTGAGTCAACCCCCCGGGTGTTAATTCAGCGATCGATCGGGATTCCAACCCAGGATCCTAGGATCCCAAGCCGGCACCCTAACCGCTAAGCCAACACCAGGCTGTATATTGAAGGATAGAAATGATTTTTTCTCAGTGTCCAAGATGTCCACAGGGGCCATTTTCAGTCACTTCTTTATGACAGGTCAAAAGATTCTTTTTTAAACAAAAACAACAACTACAAATAGCTATTCCAACAGAATCTTGTATAAACAGTCATTTTCAAGCAACAAACAAACTTTATGTAAATTTCTACTCATTTTGTTTTTTAAGCTTACCTTTCAAGCTTATTATGCGATACAATGTTATGTCACTTCTACAGATTGGATTTTTATTTCATATCTTACTGCAACAAATTGCTCAGTCAAGTATTTGACTTACAAGTTGGGGGAATCCTGTACTCTGCTGCTATATAACAACAAAAACGATTGCACCCGTGTCCAAAGGAAGCGGTTCAGGTTGGCATTTTAAATACGAAATCGGCAAAGCCTAGAAATGAACGAACCCCATTATGATTACCTACCCTTTAGAACCCATTAGAAGCCGTCAGAATTACCCTTTAGAACCCATTAGAATTACCCTTTCGAATTACACGGTGGAAAGATAGGTTCTTCTTCTTCTTCATTTTTGACGGACGGACATAACCAAATATTGAAGCGGCTTCACCACTTAAGAATGCTGGCAGAACAGGGGTGATTGAACAATGACCCTCCTCCTCAAAAAATGATAAAATGAAGAAACGTTATAATGTAGATTCAACAAAGTTAAAAAAAACTATTATGGGAAAAAGGATTTGCCTGTTTAGAAGACAATGCTGTTGACATTGGATTGATAACCATGAGTCACACCCATTGGAACCCATCAAATTTGAATTGGTTCCTGGAATTTGAGGACTCAAGTTTTTTGTTTTCTTTCATGATTTGGTCTCGAGTGCAGAAGAGAATATCTGGATCTTCTGTGGTGGTGGGGGCCAATTCCAAAACTTTGCTTCAACTCCCACAACACACACAACTTTTCCTGTATGTAACTGCTAATCATACCAAACGTGTAGCCAGTACCCCACCACCCACCAGGTATTGTGCTACTGGTATTTCATATTGAATCTGGGTTGGTGACACCTGTGTGCCAAAAGTTTGGAGTGCCTGAAGGAGCTGCCTTGATTGCATGCATCTTGCTGATGCCAGGCACGTGAATGACCTCTTCTCATGCCTCTTCGATTTCCTCTTTGAAATGTGTAATACATGGGTTTCACGCATTTAGATTCCCGAATGGCAAAGCCATTTGAACTCTGCACAATTGGGGCACCATTTATTTTGCACATGACGCTGTCACCACATCACACCATGTACAGGTAGTGGACAAAAAAAATGAAACATCAATGTAAAGTCAATTTTAATTGAGCGATTATTAGTGTGTGTACGTGTGTGTACATGTGTGTACATGTGTGTACGTGTGTGTACGTGTGTGTACGTGTGTGTACGTGTGTGTACGTGTACGTGCGTGTGCGTGTGCGTGTGCGTAACCAGTCTCAGGTCGAAGGACAAAATAAGTTGAAATGTGATTGTTGTGCTCCAAGTGTGCATGGGACGATCTACCAAGTTTGGGATGGCCACCTCCAACTTAGAATTTTTTCTTTTTTTAAATGTTAAAATTGCCATAAGAAGTGTGTGAATTATCATAAGTGTTACTGGACATAATAACTTGAACAGTAGATATTATCGCAAAAATTAATAAATAAAAATCAAACTTCCAATAGTTGTCCAAATCATTCTAAAATACACCGATTCTCTGTTTTAGTATTATGAAAACTATAATCACCATAGATGTGGGGTAGGTGGTGCGTTGTTGAATCGTGTGTGTTTGTTTGTGGGAAGAAAAGAGTTGAAACTTGATGGTTGTACTCAGGGTGTGCATGGGAATGTTCTAAGTTGGGATGGCCATCTCCACCTTACCCACCCCCACTTGCTGCTCGTTACGGGTGTTTAGGTGTTTAATCAGTATAAATTTTGGATAAACTGTCAATTTGATTATTACATGCAGTTGTACTCAAACAAGAGATGATTTTTAAAAACGTTAATATTAACACGCGATTTCTGTACGACCACCACAGCCAAGCTGGTCATTACATAACATCTTTTTACGGCGTAGCCCATAGGGCAAAACCGTCTAGAACAGTTTTTGTCCGTATGTATGTATCCTCAAACGCATACCAATCAGAGCTGAGGATCTGGTCACATGACAGGGTGATGTAATTACGTCTGATGTCATTACGGCGGCTGACTCTCCACACTCCTGCATTTTGATTCCAATTTCGTTCAGGCCGAACAAATCGTCGAACCTGTCATAATCACAATCGCCATGCTTTACCTTTACGTTTTTCATTCAGTGTGAAACTCAAACAAACCGATTCTTTAAATGACCATCAAATATCGAAAGCATCGGCGTTACGTCTCTTGTTACAATACAGTACACGTATAGGCCTTCGGCTTTATGCCTCACCTCGGACCGCTTCGGACAAATTTAGCCCAGATTTCTTAATACAGTAGTGTATCGTTTCAGTAGTATCGTTTTTGTAACAGTAATAATAATAATATAGTAAATATGGCCATAACACTTTAATCCCAATGTCATGAATACAAAGTAATGGTTTGAAGCAGTGTATGGTTCACGATTCCATGATGAGCGGTGTGCGGTACCAACAACCGTGGAAGTGAGGAATTTGCCTCGGATTTTTGATAGCATGTTATTAACCCAACGCCTGTGGGGTATATAGATTACAGTAGATCTACCCTCAGTTCTGCAAGTAAAACTTACCTCACGGATGTCGGGATTCCTCCAAATTTCTTTGTTTTATGTTATAAGCAGCATTAGCGGCCGTTTAAAAAGCTAATCATATGTGTTTGTGGTTTATAATATTTTACAAGCCCGGCTACGCTGCTGTTAGTCTTCCAATCTTGTTTCTCTAATATACCAGATTTCACAGTTTATATAAATAAAAAAAACAAAAAAAAAAAACATTTTAACAAATGTGTTTACATTCATTTTCCAGCCTTTCTCAGGTTTTCTTTAAGTACACAAAAATACCTAGATTTTTGAATTTAGACGTCAAGTTTTAAAGAAAAAGAAAAAAAGGAAGAGCAATTATGCTCAATAGAATGGGCGTGTTTTGTTGCTGTACATGAATAATAAAAGCCTTAAATGGAGAAAAATAACTTAATCAAGAGATCAAGTGGACGATGACGTCCGCACCATGAGTGGTGGTGTAAAAGTGTGCAGAGTGTTTTTGTGACCACATTGGAATGTGCTAAAGGTGGAAGAAAAAACAACAACAAATTTGATTAAGAAAATTATTTAACAGCAGAAACCATTCTGACAATGATTCATGCTTGATCAAATGAAAGGATGTACATTTAATGCCTGTATACCGTAACATTTCCGAATGTACACTCATAAATAACAAAGGTTTGAAATACTTTGTTTTGTAAAATGGTTGAGAATGCACAAGATAGCATCTAGATACCTCCAGCAGCCGGGAGCCGAGGCGGTCCCCAAACCGCCGGCCTTAATTGTTTTCATGCACCTACTTTTTATTCAGCGTGCAGGTATTTGAGAAAGTGTGGAGAGTCCAGAATTATTTGTGGAATTAATTTTTAAAAATATTTCAAAGCATCAAAAGTCTTCTTTGTTTTTCGAATTTGTTTCACTTTACAGAGAATGGCCCAAAGGTGCAAATACTTCAGAAACCTGATTCGTTGACATTCATTGGCAGCACAGTTGAAAGCTCTAAATCAAAATGTTTTGCTTACATTCATGAGAAGGCAAAACACTACCCTTTGACCATCAGGCACTGACAACAGCAATGAATGCCGTTTGAACACAATTTGTTGAATTAATGCAAACAAAGCGCAAGGCCACCAGACCCACTATTCGTCATCATCGTTAAAAGAGTAGAGTTGCATGTCCAGTCTCTCTTGGAAGTTTTAAAGAAATTAACAACTATTCAACAGAAGGTAACAACACAAATCTCACATCAATTTTCATGAACATTATTACTGCAACTAAACGTTATAAAAGTTGACAATAAGTACTTGCCAGCATTCTTTTATAGTACTAATATTCATGAAAAAACACTAGTGATTGCAAAGACTGATCACGATTGTGATGTAATAATGTTCAGGGGCTAGGGACATAGACAATCCTGCACCATCCCAATGTCCCCTCCCCTATCTCTAACTGTGTGGACCTCAAACATCCGAAGTCTCCGCTTGAACCTGACAGATGTCTCAATTCAGGCTGCTGCCGATAAACCAGACATCATCTGTTTAACAGATTCCTTCCTTCCACAGGACATCTCCAACACATTCGTGTTTCTGTCTCCTCCAATTTGATGGGCTTGAACCATACCCTGGCGGTGTAGTTGCACTTTACATCAAGCACTTAATTTCTCAGTGCCCTTGTATTAATCTTACACCTCCAAACCCCCAGGAGTACCTCCGGCTGTGACTTACCCACCTCTTCTTCGTCTGTGTGTTGTACTGTTCTCCAAACAGTGACAACTCCATCTACAGTACATCACTTTCAGACAACATGGACTAACTTTTAACCACTCATCGAAACACTCTCTCTTCCTTATCTTCCTTCCAATTTGAATTGCCACCATGCAACTTGACTGGGTGTTGCCAACTCTCTCACCAGGCATGACACTTCAGAAGAGGACCTCTGTCACTCCATGGGACTGAATCAATGTGAACTGATCAACCCAGATGTCTTTCAATGGCAAATCCTCCCTTCTGGACTTGATGATGTTTAACTTTCCTGCAAATGTCTCCTGCTGTTCCTCTGCTCCAATTGGTTCATCTGATCACATGCTTGTGAAAGTCACATCTACCTGGCTATTCTCAGAGAGCTGCCTCAATGCCGGCGACTGGCATTTCACTGAAGCAGATTGACAGCGACTGCAAGCAGCCATATTTCTTCAGAACTGGTCTCCCATATCTTCTGCCTCAGATGTTAACTCAGCTTGGTAATTCTTCCACAGAAACCTGCTCTCTCATAGAAAGATTAATCCCATCTCGTTTTCAATTATCCTGCCCTTCTTCCCGGAAATGGTAAACAGATTCCTGTTGTGAAGCAGTTGCTCTGAAACAACTTTCCTTCTCTTCCTGGAAGGCTAATCTGTCCGAAGGCAATCTCAGTGCATTCCAAAAAGTCCAAAACAAACTGTGGGTGCCCACTCTCAGGACAGCCAGAAAACATCTGTCCAACCTCAAGATTGAACTTTCAAGCTGGTCTCCCTCTTCTAAAATCTGGTGGCACCATGTTAAGTCTGTCTCAGGAGTATGCTCCTCCTCCATCCCTCCCACGACTTTCATAGCCAATGTGTTTGGAATCCTTTCATCTAATCTCAAGGCTGGAATACCCCAAGGCAGTGTTCTGGGCCCTGTCCTACTACTGATCTTCATCAATGATCTCTTCGACTCTCTGGAAAATCCCCTTTACCTCTCTACTGATCACTACACCCTCTCATCCTTCAGACACCACGACCACCCATCCTCATCTACTTCCTTTATAATCTGAAGGAGGTTCAGTCATTCAAACTCCTGGGTCACTATCAGTCAATATCTTTCTTGAGCAAACCATATTTCAATACTGGGCTCCAAAACCAGCCTCCGAATGGGCACCCTCTGTTGGACAAAGTCATTCGTTGGCACACCGAAACTCCTATCCACCTACAAGGCTTTCATCGTCAGCTTGATGGAGCACTGCTCTCCTCTCTGGGCAGACTCCCCTGCTTCGCATCTTGCTCAGCTTGGCGCCGTGGAAATAAAGGTCTCCTTGATCATGGGAATCTCCTACACTGAAGCTGAGTATATGGGCTTACCACTTCACCATTGCAGACATTCAGTTGTCTCTGTCTTCTACCGCCCTCTTTCTGGTCTCACACCCTCTACACTTTCCGTGTCTTGTCGTCTCCCCCGTCTCCCCCCCTCACTATCCCCAAGGTTTCTGGAGGGCACACACGGTCAACCATCAAACCTATTCTGATAAAATTACTACATCCAGGATCACTGCTCACCTCCACTTATTTGTTCCTCTTTTTCCCAAATGTCGAATCAACTTCCACATCCTCTTCATTCTCATTCTTCTCTCCAGGCCTTCAGGACAGCTGTTCACCACCATCTTAGATCGTTCCCAATCCAAGACCAGAAATTTTCTGCCATTGTTAACCCCACACAAATCCGTCCTCCAATCTCCCCGTTTTTCTCCTTTGAGTTACCTTCTCCATGCATGTGTGTTTTGCGTTCTGTCTTTATCCGTTATGTCCTGATCCGTTCAGTGTGCGAGCTCTTCCATGAGCCTCAACTATGAATACAAAAAAGTGAGAATAATTAATCGGTGAATAGGATGACTTGTGCATCATATTAGGATGTACCCATGATTTTAAAATAATAAAGATATCAAGAGGAACAGAGCACCAAAAGCTGAAAATTGGTGGAAATGTAGATCATAGATATTTATGTTTATAGTGAGTCAAGTTTAAACTTGAGCTTCCAGGAAAAAACAAAAAACACAATATCATTTCCCTTCATATAAAAATGCAAATTTGGAAAGAAAAAACATCTCAAAGTCAAAATTTCAGGATGTGATAAAATTAAAGTTAATTCAACAATGCACTTTGTGAAAATTTAGAGTGGGAAACTTTGATGAATTTCAAAATATGGCATCGTCCCCTGCTGAATGAAAATCCATCTGACACAGTTCCCATCTCGGCCTGCGTGGTTCGACAAGCCAAGAACCAAAGAATGCCAGTTTGGAGACTTCATTTGAACAAAGGCGAGGCTGGGGTGTTGTAAAGGTGTGTGCACGACGTCTTAGCCAGACAAGACCAATAGGTTGTCAAATTTCCTTCCCAACTTGGGAAAATGCAAGGGTTGATTTGAAAATAACTTGATCAAAGAGGATATTGTTTTATTTTAATCGTAAAGGTTGAACCCTCCAAAGAAAATTAACAATATATGCAAAAGCAGTTTCTTTGTCAGTTAATTGATATTTCTGGACATATTTATTATCTGTCCATTTTTAAAAGCCATTAAAATTACACCAATGTTGCGGAAAAACCCCCATAATGACAAATTACATTCTAGATTCTGTCAAAAAAGTGGGAAATAACCAAAAATGTTTGCATTTCCTACCACCATGAGAAAATAGCAGCACAGAACTTGAACACATGAACAAAAGATAAATAAAGAACGGAGCTTCTCATTATAGGACAAGTTATTAAATAGTGTGGGACAAAGTGAAGACGTGGGCAGAGCATTTTCACAGTGGTGGGGACAACAAGCACAGCATCTGAGCACTGGGTCACTGTGGCCTAGATTTTACGAATCATTGTCATTTGAAAAAAATAAAAGTCCATGTGAAAAAGCTAAAAACTGCTATTTAACAAATTGGTCGTACACTAGCTAATAGCCAGAAATGTGCAATATTTTATGCGCAAACTAAGTGCACGTCGATATTATAAATTCACACAAGGTCGATATTAAATGTTAATACTTGCTCACCAACTGCAACATTTAGTCATGCAATCAACCAAAGAAGCTTAAACATAGAGACGAGAAGGAGGGGAAAGGGAAAAAAAGAAGGAAAAACAGAAAGAAACTAGAAAGCTCAACCAGATATTGGCAGACCCTCGCCAGGACGCGTTTTCAGTGGTTTTTTAAGGCTGTTGTGTTAAAACAAATATGGCGAACGAACCACGTGACCGATATCATTTTTATTTCTCCACCAAATTATCCCTAGAATCCTCGATGATGCTCAAGAAATTTCATCTTGATCAGATGAGGTTTTTTACTTGTCGATTTATGACATCATAATGGAGGCACCTATGACATCATCATTAACATATCTTATTCCGCATGGAGAGTACTTTACAATGAGCTATGTGTCAATTATTTCTATTCAGTGCTTTCGGAGATATAGAGGTGCAAAGGTTTTCGGTTTTTCCAATATGGCGCCCATACCACGTGACCTATGACGTCATAATTCTCATTTTAAAATTATACAGGTAGAGTTGCACCTATGGTGAAAATTTCCTGCCAATCGGACCAACGGTTGCAGAGAATACCACATTTATTCTGTGCGTAGAAACAAACAGAGACAAACAAACAAACTCAAATGCAATACCCTTTCCTCAGGTGAGGGTAACTAGAATGGCACTCAGTGAGTGCATACCTCCGCCAGGCTGAGCACTTCACGTTTTGGATCCCACCGATAGGTCAGATCTGCATCCGGACATGAACCAAAATCGAATTGGCTTGTTCTCGTCACCTACCCAACTGATCCACCTAGTTTTGTCAAAACTTGTCCATAACTTTTTTTTTTTTAAAGTACCATACTACATATCGTTTTTTAGTTTTTTTAGCCTGGTGTTGGCTTAGCGGTTAGGGTGCCGGCTTGGGATCCGAGGATCCTGGGTTCGAATCCCGGTCGATCGCCGAATTAACACCAGGGGGGTTGACTCAGCCTGTCATCCTTCCGAGGTCGGCAAATTGAGTACCAGCTTGCTGGGATGAATGATCACGATGTGTACCCTGATTTAGAATAGGTACACTGTATCCCTGCGCATCGTAAGAGGCGACCAACGGTTGGCGTCAGGAAGGGCATCCGGCCATAAAAAAAAAAACTGCCTCGAACAGGGAACCATGATTGTCATGGGGCCCGCAAGGCTAACCCCCGCTCTAGCTGGGAAAATGGCCTTAAAACGATCATTCATTCATATTTCATTCACAACATATCGTTTTTGACCTTATCTGTAATTGTGAAGAATCACTTTAAAATTCTAGTATCCAGATCTTCATCTGGATATTCACCAAAATCTTATCAATTCGTCCTTCTCACACGCCAAACGTGTCCACCAAATCTCGACTGAATCTGTCCATAGCTTTTTCAGATATCTTGCTCACAGCCAAAGTCAAACAGACAGGGGTGAAAAAAAATAACCTCCGTCGACCTTCGGTAGAGGTAAAAACAACTTCAAATATAACTTGCCTCAATCACTTCACAAAATGAGAACAGCACTCGGTAGACAGTATACCTCACCCAGGCTGAAAAGTTTACATTTTGCATCACACCGATAGGTCTGATCTGGATCCGGACTTGAACCAAAATCGAATTGGCTCATTCTTGTCATTTGTCAGCCTGGTGTTGGCTTAGCGGTTAGGGTGCCGGCTTGGGATCCCTGGATCCTGGGTTCGAATCCCGGTCGATCGCTGAATTAACGCCAGGGGGGTCGACTCAGCCTGTCATCCTTCCGAGGTCGGCAAATTGAGTACCGGCTTGCTGGGATGAATGATCACGGTGTGTACCCCGGTTTAGAATAGGTACACCGTATCCCTGCGCATTGTAAGAGCGTGACCAAGGGTTGGCGTCAGGAAGGGCATCCGGCCATAAAAACATTGCCTCAAACAGGGAACCATGATCGTCATGGGGCCCGCAAGGCTAACCCCCGCTCTGGCGGGGAAAATGGCCTTAAAACGATCATTCATTCGTTCATTCATTATCCAACTCATCCACCTAGTTTTGTCATAAGACGTCCACAACTTTTTGAAATACCATGCTATATATCGTTTTTGGCCCCATCACTCAATGGCGAAATATTTAAATAAATAAATAAATAACATATCCGGATCTTCACCAAAATCAAATCTTTTCGTCCGAATCCGTCCACAACTTAGAGATATCGTGTTCACAAACAAACAAACACAGCCAAACAGACAGAGGTGAAAACAACCTCCATCCACCTTTGGTGGCCGAGGTAATAAGTATCTTTTTCTTTTTCTTTTTTTTTACACCGACTGACACACACACACACACACACACACACACACACACACACACACACACACACACACACACACACACACACACACACACACACACACACACACACACACACACACACACACACACACACACACACACACACACACACACACACACAGTCTTATTACTCCTTCCGTTCAAGTAAAATTTCGCTTGGCATATTTTCCAGACAATGTTGGTATGTCATCAAAAGTAGAATAAACATTTGGTCCTCATCCATTCTTTCTGGAAAGGGCAACCTCTATGGCTGTCTACACTTGTGCTGCTGCAACCCAGGCTCTTCAATATATACTTGATCACCAAGAGCAGCCAAACAAGAGGAAGAAAGAAGAAAAAGGTGTCAAATAAAAATAAAAATAATCAAAATCAAAAAAAACAAGTTACAATAAGAGTTTAATGAATGAAGAAACACATCAGAAGATGTTGCCAATTTGAAAAGATGCCAAGGATGACCATACACTGCATGTGAACAATCAGAATCCATTTTTGCCAAAAGCATCCACAGACAAAGGAAAAGGTGCAGAGGCGAAGCGAGCATCCCTCGACGACAAGCAAATAGGCAGGGTGGCTGTGCAGAATAGGAAACCAAGGAAAAAATCAATACTTGCAGATGAGAACAGCAAGCGCGCATGCGCAAGGCCCGTCCTGGACCACAGCTCACATACATCACCATCGGCTCTAATCAAACGCCCACGCTGCTTCACCCTCTTTGCCTCTTCCAATGCGAAGAACGATGTACACAACGTGCACGGACGTTCGTACACAATCAAGCTTGGCGGTGCGGTGATGTATCGCTCGCGAGTGCAGAAGGAAATACTTGCACCTGCCCATTTTCCAAATGCCAGCTTATGTACCCACCAAGGAGAATCTTTCCCCTATTCCTCCCGTCGGCATATTGCTGCGTATACATTACAAGGCATAGTAGGTTCTGCTGGGCCCTCGGAATGAGATTTAAAGAAACTCCAAAAGAGAGGACCTCTAAAGTGGAAAAGCAGGAGCTCAGTGGGCACATGTCATCAAGTAAACAATAACCTGAAAATTAAATAAATAAATAAGTTATTCAAATAACGACGATAGATATCGACAAAAGAAGAACAACCAAGCAACCCTTCCGTACATGGCAGGGAGGACTAGTTTGGAAGATGTTTAAAATACGTGCACGCTTTCAAACACTCCCCTGCACGCCACGCTTCATCACATCACATCACGCGTCCGTACTGCATCATCTGCATCCGTACTGCATCATCATCACATCACATCACGCCAAGAGGCAGATTCCAGAAACGACAATGTACACAGATCGCACGTGGGTAGCTCTATCGAGAGTTGGTGTCATAATCAACGGCAGATAAAAGTCGATTTTCAGGTCAGTATTATTGTATGGAAAAAATTAACTTCACGGATATTGGATATCCGAGACAATCGTGTATCCCGTATGGCGCACCTGGAATGTCACTGTCCGGGAACAGAAGGGAATGAGGAAAAGAAAAACGATGTCAAATAAATAAATAAGCGAAGACAAAATGTTGGAAACAAACAAAAAGCCTTAACCCTTTGGCAAGGAAGAGCAGTAATAATAAAGGTACCGAGAATCAAAAAAGGGGAAACAACGAAAATAAATAAATAAATAAACCACACGTGGGTGGCACATTTCAACGGCACAAAACAAATGATACATTCATGGGCTCTCGACAAAGTACAGAAGAGTTTACAACTTCAGAATGAATCACAAACCTCGGAATATTCCATCGACCTGCATTGCGACGCTTCAAATGTGGAGGGCCAAAATAAACCAAAAAAAACAAATAATAATAAAAATAATGCTCCATCTCCTAAAAAGTAACAAGCTTTGCACAAGAGGTGTGTGGAATCTGGAGCATACTTAAAATGAACAAACACACACCTCCAAAGGTATCCATTGCTGACCTTTCACAAATATTAACTTTTCATCACAAATAACGTCTGACCATTCAATATTTTAATTTGACAGCACCAGCCGGCTTACACGTCTGAGAAGCACAGCACAGACCACCTTGGCATGTACGACACGCACGCACACACACACACACACACACACACACACACACACACACACACACACACACACACACACACACACACACACACACACACACACACACACACACACACACACACACACACACACACACACACACACACACACACACACACACACTACAGCAGGGCACAATACACAACGGTCCGACATGCACGGCACATAGACAGATAGATACACCAGTGCAGCATGCAAGACACAGACACAGCAGCAGTCCGGCATGCATGACAGATAGATAGACAGATATATCCAGCATGCACACCACAGCGGACACAGACAAAAAGATAGTCAGATAAACAGACAGACAGATAGATAGATCGGTCCGGCATGCACAACAGACAGACAGATAGATAGACCGGTTAGACATGCACAACACAGACAGATAGACCAGTCCGGCATGCACAACACACAGACAGACAGATGGACAGATAGATAAAACGGCCTGGCATACACAGACATACCACATACCATACCACAGATAGACACAGACAGATATATAGACAGACCAGTCCGGCATGCACAACACACAGACAGACAGAGACAGATAGACAGATAGATAAAATGACCTGGCATGCACAACACAGACAGACACAGACAGATATTTAGACAGATAGACTGGTTCGACATGCACAACACAGACAGACAGACATATATACCAGTCCAGCATGCACAACACACAGACAGATAAACAGATGGACAGATAGATAAAACGGCCTGGCATGTACAACACAAACACAGACAGATAGATAGACAGATAGACTGGTTCGACATGCACAACACAGACAGACAGACATATATACCAGTCCAGCATGCACAACACACAGACAGATAAACAGATGGACAGATAGATAAAACGGCCTGGCATGTACAACACAGACAGATTATATAGACAGCCAGATAGACCAGTCCGGCATGCACAACACAGACAGATAGATAGACAGACAGACAGACAGAAAGACATATAGACCAGTCTAGAATGCACAGCACAGACAGCTAGACACAGACAGATAAACAGACCAGTCCAGAATGCAAAACACAGACATAGACAGACCGGTCGGGCATGCAAGACACAGGCAGACACAAAGGTCTGGCATGTACGAAACAGAACAGGCATGCACAGACCAGACCATGCAGATTGCACATGCACATGCACAGCACAGACCGGACCAGGCCGGGCATGCACAGCACAGACCGGGCATGCACAGCACAGACCGGGCATGCACAGCACAGACCGGGCATGCACAGCACAGACCGGGCATGCACAGCACAGACCGGGCATGCACAGCACATACCGGGCATGCACAGCACAGACTGGGCATGCACAGCAAAGACCAGACTGTCATGCACAGCACAGACCGGACTGTCATGCATAGCACAGACTGGGCATACACAGCACAGACCAGACTGTCATGCACAGCACAGACTGGGCATACACAGCACAGACCGGACTGTCAGGCACAGCACAGACAGGACTGTCATGCACAGCACAGGCTGGGCATACACAGCACAGACCGGACGGGCATGCACAGCACAGCACAGACAGGACTGTCATGCACAGCACAGGCTGGGCATACACAGCACAGACAGGACTGTCATGCACAGCACAGGCTGGGCATACACAGCACAGACCGGACGGGCATGCACAGCACAGCCGCGGCCAGCACGCACTGCTGCAGCCAACAGTCAAAGAGTGAATAGCGAGCAAAGCGAAAGAACCAGGCCCGGCCCAGACTTCGATCAAAAACAATTAAAATATCGAACGGTCAGCCAGCCCGTCATTGGCCGCCGGCCGGCGGGGCAATTAAAATGGATTTTCCTCCTTCCCCCCAGAGCTCCGCGTGGAGCACGCGAAGCCAGAGCTCCAAGGAGCTCGATATGCATGGCGCCAAAAGCGGAGGAGCCGCCGGTATGCCTCGGCCATTCAGGGACAAAAAAATCTGCTCGGACGAAACAAGAGAAGCCGGGAGAAAAGGGTGCACGGACAAGGAAGGCCTAACGGTGCCCAAGTCCTCTGGTAACTCGGGATTCGCGCGCCGCAACGCAATCAAATTAACGTCAGTGAATGAATTATGCCAGAACGACAGTATGAATATGTAACAATTAACCAGTACCTGGCTTTTCATCTTTCGCCGCTGGCTCCGCCATTTTGAATACCAATAACTTCCGAGAGCCGCCCCGATTCGCTCGCCGGAAACAGTCGAAGGTTAATTCATGCAAATCGCATGTGAGCCACGCCCCCTTTTTTCGCGGTTTTTTCGCGGTTTTTTCCCCCATTCGCATAGTTTCGCCTTCTTCTGAGATCCTCTGTTCGCGTCTCCCTCCTCTTTTCGCTTTCCTCTCTCAAATATCGTCTTATCCTTTCAAATCCCATTTAGTAGAAAAACAACTTTCAGCAAATAACAAGAGAACGCGAACGAATACATTTCCGATGCGTTGTGTTCTTATTGTTTATGATGATTAATTGGTTCCTAATATCAAACCAATGTCGCTGCCATGTTGTTTCTTCGTCACGGGGAATGAGGATGGATTTACAAACCTCATTTTTGGCTATGAGGTTTACAATGGTGAAGGTCTCGACAACCACCTGCACAAACGGTAATTCCGTGAAAAGGTGAACACCGGAAGTAGTCGTGGGAATCGAACCCGCACCTGTGACCGAGTCCCCCAAGATCTTTACTTGGACTCCGAGAAACTCGAGCTGTGCGAATTTGTCCGACGAAACATCAACTTCTCTCCTTTCTTCCCACGGTGGTTAACATACCTCAATGGACCTTCTGTTTACCTGTCCGCCAACGCAGGTGACACCACGGTGGTATGTTTAGTGACGTCAGCAATTTGTGTGTTGCCGCCATATTGGAGTACAATAAATAAATAATAGGGAATGTCGGTTCACCATCGTTGGAGTTATAGTGGTTTGTGTGACGTCATAACAAAATACAGGTGAGATGGTGCAGAACCGACACGAACTTTCCAACCATTTTATAATTCTGCAGATTCAGTTAATTTTCTTTGGGTTCACAGGATAAACTACAGGTAGGTCTGGCCGATTCACATCAAAGCTGTCTAGTCTGGGTTGGAATCCCGACCCAGGTATAAACTGTCATCTTGGGAGGATCACCTCGGCCAACGAAGGTTATGGTTTCACCCCTGTCTGTTTGTTTGTCCGTCTCTGAATATGATATGTCAAAACGTTACGGACGGATTCGGATGAAACTTGGTGGAAGAGTTGGTTGGTAAAGTGACGAGAACAAGCCGATTTGATTTTGGTTTCAGGACCGAATCCAGATCTGGCCTATCAGTGGGATATTATATGTATGTGTGTGTGTGTGTGTGTGTGTGTGTGTGTGTGTGTTTGGGTGCGT
Organism: Myxine glutinosa; assembly: GCF_964187855.1. Taxonomy (NCBI): domain Eukaryota; kingdom Metazoa; phylum Chordata; class Myxini; order Myxiniformes; family Myxinidae; genus Myxine; species Myxine glutinosa. The sequence goes on from NC_136261.1 coordinate 171,034,018, forward strand.
ATGTGTGTGTGTGTGTGTGTGTGTGTGTGTGTGTGCGTGTGTATGTGTGTGTGTGTGTTTGCGTGTGTGTCTGTGTGTTTGTGTGTGTATGTATGGATGTATTTTTTTTTTTTGGATACAGAATCGAGGCTCGTGAAAGAGCTAACATTTATTTCACAAACAAATCAAACAGACAAACAAAATATATAAAAATAGGGAGCGGAAGACAAGATGGGGAGAGAAGGAGAAGCACACAAACACAACATTTGAGAGCAGGGAGATCTATGGGAGGGAGAGGGCTTGGCGGTAGGAGGCGTGGGAAGGGGGGGGGGGGGGGGGTGGGAGAAGTATAAAACACAAGGACACCAAGGACTTCCAGGACAGAAGTTGGTATTTCAAAAAAGTGGATTTGGGGTGAAATTAGCGGGGGTAGAAAAGATCAAGGTTTTGGATGGGGGAAGATAAGAGATGGTGGTGAACAGCTGTTTTAAAGACCTGGAGGGTGGAGTGGGATTGAAGAGAGTGAGGGAGTTTGTTCCAGCGGTGGGAGAAAAGAGGAATGAAGGAGTGAAGGTGAGCAGAGAGTCTTGACTTTGGCAGTTTAACCATACGAGGGTTGCAGGCAGATCTTGTGCGACCTGTAGGAATATTTGGGGGACAGAGCCCAGAGAGAGCTTGGGGGCAAGGCCAGAGAGGAGTCGGTAGAAGACGGAAAGACCACCAACCTGCCTGCGGTGAGTGAGTGAAAGGCCCTTGGAGTTAGCTTCATCGCGGGAGATTCGAATGATTCTGAACGCTTTGGTTTCAACAGCGGGAAGACGAGCTAGGTGTGAGGCAGGAGCACCAGCCCAGAGGGGAGAGCAGTATTCCATTGAGCTGCGGATGAAAGCCTTGTATGTGGTGAGGAACTCAGGTGTGCCAAGGAAGGACTTCACACGACGGAGGATGGCCAGTCGGCGACTGGCTTTGGAGGCCAGATTTGAAATGTGGTTTTCCCAGGAAAGATCATGGCAGATAGTGAGACCCAAAAGCTTGAGTGACAGAACTTCTAGGAGAGGATTATTCAGAAAGTGGATGGGAGGGTTGTCCAGTCAGTCTTTTCGGAGAGACATCGTAAGAGTGTGAGATTTGTCAGGATTGAAAGACATGGTCCACTTGTTTGCCCAGTCTGTGATTTTGTCCAGGTCTGCAGAGAGTGAGGAGGCTGCAGACTGCCGATCTGAGGGATGAGGAATGGAGCGACAGAGAGTAGAGTCATCAGCAAAGAGATAGAGAGGATTTTCAAGAGAGTCAGAGAGATCATTGATGAAGACCAGAAAAAGCACAGGGCCCAGAACACTGCCTTGGGGAACTCCAGCCTGAACAGGAAGAGGAGATGAGAGAAACCCATTCAGGGCCACACGTTGACTACGACTAGAGAGGAAGTCCGCCAGCCATGCGTGGAGATTTCCATGGATACCAAAGGAGGAGAGTTTGGTGAGCAGTGCGGGGTGCCAGACTGTATCGAAGGCACATGATATGTCAAGGGAGACAGCTCTAATTCCCTGTTTGGCATTGAGGACCTCCATCCATTGTTGAGAAAGCAGAAGCAGCATGTCCAGAGTAGAATGACCAGGTCTGAAACCAAATTGATGATCAGAGATCAAGCCATTGGAGAAGAGGAAAGATTTCATATCCGAAGCAATGATGAATTCCTGACTTTGCTGATAATTGGGAGAAGGCTGATTGGTCTGTAGTTGCTAGGATCTGTTTTTGCACATTTTTTGTGCAAAGCGGTGATGATGGCTGATTTCCAAGCAGATGTCAGATGACATTGAGCAAAAGAGAGGGTGAAGAGAACAGAGAGAGGGAGTGAAAGAGCAGAAGAACAGGATTTTAGCAACCCGTGGGCTGATGCCGTCAGGTCCAGTTGCAGAATCAGAGTCGAGGGTTGAGGGTTGACAGAAACTTTTCCACCTTGTCAGGAGGAAAGGACACAGAGTCCAGGAGCAGCTGGGTACGACTGGGTATGGTGCGTACAGAGAGGGATGGGTTTGGGACAAAAGATTTAGAGGCAAACACAGAGTTGAGGCATTCAGCTTTTTCACGTGCGGGGTCAGCCGTGTAGCCGTTTGAGGTGAGGGAGGGGACGGAGGGGGAACAAACACCAGAAACAGATTTGACCAGACGCCACCAGGATTTGGAAGAGGGAGACAGATAAGAGAGTTCGGTCTTGAGAACGGCGAGATATTGTTTCCTGGCTCTCCTGAGGGTGGACACACACTTGTTTCGGGCTTTGTGAAAGGAAATGAGATTTCCTTCCGTTGGATTTGCTTTCCAGGAGACGAAAGCAAGTTGTTTCTGGGCAACAGCCTCACCACAAGATTTTGTGTACCATGGACGGGAGGAAGGGTATGACAACTGAAGACGAGATGGGATAACTCTATGCATGAGAGAGAGCAATTTACTTTGCAAGAATTCCCAGGATGAGTTGATGTCAGAGGCGGTAGAGATGGGAGACCAGTCCAGATGATTGATGGCTGCTTGAAGACCGTGCCAGTTAGCCTGAGTGAAATGCCAGACTCCTCGACGCTGAGGAGGCTCTCTGAGAATGGTCAGAGAGATGTCCACTTTAACAAGCACTTGATCAGATGAGCCGATTGGAGCAGAAGAAGAGCAGCAGACATTTTCAGGGAAGTTAGTCATAACCAAGTCCAGAAGAGAAGATGCTCCGTTGACTGAGATCTGGGTCGGGAAATTAACAGATTGTGTCAGTCCCAGTGAGTCGCAGAAGTCCTTTGCTGAGGAGCCATGGCTGGTGAGAGAGGTACCCACACCCAGCCAACTGGCATGGTGACAATTGAAATCACCACATATGAGGAAGAGAGAGTTGGGATGGGTAGATAGAAGTTGGTCCATATTATCAGACAGCGAGATGTAGATGGAGTCATCACTGTTTGGTGGACGGTACAACACACATATGAACAAAGGTGGGAGCGAAGGGGAAGCCGTAGCCAAAGGTATTCCTGGGGGTGAGGTGGAGAGAGGGCAGTGCAGGGCGAGTTAGGAAAAGAGTTTTTTTATGAAGAAAGGCAACCCCACCTCCAGGACGAGGCTCAGGTCTATCATACCGGAGGAGGGAGTAACCTGGGAGAGATACCAAGGAATCAGAGACATCATGAAGGAGGAAAGTTTCTGTTAAGCAGATCACGTGTGGTTTGTCAGAAGCAACCTGTTTGGAGAGATCAGTCAAGTTTGAGCGAAGGCCCCGGATGTTTGAGGTCCATACCGTTAATGAAGAGGAAGGGGGAGCATCGGATACAGAACAGGGGGTGGGGAGGGGTAGGGTAAGATGTGGAAGAGGAGGAAGTGGTAGGGAGAGCTGTTGAAGGTGTGTCAGAGATTTCAGAATGGCTTGGAGAAAGGGAAGAATGGGGCAGACAAAAGGTTTGATGGTGCTTGGGTGAGGCACAGTGAGGTGTTATTTGAGGAGGGGAAAGAGCGAGGCAGAAGGTTGGGGGAGATGAAGGTGAAAGTTGGAAGGGGGAAGAAGCGGGGAGGACGCTTTGAGGAGGAGGGGTGAGAGGGGAGTCTCGGAGGGGAGGAGCGAGGGAGAGTCTCAGAGGGGAGGGGTGTGGGGGGAGTTTAGGAGGGAAGGGGCAAGGGGGGAGATTTGAAAGGAATGGGTGATGGGGAAGATTTGGAGGGGGAGGGGCAAGGGGGAAGATTTGAAAGAGATGGGTGATGGGGAAGTTTTGGAGGGGAGGGGTGATGGGGAAGTTTTGGAGGGAAGGGGTGATGGGGAAGATTTGGAGGGGAGGGGGAAGATTTGAAAGGGATGGGTGATGGGGAAGATTTGGAGGGGAGGGGCAAGGGGGAATATTTGAAAGAGATGGGTGATGGGGAAGATTTGGAGGGGAGGGGCAAGGGGGTAGATTTGGAGGGGAGGGGTGATGGGGAAGTTTTGGAGGGAAGGGGTGATGGGGAAGATTTGGAGGGGAGGGGAAAGGGGGAAGATTTGAAAGGGATGGGTGATGGGGAAGATTTGGAGGGAAGGGGTGATGGGGAAGTTTTGGAGGGAAGGGGTGATGGGGAAGATTTGGAGGGGAGGGGTGAGATTGGATTTTAAAAGTGTACGATTAATGGGAAACGAACATTTATTGCAAAATGAGTTTCTTGTGACCTTCGAATCAAAAATACGTTTGAGAACACTGAAGGAGGGGTGGAGTGCAGGAGAGTTTCGGGAATGTAGAAAAGAGGAACTTTAAGAGATGGATTTTTTTTTTGGAATGAATAGGTTTGGTGAGCATGTCGAAAGCATCCTTTTATAGAAGAAGAAGAAAAAGGTGTTATAATATACGACAGAATACAGGTCTTCAGGGGAAAGTTTAAACATTTTTAAATTGAGCAGTGAAAACTATCTGGGGAAATGGAAAATGGAAATGGGGATGAAACACGTGATCGAAGAACGAACGAACAAATAAGAACAATGAATAAACGAATAAGAACAACGAATAAGAACAGAGAAGGATATTTTTTTTTGGTTTTTTTTTTTTGAGTTGAGATTTTAAACAAGGAAGTATGGGGTGAAAGACTGGGACAAAAACAGAGAACGGAAGTAATTGCAGCGCAATCGACGGACCGCTGAGAGAAAAACAAAGCCTCAAGGTCGGACACGGTAGCCTACGAGGCCTCAAAATACGCGACACGAATTAACCGACGATTTTGTATACATGTATGAAAAATTAACACCAAGAAACTTACTAAAGACACACGGACCGCTGAGAGACCGTGGTATATATATATAGGTACACACACCGAAAGATAGATACAGTTTCGACAAAAACACAATTGTGAAAAATTACTTAACTTCGAAAGCGTGAGCGCATGGACAGCTTCGATTTAATGTCCGGCTTCCTTCCATTAACAGTATTGTTAATGTCCGGCTTCCTTCTTGTAATACAGTGCGTAATTGGTCTTTATTTTGAATACAAAACAAACTGTTCAGCCTGGCGGAGGTTTACTCGCTACCATGTGTCGTTCTAGTTACCCTCGCCAGAGGAGCGGGTATTGCATTTGAGTCCGTTTGTCTGTCTGTGTATTTGTCTGTTTGTTTGTTCGCACAGAATAAATATGATTTTCCCTGCAACTGTTGGTCCGATTGACAGGAAAATTTCACCAGAGGTGCTCCTCCTCCTATATATTTTTAAATGATAATTATGACGTCATCAGTCACGTGGTATGGGCGCCATCTTTTAAAAAACCGAAAAATTTGCGCCTCCATATCTCCGAAAGCGCTGCATTGAAAAAATTGACATATGGCTCATTGTAAAGAACTCTCCATGGGGAATAACATCTGTAAATGATGATGTCATAGGTGCCTCCATTATGACATCATAATTCGACAAGTACAAAACTTCATCCGATCAAGATGAAATTTCTTGAGCATCATCGTGGGATACATTGGTGGAGTCAAAAATATTGCTGACGTCATCGGTCACGTGGTTTGGCCGCCATATTTGTTTCAACACAAAAACCTTAAAAACCACTAAAAACACCTGGTGAAGGTTTGCAATCTCTGATTGCTCTTTCTTGTTAAATATGTGTGTGCGTCCCTCGGATGGACGTTAAACTGGGCATCCGTGGTATATATATATATATATATATATATATATATATATATATATATATATATATATATATATATATATATATATATATATTGTTACGGTCCGCGGATAAGGATGTTGTTTGCCGAGCGGATGGCACCGTGGCCGAACAGTTTTCCCCGACTAAACCCGATTCCCGAACGTTGGCCGGATCGCGCCACAGATATTCAATTTGGAAACCTCTAAAGCGACCGAATGTAAAGAGGAAGAAGAAGACGTACAGAAGAGTAACGGGATTTATTATTTACACACACAAGCAAAAGGAGCAGTCAAGGTTATATACAGGGAACATGGAAAAAAGCAGGTGACACAGTGAAAATACTAGCTTATACAAACTTAATTAAATACCCAGGACAGAACAAACGAAGACGACACACGGGGAATGATGATAGGAATGGCGGAGGTGGATGGCTCGGAGGGGGGAGGCCGGTCCACGGATACCGCAGCAATTTTGGCGCGTTTGGCAGCCGCCGTTCCTTTTCGGTCCTGCTCAAAACGTCCGTCCAGGCCCCAAGCTGCTGTGGCTGCAGTTTTGGTGGCTCAAACTGCTGTTGATGCAGCCGCGGTGGCTCAAGCTGCTCTCTTCAGGGATCCCTTACTCAACTCTCTTCTCGGTGATCTCTTTGCCGCAACTCTTGTCATGGACCTCCTTACGCAACTGGTGACCACTCTTGCGCGCGCGCTTTTATAACGCCTCCGGCGATCAAGCCGCCGGCCTTCAGGACACGCCCATCGGTGTGCTCACCTCGGCCCTGGTTGGTCGCGCGACCCTCTGGCTCTGCCCTTGATGACGACGGGCGGGCACGCCTTTCTTCCCCAACCTTGCCTCGTGGCCAATGGTGGTTGAAGAAAACCGCCCAAAATGCAGTTGGCCATTGAAATGAAATGAAAGGGGATCTACTCTTATTTCACTTGGTGCAATGGAGTATTTCAATTAATGGGAGACACAGCCTTACCCTAACACACATAATAAGGATATAAGCTACTGAACAAGGGTATTATAGTGTCCTTCAATGTATGCTTTATGGAATTAACTACCGGAACGCCCTTTGACCTTTATACAACAGACTGGAGGCAGGAAGGCGATATTTTACAACAATTGGTATACAATACAACACAATCAAAAAAACTCAATCCTCATATCCGCAACAATATATATATATATATATATATATATATATATATATATATATATATATATATATATATATATATATATATATATATATATATATATATATATATATATATATATATATATACATATATATATATGGGCAATTCCACGGTTACTGACGTTACAATACATTACATGAATGCATCTATATATGGATATGTAATGTAAGTAACCGTGGAATTGCCCATATATATATATATATATATATATATATATATATATATATATATATATATATATATATATATATATACATATATATATATACATATATATATATACATATATATATATACATATATATATATATATATATATATATATATATATATATATATATATATATATATATATATGTATGTATGTATGTATGTGACAAAAAGATTTCAGAATGGCTTGGAGAAAGGGAAGAATGGGGCAGACAAAAGGTTTGATGGTGATTGGGTGAGGCACAGTGAGGTGTTATTTGTGGAGGGGGAAGAGCGAGGCAGAAGGTTGGGGGAGATGAAGGTGAAAGTTGGAAGGGGGAAGAAGCGGGGAGGACGCTTTGAGGAGGAGGGGTGAGAGCGGAGTCTCGGAGGGGAGGAGCGAGAGAGAGTCTCAGGGGGGAGGGGTGTGGGGGGAGTTTAGGAGGGAAGGGGCAAGGGGGGAGATTTGAAAGGGATGGGTGATGGGGAAGATTTGGAGGGGAGGGGCAAGGGGGAAGATTTGAAAGATAGATAGATAGATAGATAGATAGATAGATAGATAGATAGATATCTATATATCTATATTATAATAGCCGTAGATGATTCTGTCTGTCTGTCTGTCTGTTGGGCGTCTGTCCGGGGTGTGGCTTACTCGGTTTGCAGAGTAGCTCCACCCATAGCTCCACCCATTCTGGGAGAGACTTCGCTTCATATAAACAAATATCCACCATTTTATTAACTCGCATAGCTTTGAGGCCTGTTTTGTAGGCCCGTGGTGTCTTGCTCTCTCTCTCCCAGTTTTATTTCAAATCAAATTCGATATATCATTTCATTTTTCACAGTCGCTAACATAGTTTTAGACTCGGTTGAAAAAAAACGGGAAGAAAATCCGATGAAAGTTTCCGTTTATAGAACGAAATGAATTCTCAAAGGCCTGTAACTTCAAGGCCATTGAGTCTCTCTCACGCCTTTATCTCCAATCTAACTCACTATCTGATTTCATTTTTATCGATGGTTTTGGACTCGGTGTCAGCAATAATTGAGAACATTCCACACACGCGGGAAAAGGCAGAGATATATTTTTTTAAATCACGCGTCATGATGTATCATACACCGCCCAACATGACACCGACGGCAACATGTCGACATATATTTAAAATTCGCTTTTGCTTTTCCGTTAAGATATATTACTTTTTCGTTTGATGACAGTCGTCACAAAAACGTCAACAATGATGCCGACATATATTTCTTCGTTTTTATTTCATTCAACATTATTAGCCGGAAGTAAAATATGTTTCAGGAAATTACCGAGAGATATTTCTTCGTTTTTTTAAATTAGTTATGTGCGCATACACTTTAAATCAGTTTATTTGAAATCTTTAATTTTCCACAATATAATTTACTTGCCATTTATCATTTGATGATTACGAGACACTTCTTCTTGAGGATCGTGACAATTCATGCGCTGCGTGGAAACTTCTATTTCCAAAATGAATGAGACGATCGATGAAGAACGCAGACTTGAACAGGATGCAGCAAGAAAACGAATGAGACGGGCGAACGAGTCCATCGACGAACGTCAATGCAAACTTGCGGGGTCACCCGTGGGAATCCCACGGGCATGGATGTGTGTGACATTTGGACATCTTGATTTAGATGCTGCACATTCATTTTTACAAAATGGTTACTGGCAATTCATCAGATCCAGAAATGTTGGAATGAACACAATTTATTTACGCGCAAGCACGAAAGCAAGACGGGCCGACGGGGGAGACGGGCCGATTTGGAGCAAGAAAAAGAACGAGACGGGGAAAGCCGATTGGAGAGGCGAGTGAGGAGCGATTGGAGAGGCGAGTGAGGAGCGATTGAGAGGAGAGTGAGGAGCGATTGGAGAGGCGAGTGAGGAGCGATTGGAGAGGGGAGTGAGGAGTGATTGGAGGGTATTGTGAGGCACGATTGGAGATGAGTGTGAGGCGTGATTGGAGAGGAGTGTGAGGCGCGATTGGAGAGGAGTGTGAGGCGCGATTGGAGAGGAGTGTGAGGCGCGATTGGAGAGGAGTGTTAGGCACGATTGGAGAGGTGAGTGAGGAGCGATTGGAGAGGAGAGTGAGGAGTGATTGGAGGGGAGTGTGAGGCGCGATTCGAGAGGAGTGTGAGGCGCGATTGGAGAGGAGTGTGAGGAGCGATTGGAGAGGAGTGAATGGAGGGGAGTGTGAGGTGCGATTGGAGAGGAGTGTGAGGCGCGATTGGAGAGGAGTGTGAGGCGCGATTGGAGAGGAGTGTGAGGCGCGATTGGAGAGGTGTGTGAGGCGCGATTGGAGAGGAGTGTGAGGTGCGATTGGAGAGGAGTGTGAGGCGCAATTGGAGAGGAGTGTGAGGCACGATTGGAGAGGAGTGTGAGGGGCCATTGGAGAGGAGTGTGAGGCACGATTGGAGAGGCGTGTGAGGGATTGGAGAGGAGAGGAGTGTGAGGGATTGGAGAGGTGAGGGATTGGAGAGGAGAGGAATGTGAGGGATTGGAGAGGAGAGGAGTGTTAGGTGGAGAGAGGAGAGTGTCAGGTGGAGAGAGGAGAGTGTCAGGTGGAGAGGAGTGAGGGGTCACATATTATGTGAAATAAATAAATTGTGTTCATTACACCATTTCTGGATCTGATGACTTGCCAGTAACCATTTTGTAAAAATGAATGTGCAGCATCTAACTCAATATGTCGAAATGTCACACACATCCATGCCCATGGGATTCCCATGGGTGACCCCGCTAGTGTATGTGTATATATATATATATATATATATATATATATATATATATATATATATATATATATATATATAAATATATATATTATATATATATATATATATATATATATATATATATATATATATATATATATATATATATATATATATATATATATATATATATATATATATATATACATACATACATACATACTGTTACAGACACGACTTTGATGTTAAAGTGGGCCGAGCGGATGGCCGTCGTGTCCGCACAAATTACCCGACTATACTCGACGTTGACGAAGTCGCGTTACGCTGGCTCAATAAGAAAAAGAAGACACCCGGCTGGGTTATAAAATGACGACACCAGGGATACGGTTCTCAAGACCCTCCGGAGGAGATTATATTCGTTACGGAAGGTCAGATTACAGGGACGAGAGGTACAACATAGAAAGACAAGCACTTAGACACAATCTTATATTATTCCCAACAGACGACAGATAAACGGGACAAAGCTGACTCACACGGGGATTGATGGCTAGGAAAGGCAAGGTAGCGATGGCTCCAGGTGCACCTGGGCTCGGGGCAGGATCAACACGGTTCGGTCCAGAGATGCGGGGTAGGTCTCGTCGCAGCGCTCAGAGGTGACGTTCTTTCTCAGGCGGGTCTTTCTCAGGCCTCTCCAAACTCAGGCGCATCTGTTTCAGCGCTCGCAGGTCCGTCTTTCTCCAGCTGGGGGCGCATCTCACGTCACGTCCGCTACGTGGCCGCGTATATCCGGCGGGGAGTGACACGCCCTCGGCTCGCTAGCGCCGCCCCAGATGGAATCGGTCCGCCCTTCTGATTGGGTGCGGGGGGTTACCAGGCTCCGCCTTGAGGAGGAGCTGACAGCCAGCCCCTCCGTGGTAACCCCGTGGAGCGCGTGGTCAATGGCGCTAATCGAGCCGGTGTGAGGACGCATCCTCCCCCGCGCCGCCGCCATCTCCTCCGTTGCTGCAGCATAGTTGGTTGGGGAAGAAGATGGAAGGAGGTATGGAAAAGGTCCTAAACTCACTACTGATGCCATATAATCACATTCTGGTGCAACGAAGAGTCATAATTAATGGAAACGAGCCCTTAACTGACATAGATTAAGAATAACTAGCAAGATGTCCGAAAGTTGTCTACGTGTGGTGCGGTGGACCTGGGCACGACATTTAATGGGGGAATAAGGGGAAGGTCGGCTCTACTGATTGTTATTTACATGCAATGGGACTAGGGAATGGGGGATTGGGGAAAGTTGGGGAGTATTGGAGAAAATAGGGGAATATTTACAAGCGATATGGAGGCCAAATTCCATATTCGCAACAATACATACATATGTATATATATATATATATATATATATATATATATATATATATATATATATATATATATATATATATGTGTAGCGGTTACCGCTGGATGTACATAATCGCCTTGCACCGGCCAGAACACGGCCAGACGCGCCTCTCCCGGGCATGCCCGGACTCACTGTTCCCGGGCACGCCCGAACCTCCCGGGCACGCCCGGTCTCGTCTTTCCCGGGCATGCCCGCTCTCGCCTTTCCAGGGCTCGCCCAGAGCGTCCGGGCATGCCCGCTATCGCCTTTCCAGGGCTCGCCCAGAGCGTCCGGGCATGCCCGCTATCGCCTTTCCAGGGCTCGCCCAGAGCGTCCGGGCATGCCCGCTATCGCCTTTCCAGGGCTCGCCCAGAGCGTCCGGGCATGCCCGCTATCGCCTTTTCAGGGCTCGCCCACAGCGCCCGGGCATGCCCAGCCTCGACTTGCCAGGCCGCAGCCAAACACGCCCGGGCAGGTCCAGACTCGCCTTTCCAAGGCTCGCCCTTGATACCCGGGCATGCCCGGTATAGCTTTTGCCGGGCAAACTTCCCGACATAAATGTGTATATATATTGTTGCCCGATAAACGGGCTTGTTAGAATACCTGAGCTGTTTTGTTTCAATAAAGCAACTCGGACGAATTCCGTCTTTGGTCGCGTCAATTCTTTCAACTCGCGTTGGAGCGCAGTTCCTTCATTGGTGACCTACCGACATGGATACGGCAGTGACGCTTAAACTGCCTACCTTCTGGGAGGCTCATGTGGCTGTTTGGTTCGCCCAGGCGGACTCCCAGTTCGCCCTGCGAGGCATCACCGCGGACGACACCCGCTTCCACCATGTTGTGGCGGCGCTCGGTCCCGCCACCGCGGCCCGCGCCTTGAGCCTCCTCCAGCACCCGCCGGCTGCTGACAAATACGACGCGCTGAAGACGCTCCTCCTCGGCGCTTTCGCCCTCTCACCGGCAGCACGCGCACGGCGCCTGCTTGACCTGCCCGAGCTCGGCGACACGCGCCCGTCCGAGCGCATGGACTATATGCTCTCGTTGCTCGGCGAGCACTCTCCGGCATTCCTGTTCCGGGAGCTGTTCCTCCGTCAGCTGCCTAACCCGGTACGCCTCGCCCTGGCTGGCACGTTGATCACGGATTCCCGCGCCCTCGCCAGGGAAGCTGATAAGATCTCCTCGGCGGGCCAGCACATCGGCGCGGTTACCTGGAGCCCGCCGCCGTCCGAGGCGACGCCCGAGCGCCCTGCGCGGTTGGAGGCCGAACTGCCGGTGCAACTGGCGGCCGCCACGCCACACCGCCCGCTTCCGACACGACTGCCGGGGCCTCCACCTGACCGGGCGTGGTGTTATTACCATGCCAGGTTCGGACACAAGGCTCGGACGTGCCGGCCCCCGTGCACTTTCGGCAGGTCGGGAAACGGCCGGGCCGGCGTTCATTCCCAGCCATGAGCGCCGGCCACTCGGGCAACTTGCTGTTTATTCGGGACAAAGCGTCTGGACGGCGTTTCCTGTGCGACACCGGCGCCCAACTGAGCGTCATACCTGCCTCCGAGCAGGACAGGCTGGACGCAGTTTGCGGCCCCTCTTTGGTCGCTGCTAATGGCTCGGCCATACGCACTTTCGGCCCACGCGTCGTCACCCTCTGCTTCGGCAGCCAGCGCTTTCAATGGACTTTTGTTACCGCCAGCGTCCCCGTGGCTTTGCTGGGCGCCGACTTCCTCTGCGCGCACGGGCTGCTGGTCGACGTCAAACGACGTCGCCTTGTCCACGCCGAGAACTTCAGCTCCCTGGCGTGCACAATGAGCAGCTCCGCGCCGACCGAACTAGCGTGCGCCCTCCCGGCAACGAACGAGTTCGCTCGCCTGCTCATGGAATTCCCGGCCCTCACGCGGCCGACGTTTTCGGCCGTCGCGGTGCGGCACGGGATCGAGCACCACATACCCACTACGGGCCCGCCGGTCTACGCCAGGGCCCGCCGCCTCGACCCAGCCAAGCTCGCCGTGGCAAAGGCCGAATTCGACGCGTTGGAGCACCTCGGCATCGTGCGGCGCTCCGATAGCGCGTGGGCCTCGCCACTGCACATCGTGCCAAAGCCGGGGGGTGGATGGCGCCCGTGTGGCGACTACCGCCGTCTCAATGACGCTACCACCCCCGACAGGTACCCGATCCCGCATATTCAGGACTTTTCCGCCCGTTTGGCGGGACGGGTCCATCTTTTCGAAAATTGACCTGATACGGGGCTACCACCAGGTACCTGTCCGGGCGGCCGACGTCCCGAAGACGGCCGTCATCACGCCGTTCGGCCTGTTCGAATTTTTGCGGATGCCGTTTGGCCTCAAGAACGCGGCCCAGGCGTTCCAGCGCTTGATGGACGGCGTGCTGCGCGACCTGCCGTTTCTTTTCGTCTATCTGGACGACATCCTCGTCGCCAGCACGTCCCGCGCCGAGCACCTCCTCCACCTCCGAACACTGTTCGGTCGCCTCAGCGAGCACGGCTTAATTGTCAACCCGGTCAAATGCCACTTCGGCGCGACGACCGTTGACTTTTTGGGCCACCGCATCACCAAGACCGGGGCCGTGCCGCTGCCGACCAAGGTCGAGGCCATCACCACGTTCCCGCGTCCCCGTTCCATCAAGGCCCTCCAAGAGTTCCTCGGCATGGTGAATTTTTATCACCGATTCGTGCCCCGCGCTGCTCAGCTCATGCGGCCCCTTTACGAGGCCCTCCGGGGCAAGCCGGCCAAGCATGACATTGTTTGGTCCGCGGCCATGGACGCGGCCTTCGCCAGTGCCAAACGGGCCCTCGCCGACGCAACGCTGCTGGCTCACCCGGTGCTCAACGCGCCCATCGCCCTCACTACGGACGCCTCCAACTACGCGGTGGGCGCCGTCCATGAGCAATGGGTGGACGGGGTTTGGCAGCCACTCGCTTTTTTCAGCCGGCAACTCCGGCCGAACGAGTTAAACTACAGCACGTTCGACCGCGAGCTGCTCGGGCTATTCCTGGCCGTTCGCCATTTCCGACACCTCCTGGAGGGCCGCCCATTCACGGCTTTCGTCGACCACAAGCCGTTGGTCTACGCAATGGCTAAGGTCACGGAGCCGTGGTCGGCCCGCCAGCAGCGCCACCTCTCCGCCGTGTCGGAGTTCACCACGGACATCCAGCACGTCGCCGGCAAAGACAACGCCGTGGCCGACTGCCTTTCGCGGGCCAGCGCGAACGCGGTCCACCTCGGCGTGGACTTCACGCTCATGGCGGCCGACCAGACCACCGACGCCTCGGTGCAGGCACTCCGCGTGGCGGACACGGGCCTCCGCCTGGCCGACATCCCCTTCGCGGGCACCGTCCTGCTCTGCGACGTCTCCCAGGGCCAGCCTCGCCCCATCGTGCCCGTTTCCTGGCAGCGCCGCATCTTCGCCTCCATCCACGGCCTTTCTCACCCGGACCGGAAAGCTTCTCAGAAGCTGGTGTCGGCGCGTTTCGTCTGGCACGGCCTTCGACGAAACATCCGCGACTGGGCCAACGCCTGCACGGCCTGCCAGCGAGCCAAGGTCCACCGCCACACCCAGGCCCCGCTGGCACCTTTCGCCGTGCCTGAACGGCGTTTCGACCACGTCCACGTGGACCTGGTGGGTCCCCTGCCCCCCTCGCGGGGGTTCACCCACCTGCTCACCATGGTGGACAGGACCACCAGGTGGCCGGAGGCCGTGCCCCTCACCTCCACCACCACCGCCGACATGGCGCAGGCGTTCATCGCCACCTGGGTCGCGCGCTTCGGCGCACCAGCGGACATCTCGTCCGACCGCGGCCCACAGTTCACGTCTGAGCTTTGGGGCGCGGTCGCCCGTTCGTTGGGGGTCACGCTGCACCACACCACGGCCTACCACCCCCAAGCCAATGGGTTGTGCGAGCGGTTTCACCGCTCCATGAAGGCCGCACTCATGGCCGGCCTTCAGGACGACGGTTGGGCCGACCGGCTGCCGTGGGTCCTTTTGGGCCTTCGCACGGCCCCCAAGGAAGACCTCCAGGCGTCCGCCGCCGAGCTCGTCTACGGCCAGCCACTCCGCGTCCCGGGCGAATTCGTGCCTGACGCTACCAGTCCCTGGTCCGCCGCTCGCCAGCGCTCGGACCTCCAGGAGGCCGCCCGACGATTTGCCCCCGTGCCGACGTCCCGCCACGGTGGCCCCCAGTCCTACGTCCCCCCGGCGCTTCGCACAGCGGAGTACGTCTTTGTGCGTCATGACGCGCACCGGGGGCCACTCCGGCCGCCGTACGACGGGCCCTTCCGGGTCCTGCGACGGGGCGACAAGTCTTTCATCGTCGACTTCGGCGGCCGGCCGGACCGGATTTCTGTGGACCGCCTCAAACCGGCGCACATGGACGTCCACCGACCACCACGGTTGGCCCTTCCTCCGCGGCGAGGCCGCCCCCCGTCCACAGTTCCCCCCGCTCGACCACCCACCACCACGTCAGACCCCTCCCCACGACCCTCCAGGGGTCGCTTCGGCCGGGTCATCCGGACCCCCCTTAAATTGACCCTGCCGGTGCAGGTCGATTCTGGAGGGGCGTGTGTAGCGGTTACCGCTGGATGTACATAATCGCCTTGCACCGGCCAGAACACGGCCAGACGCGCCTCTCCCGGGCATGCCCGGACTCACTGTTCCCGGGCACGCCCGAACCTCCCGGGCACGCCCGGTCTCGTCTTTCCCGGGCATGCCCGCTCTCGCCTTTCCAGGGCTCGCCCAGAGCGTCCGGGCACGCCCGCTATCGCCTTTCCAGGGCTCGCCCAGAGCGTCCGGGCATGCCCGCTATCGCCTTTCCAGGGCTCGCCCAGAGCGTCCGGGCATGCCCGCTATCGCCTTTCCAGGGCTCGCCCAGAGCGTCCGGGCATGCCCGCTATCGCCTTTTCAGGGCTCGCCCACAGCGCCCGGGCATGCCCAGCCTCGACTTGCCAGGCCGCAGCCAAACACGCCCGGGCAGGTCCAGACTCGCCTTTCCAAGGCTCGCCCTTGATACCCGGGCATGCCCGGTATAGCTTTTGCCGGGCAAACTTCCCGACATAAATGTGTATATATATTGTTGCCCGATAAACGGGCTTGTTAGAATACCTGAGCTGTTTTGTTTCAATAAAGCAACTCGGACGAATTCCGTCTTTGGTCGCGTCAATTCTTTCAACTCGCGTTGGAGCGCAGTTCCTTCATATGTATATATATATATATATATATATATATATATATATATGTACATATATATATATATATATATATATATGAAAATATATATATATATATATATATATTGTTGCGGATATGGGATTTGGCCTCCATGTCCGCTTGTAAATATTCCCCTATTTCCCCAATACTCCCCAACTATCCCCAATCCCCCATTCCCTAGTCCCATTGTCTGTAAACAACACTCTGTAGAACCGACCTTCCCCTTTTTCCCCCATTAAATGTCGTGCCCAGGTCCACCGCATCTCACGTAGACAACTTTCGGACATCTTGCTAGTTATTCTTAGTCTATGTCAGTTAAGGACTCGTTTCCATTAATTCTGACTCTTCGTTGCACCAGAATGTGATTATATGGCACCAGTAGTGAGTTTAGGACCTTCCCATACCTCCTCCCATCTTCTTCCCCAAACAACAACTACAACAACAACTACAACAACAACTACAACAACTACAACAACGGCGCGCGCGGGGAGTGTGCGTCCTCACTCCGGCTCGGTTAGCCGCCATTACCCATGTGCGCCGACGGGGTTACCACGAAGGGGCTGCCTGTCGGCCCCTCGTCAAGGGCGGAGCCGGTAACCCCCCGCACCCAATGAGAAGCAACGGGCCGATTCCATCTGAGGCGGAGCTAACGAGCCGAGGGCGTGTCACTCCCCGCCGGAGATACGCAGCGACTTACCGGATGTGAAGTCAGATGCGCCTGAACCACGGAGAGCAAAGGACGCCACCCCCAGCGCGACGATACCTCCCCGCATCTTTGGACCGGACCGGGTCGATTCTGTCCTTGAGCCAAGAGTGCACCTTGAGCCATCGACTGCCCGCTTTCCTTGCCATCAATCCCCGTGTGAGTCAGTTTTGTCCTGTTTATCTGTGGTCTGTCGGGAATAAGATAAGTGTGTCTAAGTGCCTATCTTTCTATGCTGTCCCTCTCATTCCTGTAATCTAACCTTCCGCCATATTATAACCTCCTCCGGAGGTCTTGAGAACCGTATCCCTGGTGTCGTGTCATTTTAATCCCAGCCGTTGTGTCCTTTTCCTTCATTGATCTAGCGTAGCGCGGCTCGGCCAAGGTTCGAGTATAATCGGGTAACTTGTGCGGACACGGCGGCCATTCCGCTCGGCCCACCATAACATCAAAGTCGTGTCTGTAACAATTGGTGTCAGGAGTGTCGGATTCGGACCTGGGACTAAATTCATTTAGCCCAAATTTTGGAACACCAAGTGTACCATTAGGGTAACATTTTGGTGTTGGGAAGTAGAATTCGATCCGGAGCGCATTTTACGCGCTCGAAATTATAACAGCGAAATTTGATTGTGTTTTACAAAATATAAAAACCCGAATTTTGAAAGTCGCGCTATGGCAGACCAAGTCGGCTGGGGTCCGGTAGAGGAGAGTGAGGCAGGGTCGGTCCAGGACCAAATTGAGGGACGTGAGGAGAGCGAAGCAGCGAGGGTAGCAGACGCACAAAATAGCGTCGTTGCGCCCGACGTTGCGGGAGCGCAAAATGGCGCCTCGCACGAGCGCGGGGTAGCCGCGCCCGCTGCGCAAATAGCGGGAATTGATGTGCGGGACCTCATGGCGCAGATTAATGCAACCATACTAATGGCAAATATGGGGCTAGAAGCAAAAATGGATGCTCAGGGTGAGCGAATGGGACAAATGGGAAACCAAATGGGGGTAATGAGGGACGAAGCGAGGGGTACCGTTGAGGAGTTAGACAAGAAATTTGGGAAATTAGACAATAGATTAGGGGAAATACAGGAGGGGTTAATGGGGGTAGAAAACAGAATGGCCGCTCAAGAGAATCAAATGGAAGGGATGCAAAAGGGGTTAGAGGGGTTAGAAAACAGTATGGAAGGCAAATTGAGGGACATGAGGGACCAAGCGGAAAGGGAAGTTAACCAAATGGGGCAGCAGATAGAGGGGGTCAGAATGGGGGTAGAAACCAAACTGGATGCTCACAGGGAGGAAATGGAGCAGATGAGGGTGGCATCTGGGCAGGAGATGCAAGTGATGGGAGAGGAGATCAGAAGAGGAGTGAGTGAGGAGGTCGGAGGAGTGCGCGAGGAGGTGAGGCACTGTAAGGAGCGCATGGAGAAGGAGGTGAGAAAGGGGACTGTAAAATTGCAAGGGGGTATAGAGGAGTTGACGCTGGGAGTAGAACAACTGACAGTGGGACAAAAGGAGTTGGGGGACCAGGTAAAGAAGAACACAGCGGTAATAGAGGGTTTAAAATCGACACAGAAGGAGATGAAAAAGGACGTAGGGGTAATTAAAAAAGAGTGTCAGACGGTACATGAGGACCTGACGAGGAAAATGGACAAGGTGGTAGAAGTGATGGAGGTTAAAGAGCGGGAGGTGCGGGAGCACATAGAAAAAAATAAAGTGGAGTTAGAGGAAGAACTTAAAGGGGCGCACGAAGAGATGAAGGAGGTGAAGCAGAAATTAGAAGAAGTGGAAGAAGGGGTGAGCGAAATTAAGAAGCGACGGAGAGGGGATAAGAAAGAGATAAAAGAGGAGATAAAAGAATTGGTCCAAAGTCTGTGTTTGGATCGTGATGATGTGCTCATTAACCGGATGAGGGATTCGCAGGTGATGGAGGAGAAGCGAAGAGGAAGAGGACCCGGTGTAAGTGGTGACCAATATGGTCGTGCGTATGATGCGCCAGGGCATTTAAGAAGCTTGGGGGTCGAGATGGACCCGGGTGTTCGTGAGAGGCCGCTGGTGAAGTGTGCGACAGGTCTGGTGTGCGAAAAAGGAGGTGTGCGAGAAAGTCCGACTCTGGGGTGTGTGAGGAAAAAGTGCGTGCCAAGGAGTGAGAGTGCTGGCGAGAGTGAGTCGGTCGTAGCGCGTGTGCGAGGGAGCACATGGAAGCGCGGTGTGGTAAGTGTTACAGAGGGTGTGACGGGAGAGTGTGCGCAAGAGTGTGCGCGAGAAAGGTGTGTGACGGACGGGTGCATGGGGAAAGAGTGCGCTGTCAAAGGCAAGGAAGAATGCACACCTGTGGTGAGTGTTACAGAGGGTGTAACGGGAGAGTGTGCGCGAGAAAGGTGTGTGACGGACAGGTGCATGAGGAAAAAGTGCGCTGTCAAGAGTAAGGGTGAGTGCGTTGTCACGAGTGGAGGTGAGAGTAGTGAGAGTGACAAGGAGAGTGAGTTGGTTGTGACAGGTGAGCGAGGATGTACACCTGGGATGGAAGGATGCACACCTGGAATGGTAGAGCGTGAGTGGGAATGCACGCTGGAGTTGGTGGTGAGGCACGTGGTTGGGTGTGCGAATGAGAGCACACCTGTGACGCTGGGACACCAGCGGTCACAGAGGAGGTGACCGAGGAGGGGGCGCGAAGAGGTGTGTTGGTGAGGTGTGCTACCAACGAATGTGTGCCAAAGTGTTCGGTGGTCAGGTGTGTGACCAAGGCTGTGAGTGGAATGAGGGTACCTGGGTGTGTAAGGAAAGGTACGAGGAGCATGGGCACGGCTGGATGTGTGAGCAAGGAACGGGCTGCGGGGTGTAAGCGTCCAGGTGAAGCATCGACGGTAACCGGTTTAGAGGTTAGAGCGACTTTTAGCCGAATCGGGCCCTCGGTGCGTGCTGGGCCTCGCTTTGAACGGCCGCGTCCGTGCTCCACTAGGCGGAGCGGGCAGCCCGATAGGAAGGGTCGTCATGGCGACCACTTTTGGTTGAGGCATTCCGGCAGGTCGAGATCGAGCCATGGGATGGCTCCGTGCCGAGATGGTGCGTGGGGTCTCGGGCCGGGTAAGCCCCCGTCCCTGCCCCGAATGCGGGACGTATCCAGCCGCTGGCACCACACAACCCGCATTCATGGCTTGGCTTTACGAAGCTGGGCTTTGGACAGAAACTGGCGCACCGAGAGGCATTAGTGAGTAGACTGGGTGATGAGGTTAGTGTTTTGGACCCAAAATTAGAGAAAAACAAAATTTGATGATTTGCAAGGGATTGGCAGTAGTGATTGGCAGATGATGAGTAGGATTGGCAAATTTTTGATTTGTTGAAATTTGATGTGCAAAATTTATAGTGAGAGACCCCCGATGTGGTGGGATGGCAAATCCACCATCCCTCACAGACGGGGGTCAAATGCGCTATAGCTTATGGGGTGCATGGCAGTGAAAACTAGCCCGGGTGGGTTAGGTTATATTGGTAGGGATCTAGCGAAGATGACATTAGGTGACGTTAAGGTTAGTTAGTGACTGATACCTGTAGTGGGGACGCAGGTAGATTAGTATGGATGATAATGACGAGGGAGCGCAATAGTTTAAAGGGACGACTGGGAAGCGCAAGTTTCAGAAGGGAGTAGTTAGCTGAGATGATGCCGTGTGTGTGAGAATTGCACAGGTGTGCAACTGGACAGGTGTGTGGAGCAGTGTATGAGTAGTGAGTGTTGTGGATCAGCGCGAATGCGCTTGGGGAGAGAAGGGTGCAGGTGGCACCAGGTGTGAGAGCACAGGTGTGCAGGTACAGGTGTGTGGAGAGAGTTGGAGTAAGTGGTACGGAGTGGTGTGCATGGTGCGAAGGTGTGGATGGGGGAAGAGTGGACCCCTTTCACGAGTACCCGGGGCGGGTAGTGTAAGTGTTAGGTAGAGGGTATAGGTAAATTGTGGTTGGATATTGGCATTTGTGGTGCAGTTGCAGAATGGTATTGTGGATGGGTGCATTAGTGTTGTGGAAATGGCTGGGCGTGTAGCCTGTTAGTGTGTGTAGTTGGTTGGGCACTCCACCACTGTGAGGATGTCGGCCAGGTGAGGCCGCAGGTGGGCTCTGGGAGCCGGTAGTTGTGAGTGGGTGCCTGAGGATCCCGGGTGTGGATCGGGCAGCCCAGTGCCAGAGAGGGCACCGAGTGGGGAGAGCGCCAGAGGGCCTTCCCCAGGTAGATAGGTTAGGGTAAGGAGCAGGTAAGCTCGGAGGCAACTACAGTGGTGGAGGTGTGCAGGTGGGTAGACCCGCTGGGAGAGGTACACGCCACAGCCCAGAAATTGTGCGAGGGCACCGGGAGATGAATCGGGGGAGTGAGACCCCAAATTGAAAAGCACCACAGTTGCTCAATGGGAATTGGTTTTTAGAACCCATAGTGTAAGAGGGCCAATGGTTTGGCAGGAGAAAGACCCCGGGTAATGTAAAGTTGTTAAAGTCATTTAGGAAATAGTTAGGATTGATGAACCTGTCGCACCATACGCAGCCACTTACCTGAGGTGATGATGATGACTCCACACCTGTGTTTTCTTTGTTCTGTTGCAGGAAATGAGAATTGCTGTGAGGATTGGTGAGACGCATCACGATGTGGATGAGACATTGGGGTGATTCCATCTCTCCCTCCTTAGGAGGGACTGATGATGAATTGGTAATGGCAAATTTTGATGTTCAGTTGGAGATGGCAAATTTTGATGAGAGTTGAAAATGGCAAATTTGATTGGTTAGGAGGGAGAGAAGACGAATTTGGTATATGGGAGGAACGGGGAAGACAGTAGGGACATTTGTTGATTGGTAAAGTAGATGTTTATGGGTAGTGTTGTGTTTTGTGGATGCAGTAAGGGGTAAGGGAGGGGCCATGTAGGTTACCTGGTGGGGGGGGGGGGCGTACGGTAGGAACGTACCTGTCTCACCTGGTTCCCATGTGCCCCCAGTGTGCATCACCTTGTATTGCGTGCACTTTTGCGCCCTTACCACCTTACTCACTTGTCTTTTATTTTGTCTCCCACCTCCGAGGATCTGGCTTTGGGGCAGAGAGAGAGGAGAGAGAGGGGCTGGCTCCGCAGTTGTGGGCCTGCACTTTCGCTGCTTGCTGCCTGGATCGATACACCATATGGACCGCAATTTTGGTGGCCACCCACAATGGACCGCAGTTCTTTTGCGGCCAAGCACCACCCGTGGATGGACCTATGGGTCAACGTGGCACCTATGCCATACAGGTGAACCACTTATAGTTGGCCCCCTGACGGCCACAATAAAGAAATGGACGCGGTTGGCGCCTTTCTTTATTTTTGAAAGGAGTACGAAGGCCAAGTGCACCACATGAAGGCAAGACCAGCGGCAGAACATCGGCCGGCTGCGACACCACCGGTGATTGATGAACATTTTATTGGTGCACCGGATGGTGCTGACTGTGTTATGGGGTGGTGCTTTTGGTGCTTGGAAGGGGTGCTCTGCACATTATTAAAGGCCGTAAGGCCACAGAGCACTCGTGGGTTGGTGTATCGATGCTGGCATGCGTGCTCTCTCTCTATGCATAACATCTGCATGTGTTCCTCCAAAAACAGGTCCTGGATCGTAGTGTAAATATCAGTGTAGTCTTGTGTAAATAATGCTCCCTACCGGCTGTATGTTTAGTTTGCGAATTCTTTCCGCGATTCGGTTATCCTGTGGGTGTGTTTCTGTGAGGAGAAGGGTGCAACGTCGCAGGGGGACATATTTACTCATTTGTGAATATCTGTAAAACTGTCGCACTCAGGGTAGAGTTAATAGTAGAGGGAACTACATCTGAGTGCCACACTAAAATAGGTAAACATTTATCGGGTCGGGACGCCCCGAGGGTAGAGAAGGGTGCAATGTTGCGGATATGGGATTTGGCCTCCATGTCCGCTTGTAAATATTCCCCTATTTCCCCAATACTCCCCAACTATCCCCAATCCCCCATTCCCTAGTCCCATTGTCTGTAAACAACACTCTGTAGAACCGACCTTCCCCTTTTTCCCCCATTAAATGTCGTGCCCAGGTCCACCGCATCTCACGTAGACAACTTTCGGACATCTTGCTAGTTATTCTTAGTCTATGTCAGTTAAGGACTCGTTTCCATTAATTCTGACTCTTCGTTGCACCAGAATGTGATTATATGGCACCAGTAGTGAGTTTAGGACCTTCCCATACCTCCTCCCATCTTCTTCCCCAAACAACAACTACAACAACAACTACAACAACAACTACAACAACTACAACAACGGCGCACGCGGGGAGTGTGCGTCCTCACTCCGGCTCGGTTAGCCGCCATTACCCATGTGCGCCGACGGGGTTACCACGAAGGGGCTGCCTGTCGGCCTCTCGTCAAGGGCGGAGCCGGTAACCCCCCGCACCCAATGAGAAGCAATGGGCCGATTCCATCTGGGGCGGAGCTAACGAGCCGAGGGCGTGTCACTCCCCGCCGGAGATACGCAGCGACTTACCGGATGTGAAGTCAGATGCGCCTGAACCACGGAGAGCAAAGGACGCCACCCCCAGCGCGACGATACCTCCCCGCATCTTTGGACCGGACCGGGTCGATTCTGTCCTTGAGCCAAGAGTGCACCTTGAGCCATCGACTGCCCGCTTTCCTTGCCATCAATCCCCGTGTGAGTCAGTTTTGTCCTGTTTATCTGTGGTCTGTCGGGAATAAGATAAGTGTGTCTAAGTGCCTATCTTTCTATGCTGTCCCTCTCATTCCTGTAATCTAACCTTCCGCCATATTATAACCTCCTCCGGAGGTCTTGAGAACCGTATCCCTGGTGTCGTGTCATTTTAATCCCAGCCGTTGTGTCCTTTTCCTTCATTGATCTAGCGTAGCGCGGCTCGGCCAAGGTTCGAGTATAATCGGGTAACTTGTGCGGACACGGCGGCCATTCTGCTCGGCCCACCATAACATCAAAGTCGTGTCTGTAACAATATATATATATATATACTATATATATATATATATATACTATATATATATATATATATATATATATATATATATATATATATATAGATATAGATATATATATATATATATATATATATATATATATATATATATATATATATATTTAGATATATATATATATATCGATATATATATCGATATTGTAACGAATGTGGAAACGTTACAATGTGAACGTTACAAAAGTACGGTAACACCCTGTTAATGTAAATAATGGTCGCAGTCGGCCTCCTAGTTAATTCCATGAAACTTACACGCAGGTCACGATATATCTTTTAAATAGTGTATTTCCTTATTCCATGTAGGCTAAATATGTGTTTCCCACTAGATTGACTTTGCATTGTATCAAACAAAATAAGCGTAGGCCCTTCCAATTTCCCCAAAACCTCCCTTCCAATTGCCTTCCGCATTTTGGGCGGTTTTCTTCAACCGCCATTGCCCATGTGCTTTGAGTCGGAGAAGAAAGGCGTGTCTCCACCTCGTCATAAGAGGGAAGGAGTGAACCAGCCCTAGCAGCCAATCAGCACCGCGGTGAGCGACCCGGTA
Source organism: Myxine glutinosa (assembly GCF_964187855.1). Lineage (NCBI taxonomy): Eukaryota > Metazoa > Chordata > Myxini > Myxiniformes > Myxinidae > Myxine > Myxine glutinosa. The sequence continues at coordinate 171,058,581 of NC_136261.1, forward strand.
GGCGTGCCCTCGGAGCTGGCGGCTTAATTCCGCCCGAGGTGATAAAAGCGACTGTAAGGGACTGCTTTATGAGAGGCCTTGAGAGATGACTTGGGAGAGGCCTTGAGAGATGACTTGGAGAGGCCTTGAGAGATGACTTGGGAGAGGCCTTGAGAGATGACTTGGAGAGGCCTTGAGGGATGACTTAGAGAGGCCTTGGGAGATGAGCAAAGAGACTGCACCAAGAGGATCGGTGAGATGCGAAACGCTCCAAGCCAAGGAGGAGAGGTACTCGGCAAGGAAACCAGCTTTGGAGAGACGCGCTGAAAGGAGGGAGGCGGCTCCACCATAAGAAGAGGAGCAGGTGTGCCGAACCAGCGCGTGGCGTCTACCGCAGCGGATACGCGACGAAGGGGTTTCCCGCCAAAACCGCGAGGAATTGCGAGCTGCGGCCTCCCGACCTTGCCTCTCTCTCAAGCAATCCACCTCAAGCCCTACCTGCCTGCATTATCCCCTGTGTAAGTGTGAACGTCCTGTCCTGCTCGTTGTCTTGGGGCTAAGTAAAAATGAATAGTGTAAGTTAACGATTCGCTGTGTTACTGCTTCTTCCATCCATTGCTGTGTGTGTATAATAAATCTGTTCTTCCTCCGTATTCTTCTTCTTCTTCTTTTTCATTCTCTTTCGGTCGCTTTAGAGATTTCCCGATTGAATATCTGTGGGGCGATCTGGTCAACGTCGGGTGGAATCGGGTTCTAATCGGGGAGTAACTGTTCGGACGCGGTTAAATACACCACCGCTCGGTCAATATAACATCTAAAGCCGCGTCTGTAACAATATATATATATATATATATATATATATACAGTATATATATATATATATATATATATATATATATATATATATATATATGTATGTATATATGTATATATGTATATGTATATATATATATATATATATATATATATATATATATATATATATATATATATATATATATATATATAGATATATATTGTTGCGGATATGGGATTTGGCCTCCATCCATATCCGCTTGTAAATATTCCCCTATTTCCCCAATACTCCCCAACTATCCCCAATCCCCCATTCCCTAGTCCCATTGTCTGTAAAGAACACTCTGTAGAACCGACCTTCCCCTTTTTCCCCCATTAAATGTCGTGCCCAGGTTCACCGCATCTCACGTAGACAACTATAGGACATCTTGCTAGTTATTCTTAGTCTATGTCAGTTAAGGACTCGTCTCCATTAATTCTGACTCTTCGTTGCACCAGAATGTGATTGTATGGCACCAGTAGTGAGTTTAGGACCTCCCCATACCTCCTCCCATCTTCCTCATGAAACTACAACAACAACAACAACTACAACAACAGCGCGCGGGGAGTGTGCGTCCTCACTCCGGCTTGGTTAGCCGCCATTGCCCATGTGCTCGACGGGGTTACCAAATAGGGGCTCCCTGTCAGCTCCTCGTCAAGGGCGGAGCCCGGTTACCCCCCGCACCCAATAAGAAGCGGCGGGCCGATTCCATCTGGGGCGGAGCTAACGAGCCGAGGGCGTGTCACTCCCCGCTGGATATACGCAGCCACTTACCGGACGTGACGTGAGATGCGCCCCCAGCTTGAAGAGAACCAGACGCCACCTCCAGCGCGACGATACCTCCCTGCATCTTTTGGACCGCGCTATCCTGTCCCTGAGCCAAGGTGCACCTTGTGCTGTCCATCGACTACCTGCCCTTCCTTTCCATCAATCCCTGTGTGAGTCAGTCTTGTCCCGTTTATCTGTGGTCTGTCGGGAATTAAGATAAGTGTGTCTAAGTGCCTACCTTCCTATGCTGTACCTCTTGTCCTTGTAATCTAAACGTTCTGCATACAAATATTATAACCTCCTCCGGAGGTCTTGAGAACTGTACCCCTGGTGTCGTGTCATCTAACCCAGCCGTTGTGTCCTTTCCTTCATTGATCTAGCGTAGCGCGACTCGGCCAACGTTCGAGTATAATCGGGTAAACTGTGCAGACGCGGTCATACCAAACCGCTCGGTAAACTAATATCCAAAACCGCGTCTGTAACAATATATATATATATATATATATATATATATATATATACATACATACATACATACATACATACATACATACATACATACATATCTATATATATATATATATATAAAAATATATATATTGTTGTGGATTTGAGAATTGTGTTGTGTTTTATTTATTATCGTTGTAAGTGTAATGAAGCTTGTGTAAATATCACCCTCCGTGTTGTGTGTAAAGGTCAAAGGCCGTCCCTTAGTTAGTCCATATACAATCACGTAGCAAATCATAGATTTCCCTTTTTCAGTAGTTATCTCCTTATTATGTGTATTAGTTTAAGGCTCTGTCTTCCATTAATTGACACTGCATTGCACCGAATGGAAATAAGGTAGATTCCCTTTCATTCCCAAAGACCCATTCCCAAAGCCTCGATTGCCAACTGCACTCCACCATTAGCCACGAGGTAATTTCGGAGAAGAAAGGCGTGTCTCCGCCATCATCATCGGAAGGTGGAACCAGCGAGCCCCCATCCACCAATCAGGACTGGTGAGATACCAGCACGGGCGTGGCGCGGGTTGATCGCGAGGCGCGATATAAAAGCGCCCACGCAAGCTTTTAGAGGAGAGACGGTTGAAGAGAGACGGTTGAAGAGGGACGGTTGAAGAGAGATGGTTGAAGAGAGACGGTTGAAGAGAGACGGTTGAAGAGAAACGGTTGAAGAGAGACGGCAGATAAGCTTTTGGAGAGCACGCGACGCAGCGGTACGCAGGAGCAGCTTGGACCAGCGGAGCTCGAACAGCAGCAGCAGCTTGAACCGGCGGAGCTCGTCCCGCGGCAGCTCGCACGACCACAGCTTGGGCGTTGACGGCAGTGCCGACCGTGGCCGCGGAGGAACGGCGGCTGCCCGCTCCCGGCCCGACCGTGACCCAGTTCCCGTTGGACCTTCCTCTCTCTCCAGCCATCCACCTCCAGCCATCCACCTCCAGCATTCGTTCCTGCCATCATCCCCCGTGTAAGTGTGCTCATAGTCTGTCTTTTGTCTCGTCCCTGGGGTTAAGTAAGTCTGTATAAGCTAGAAATTGCTCTGTGTCCTTCTGGTCCTTCCATCCTTCTGTAAATTATTTTCTTATTCTTCCTTCTCCTTGGTTTCTTTAATTGTGTACATATTAGTAATAAATCATATTTGTATTTCCTACCTTTGGTCTTCTTTCCTTTACATCCGTTTCGTCCTTGTCTTTTCCCCCATTGAAAACCTGTGGCGCGATTTGGCCAACGTACAAGAATCGGGTCTAGTCCTTGTTAATAGTTCGTGCCGCGGTTGCTACACCGCTCAGCAATTACCATCTGTCCGCGGACGCGAACGGGGTTGCACACCTGCCTTTCCGGAGGTAGCTGTGCAGCGTCAGGGACCACGTCGGCCAGTCATAGACGAGGGGATTAATCCCCCCTCGGTAAGGGGAACAGAGGCCGACGTTGGGTTCCGTAACAATTGGTGTCGGGAGCAAGATTCGGACCTGAAGCGCGAATAGCGCGCTCAAATTACGAGTGGCCCAAAATTTTATTTTATAAGATCCTAAATTTAAAATCGTGCCATGGATGGTCAAGGCGATCGGATGCCGGTGGGGGAATTAGAGGGGTTAGGGGTAACCCAGGACCACAGGGAGGAAATGGAGGAGGAGAGCAAAGGTGATGTGGTAGCTGTGGTATCAGGTGCACAAGATGGCGCCCTCGCGCACGTGGTTGTAGAGGCACAAAATGGCGGCTCGCACGTGGTTGCGGCAGCTGAGCCCACGCCACCAATGAATTTGGACCTCTTTATGAAGCAGATGATAGCCTTTATGGTAAAGACAGACGATAATTTCAGGGGAATGGGGCAGCAAATGGGGAACTAACTTGTGGGATTGAGGGCTGATAGTGAGCGATTGGGGGGCCAAATGGGAGCAATGAGGGACAAAGCGCGGGGCACCAGTGAGCAATTAAGAGACGGGTTAAACAATATGAACAATAAATTTGAGGGGTTAGACAATAATTTTAAGGGGTTGAACAATAAATTTGAGGGGTTAGACAACGGGATAAGAGGGGTGAAGAATGGGTTAACGGGGCTAGAAGACAGGATGGAAGACAAATTGCGGGAAATAGGGGAGCAATCTGCCCGGGAAATTAAACAGATGGGAGATCAGATAGAGGAGGTGAAAATCGGGTTGGAAACTAAATTGGAGGCCCAGAGGAATGATTTGGAACAGATGAGGGCAGCATCTACTAAAGAGATGGGAGAAATGGGGGAGGAGATCAGACAAGGTGTGAGCGAGGAGGTCTCGGGGGTACGCGAGGAGGTAAAGCGAGGTGAGGAGCGTATGGAGAAAGAGGTGAGAAAGGGGACGGCAAAGTTACAAGGGGGCAGAGAGGAGTTGACGCAGGGGGTGGGGCAGCTGACAGTGGGACAAAGGGAGTTGAAGGAACAGGTAAAAAAGAATACGGCTGTGATCGAGGGGTTGAAGGCGACCCAGAAGGAAATAAAGAGGGACGTGGCAGTCATAAAGGAGTGTCAGACGGTACATGAGGGACTGACCACGAGGATGGACGAGGTGACAGAGGCAGTGGAGACGAAGGACCGGGAGGTGAAGACGCATATAGAAACGGTCAAGGTGGCATTAGAGGAAGAGATCGAGGGGGCGCACCGGGAAATGAAGGGGGTAAAGGAGAAATTAGAGGAAGTAGAAGAGGGGGTGAGTGAAATGAAGAAGAGACAGAGGGAAACTAAGAAGGAGATAAAGGAGGAAGTGATGGAATATGTGCAAGGTCTGTGCTCAAATCGTGATGGTGTGCTTGCTAACCAAATAAAGAGTTTGCAGGTGGCGGAGGAGGAACGGAAACGAGGTGCCGAGGTGAGTGGCGATATATTCGGAAATGTATATGGTGTGAGGGGAGATTCAGTCGGCTTGGGGGTTGGTGTAGACCCGGGTGTTCGTGAGGGACCAATGGTGAGGTGTATGACTGGTCCGGAGTGTATGGATAAAGGAGGTGTGCAAGGAGGTCTGGCTATGGGGAGTGAGAGGGGTGTTGGTGAGCAAGGGTGTGCAGGTATGCAGTGGGTAGCGGGTTGCGGAAGGGCGGCCCAGGCATCGACACCAGGAGGGATAGTGTTTGGAGGGACGGGGGACGCGCGGGAGCCCCCTGCGAATAGTGTACTGTGGGAGCCCGAACGGTTGGGTCCCGCGTTGATCCCGCAAGGAGTGACGCGCGGGGTCGGGCCTTCGGGCGCCCACAAGGTCCCACTCGCGCTGTATGACGGCAAGAGTGATCTGAGGGCGTACCTGGCGCAGTTTGAATACGTGTGCAGAGGCAACGGTTGGAATCCGGACGAAGGTGGAGTACACCTTGTGGGGTCACTGCGCGGTGAGGCGGCGGAGGTGCTGACAGCTTTACCACCGGGTGCTCTCACCCTGTCAGCTCTCCGTGCAGCCTTAATTAACAGATTTCGCATTGAACAGCAAAGCGAGCTTGTTAAAGCTCAGCTTGCTCAGCGCAAACGCAAGCCCCTGGAGACCATCGGGGAGCTTGCCCATGACATTCGCCGCACAGTAGGGATTGCACACGCGGACATGGCAGCGAGTTCCCAGGAAAGCCTGGCGCTGGATCACTTTATCCCGGCCCTTCCGGATCTGGAGCTCCGACAACAGCTCGCCATGTGGAGCCCGCAGACCATGAGTAAGGCGGCCGACGCTGCAGCCCGTTGGGAAGCAGCGAGGCCCCTGGCTCGGGGAGGCGAGCGCCACGAAGTGGTGGTGCGTCAGGTAGGGCCCGTGATGGGTGGCGGCCCCCCTAGGGGGCCCGCCCCCGAAGGGGGCCCTGACCTGGAAAGCATGGTCCGGAGGCTGGTGGATCGGCGCCTGGCGGGACCTGGACCATGGCAGGCGGCTCCAGCGGTGGCACCCGGTAGTCCACGGCAGAGTACACCAATTTGGACAATCAGGGGGGGCAATTTGGAATACCGGAGGCAAGCACCTTACCTGGTGAGGTGTTATAATTGTGCTCGGCTGGGTCACCGTGCGTGGGAGTGTCGAGCTCCGCGCCGGGACGGTCCCCACCAACCGATGCCCTCAACTCCGCCCTGTATCGATCGGCCTAGCCGACCTCAGACACCCCCCCGCCAGGGCCCGGGAAACTAGAACGTGCCGGGCATGCAGGGCGGTGTTCGGCAGTAGGGGATGGAGAGGAGCCCTCATTGACGCGACAGGTCATTCATTGTGGCCAAAATGGAATCGGTAGTTTAACAATTCGATGCAAAATGGCCGGCATGGGGGTAGACGCCGTTGTGGACACGGGAGCCAGTGCCACGATCATCAGCCCCGTGATCCTTAATTCGAGTGCAGACGGCTGGGGTAAAATCCAGCGTCTGAAAAATCATAGTTTACAGTTGGCTACCGGGGTGACGGCCCCGATCATAGGGCGTGGTTTTGTGACCCTCAAGTTGGGATCGGTAAAGAAGGAGATAGAGGTTTGTGTGGCGGAGGTGTGCGACCCATGCTTAATAGGGTTGGATTTGTTGACTGCCAGCGGTTGTAAAATCGACTTGAGCCGGGGGATCCTGCAAGTGGGAGTGGCAGTGCTACCATTGGAGGGGGTGAGCACGGCCGAGAGGGTGGAGCTGGAGGCTCCTGAGGCCGTGACCATCCCTCCGGGGGCCGAGGCAATAGTGCCGGCCCGATGGTCAGCTCGCCCGACATGGCAGGAGTCCTGCGGTCTGGTCGAACTGGTGGCAGCGCGATCCATACCTGGTTTAATCGTGGGCCGCACCCTTGTAAAAACGGACGGGCCGGTGTTGACCGTCCGAGTAATTAATATTAGTACAGAACCACGCACTATAGTGAGGGGCACGAAGGTAGCTGGCTGCACCCCAGTTAGAGAAGTCGCGTCAGTGAGGGGCGAGAACGTCCAGCCGAGCCGGCCCCAGGGGGAGTCTTCAATAAGTAGTAGGAATTGGCCCGATCCCATTTGCGAGATGGTAAATCGTAGTAGCGTTGAGTGGGGAGGTACCCAGAGGGAGGCCTTACACAAACTGATTGGATCCCACTTGGATCTCTTCTCCTTGTCCACCGAGGATATTGGACGTACGGGCCTGGTGAAACAACAGATCCACACCGGTGAGGCCCGGCCTATTCGTCAGCCCGCCCGACGGCTCCCTTGGAGCAAGAGGGCGGAAGCTGATGAGCAGGTTGAAAAGATGCTCGATGCAGGCATCATCGAGCCCTCGGGAAGTCCCTGGATGTCACCTGTTGTGCTGGTTAAAAAGAAGGATGGGACCACGCGTTTCTGCATGGACTATCGCCAGCTAAACAACGTGACACTCAAGGACTCATATCCCCTGCCAAGGATTGATGACACCCTCGATGCCGTTGCGGGCTCAAATTGGTTCACAACTTTGGACCTCAAGAGTGGGTATTGGCAGGTGGAGATGGATCGGACAGGGAAGGAGAAAACGGCATTCTCCACAGGTAAGGGGCTGTATCAGTTCATTGTGATGCCGTTTGGTTTGTGTAACGCCCCCGTCACCTTTGAGCGATTAATGGAACGTGTACTAGGCGGCATGCCATGGCAATCATGCCTGGTATACCTGGATGACGTCCTAGTACATGCCAAGACCTTCCCCCAGGCGTTAGCTAATTTGGACCAGGTGTTCCGGTGCCTCAGACAGGCAGGGTTGAAGCTGAACCCGAGCAAGTGCACCTTGTTTGCAAGAGAGGTGGCCTATCTAGGTCACGTTATCGGTCGCGAGGGGGTAAAAACGGACCCAGACAAAATTACAGCGGTAGAGGAGTGGCCCGCACCACGTACCATCAAGGAGGTGCGGGGATTTTTGGGACTCTGCTCCTACTACCGGCGTTTTGTGGCGAAATTTGCGGAGTTGGCCCGTCCCCTCCACCGGCTTACGGAGAAGGGGACGCGATTTAATTGGACAAGGGAGTGCCAAGAGGCCTTCCTAAAATTGAAGGGGTGTTTGACATCCGCACCCCTTCTACCTTACCCCACTAGTGATGGGACATTTACCCTGGACACGGATGCGAGCCAGGAAGGATTGGGCGCAGTTTTGTCTCAGACACAGGAGGGCGTGGAGAGAGTGATTGGTTATTATAGTCGGGCCTTAAGTAGGCCCGAACGAAATTATTGTGTCACTCGCAAAGAGTTATTGGCTATGCTGGCTGCCATGAACCATTTCCACCCGTACCTGTATGGGCGGAAATTTTCGGTTCGAACTGACCATTCCTCCTTGCAATGGCTCCTTCGGTTCAAGGAACCGGAGGGCCAAATTGCAAGGTGGTTGGAAAAGTTGCAGCAGTACGATTTTAATGTGACCCATAGGGCAGGGAAGGCCCATGGTAATGCGGACGCACTCTCTCGGCGTCCTTGTCTGGGGGAAAACTGCAAATTTTGTGCGAGACACGAGGAGAGGGAGCAATTGGGCGATTCTGCCCTGATTCTCGTCGTCCGGGCAACCCGGGTGAGAGGGCCAATTTTGGCACTAACCGCAGATGAGGAATTCGGAACTTTGGCATGGAGCACGGCCCAGCAGGAGGATCCCGTTCTGGGGCCGGTGTTCAAATGGGTCCAACTGGGGCAAAGACCAAAGGGGGAAGAGGTCACCCCCCTCGGGGCGCAAACAAAGGCGTATTGGGCTCAATGGCAGACCCTGGAATTGAAAGGCAACATCTTGTATCGCAAGTGGGTGGAGGTTCCCTCTGAGAGAACTTCCTGGCTGTTGATAGTCCCTGACAAATTTAAGAACGTCATATTACAACAGGTGCATGGTACCCGCTCCGGCGGCCATTTGGGCAGGACAAAGACTACATCTCGGGTCCGCCGGAGGTTCTATTGGGTGAATATGGGGTGAGTATTGGCAGGTGGAGGACTGGTACAGGACTGGTGTCGGAGATGCGACGCCTGTTCTGCCAAAAAGGGGCCAGCACGGAGGATGAGGGCCCCCCTTCAATTACACCAGGTGGGGGCCCCCCTTGAGCGGGTGGCTATGGATATTCTCGGAACGCTGCCCCGCACCCGCCAAGGTAATAAGTACATCCTCGTTGTAATGGACTATTTCACCAAGTGGCCGGAGGCCTACGCCCTCCCCAACCAAGAAGCCGGGGTTGTAGCGCAGGCCTTCGTGGAAGGATTTGTATGTCGGCACGGGATTCCACAGGAGCTGCACATCGATCAGGGTCGAAATTTTGAAAGCCAATTGCTAAAAGATGTGTGCAGGCTCCTGTCAATTCGGAAAACCAGGACCACGCCCTTGCGGCCACAATCTGACGGGATGGTGGAAAGATTCAATCGAACATTGATCCAACAATTGGCATTGTTCACCACCACCCGTCAGGATGACTGGGACGAACATCTCCCGTACTTGCTAATGGCCTACCGAACCAGCCAGCACGGAGCCACCGCATGCAGTCCAGCATTGCTTATGTATGGGCGGGAGTTGCGGGCTCCTGCCAACTTGCTATGCGGTCCCGTGCCAGACACCACAGATATCCCGCCGAGGGAGGGTTATGCACGTCACCTGGAGGAAGGCATGGAGAGGGTCCATGCCTTCGCCCGCTGCCAGCTCCATCTGGCGGGGGCCAAGATGAAGCGCAGGTACGACGACCGGAGCCAGGGGAGTCAGTATGCTCCGGGGATGAAGATTTGGTTCTTTAATCCCCGGAGGCGGAGGGGTAGGTGCCCAAAACTCACCTCCCCCTGGCAAGGCCCGGGAGTCGTCCTGTCGCAAGTCTGTGACGTGGTCGTTAAGATCAAGATGGGGCCACGGGCCCTCCCTCGGATCGTCCATGCCGACCGTATAAGACCTTATGCCGGCAAGCAGGCGCCCTCGTGGATCGCTTTGGCTCTAGATGCCGAGGCAGGACCCAGTACCTCTTGGGACGGGGGCTCGTAGCGTCAGAGGACTGGGGGGGGTGATAGTGGGAGATACCCGATGCCATCTCTCACACAAACGGGGGCAAAGGAGCGAAAGGTTTAAGGGGTTTGGCAGTGAAAACTAGCCCGGGAGGGTGAGGATAAAGTGTGTAGGGATCTAGAGAAAATGACCATAGGTAATGGTAAGGTTAAGTAGCAACATTGGACAGGTAGTCGGGGACATAGAGAGGGTAGTTGGATGATAATGACGAGGGAGCGCAATAATGTAAGGGGTGACGGGAAAGCGCGAGTGTTAGCAGGGCACCAGGTAGATTAGATGATGCCGTGTGAGTGAGTTTTGATATCGAGCAAATGAGGAATTGCGGGGCAATGCTCGGGAGGTGATTGTGAGTTGTATTGAGCATGGAGGTGTATGGAGCAGTGTATGAGTGAGTAATGGTGATTGAGTGTTGTGTTGAGCAAATGGTCCAGGGAGGAAGGAGGGTGCAGGAAGCACCAGTAGGAGTGATTGCATGGGTGTGCAACTACAGGTGTATGGAGAATGGTTGTGTAGAATATATGGAGTATGGAATGGATGGTATGGAGTGAGTATGGTGGAAACTGTGGAGTGGAGTGGATGGTGCGAAGGCAGTGGATGGGGAGGATGGACCCCATCACGAATACCCGGGGAGGGTAGTTTCGGAGTTAGGTAGCGGGAGTAGGTAAATTGTGGTTGGATATTGGCATCGGTGGTGCGTGGTGGAAGAATGGTGTTTGGATGGGTGCATTAATGACGTGGAAATGGCTGAGCGTGTGGCCTGTTAGTACGTGTAGTTGAATGGGCACTCCACCACTGTGAGGATGTCGGCCAGGTGAGGCCGCAGGTGGGCTCTGGGAGCCGTTAGAGTTTTGGATGGGGCCCGAGGATCCGGAGGACGGACCCGGGTAGCCCAGTGCCAGAGAGGGCACCGAGTGGGGAGAGCGCCAGAGGGCCTTCCCCAGTTAGATAGGTAGGGTGAGGAGCAGGTAAGCTCGGAGGCAACTACAGTGGTGGAGGTGTGCAGGTGGGTAGACCTGCTGGGAGAGCTACACGACTCAGCCCGGAAATTGTGCAAAGGCACAGGGAGTTGAATCGGGGGTGGACCCCAAATTGATGAAGCACCACAGTTTGGTCAATGGGAATTTGGTTCTTAAAACCGCATAGAGTAAGACGGCCAATGGTTTGGCAGGGAAAGACCCCAGGTAGTGTAAAGTGTGTTAATGTCATTTAGAAGGATAGTTAGGATTAAGAATCTCCTCGCACCATCTACATCCACTCACCTGAGGCGATGACGCAACTCCACACCATGCCATGGTTTGTTTTTATTATTATTTTTTGTGCAAATGTTTGGAATGTGAGATGCATCATGACGTGGGTGTGACATTGTGCTTTGTTGTTCCCTCTCTCCCTCCTTATGAGGATTGATGATGAATTTGAATGATGGCAAATTTGGTTAGAGGGATTGTGGTGACGAATTTGGTATTGGGGAATATCGGGAAGATGAGACAGTAGTGACGAATTGGTAAGGGTGTAGGTTTTGTGTACATATGGGGTAAGGGCAAGGGTAGAGTAGGTAACAGGGGGGGTGACGTACGGTAGGGACGAGCTTTCTCACTTCGCTCTCCGTACGCACCTTGTCTCGCATTGCCTTGTTTGATGTGTACCCTTGTGACCTTACCCCTCGCTCACCTGTCCTTTCTGTCTTCCTTCCCCGACCCATGGATCGTGCTCTCTGGGCACCGAGGGGAGCGTGCGGGAGTCCGCCATTGTGTGCCAGAACCCCCGCAACCAGATGCTTGCATCGATGCACCACCTTATGGACCACATGTCTGTGGCTGAGCACCACTCATGGACCCCGCGGGTTGGGGGCATGGCCCCACTGCTGGAACCGGCCATGATGGCCCGAGATCTTGCTGGAGGACCTTGGTAGCATGGCACCTATGCCATACAGGTGAACCACTCCTAGTCGGCCCTGTGGGCCATAAATAAAAACAATGGACATGTTCTGTGCTTGTTTTATTATGTCCAAATAGGCCGCCAGCAAGAAGAACATGAAGGAAGCCAACAACTGGAAGAATAACAATGGCCAGCAGAGGGAGCCGAAGAGGAAGACCAGCACCAGGGGTTTGTTTATTTTTATTGTGAACTGCGATGACTGTGCACTGGTTGGTGCTTTTGGTGCTTTATGGTGTTTTGGTGCGTTTTTGGTGCTTTATGGTGCGTCGATGCAGGGCAGGCTGTCTCCCCCACAAAAGAACAATCACAGGTCCTGGGTTAGTTTTGTAAATACAAGTAGCGTCAACTGTAAATAATGCTCCCCCATCGTTCATGTTGTAGTTTGAAGACAATTCCGCAATTCGGTTAGCTGTGGGCGTAAATCTGTTAGATAGGGTGCAATGCAGCAGCGGGACATACCTATTTGTGTTTTAAAACTGTCACACTCAGGGTCAGGTTAAATGTAGAGGGAACTACACCTACGTGCCACCCTAAAGGTAAAAGTTTAATAGGCCCGGGACGTGCCTAAGAGGAGGAGGGTGCAGTGTTGTGGATTTGAGAATTGTGTTGTGTTTTTTTATTATCGTTGTGAGTGTAATGAAGCTTGGGTAAATGTCACCCTCCATGTTGTGTGTAAAGGTCAAAGGTCATCCCTTAGTTAGTCCATATACAATCACGTAGCAAATCATAGATTTCCCTTTTTCAGTAGTTATCTCCTTATTATGTGTATTAGTTTAAGGCTCTGTCTTCCATTAATTGACACTGCATTGCACCGAATGGAAATAAGGTAGATTCCCTTTCATTCCCAAAGCCCCCCATTCCCAAAGCCTCGATTGCCAACTGCACTCCACCATTAGCCACGAGGTAATTTCGGAGAAGAAAGGCGTGTCTCCGCCATCGTCATCGGAAGGTGGAACCAGCGAGCCCCCATCCACCAATCAGGACTGGTGAGATACCAGCACGGGCGTGGCGTGGGTTGATCGCGAGACGCGATATAAAAGCGCCCGCGCAAGCTTTTAGAGGAGAGACGGTTGAAGAGAGACGGTTGAAGAGAGACGGTTGAAGAGAGACGGCAGATAAGCCTTTGGAGAGCACGCGACGCAGCGGTACGCAGGAGCAGCTTGGACCAGCGGAGCTCGAACAGCAGCAGCAGCTTGAACCGGCGGAGCTCGTCCCGCGGCAGCTCGCACAACCACAGCCTGGGCGTTGACGGCGGTGCCGACCGTGGCCGCGGAGGAACGGCGGCTGCCCGCTCCCGGCCCGACCGTGACCCAGTTCCCGTTGGACCTTCCTCTCCCTCCAGCCATCCACCTCCAGCCATCCACCTCCAGCATTCCTTCCTGCCATCATCCCCCGTGTAAGTGTGCTCGTAGTCTGTCTTTTGTCTTGTCCCTGGGGTTAAGTAAATCTGTATAAGCTAGAAAGTGCTCTGTGTCCTTCTGGTCCTTCCATCCTTCTGTAAATTATTTTCTTATTCTTCCTTCTCCTTGGTTTCTTTAATTGTGTACATATTAGTAATAAATCATATTTGTATTTCCTACCTTTGTTCTTCTTTCCTTTACATCCGTTTCGTCCTTGTCTTTTCCCCCATTGAAAACCTGTGGTGCGATTTGGCCAATGTACAAGAATCGGGTCTAGTCCTTGTTAATAGTTCGTGCCGCGGTTGCTACACCGCTCGGCAAGTACCATCTGTCCGCGGACGCGAACGGGGTTGCGCACCTGCCTTTCCGGAGGTAGCTGTGCAGCGTCAGGGACCACGTCGGCCAGTCATAGACGAGGGGATTAATCCCCGCTCGGTAAGGGGAACAGAGGCCGACGTTGGGTTCCGTAACAATATATATATATATATTATATATATATATATATATTGTTGCGAATATGGAATTTGGCCTCCATATCCGCTTGTAAATATTCCCCTATTTTCTCCAATACTCCCCAACTTTCCCCGATCCCCCATTCCCTAGTCCCATTGCATGTAAATAACAATCAGTAGAGCCGACCTTCCCCTTATTCCCCCATTAAATGTCGTGCCCAGGTCCACCGCACCACACGTAGACAACTTTCGGACATCTTCCTAGTTATTCTTATTCTATGTCAGTTAAGGCCTCGTCTCCATTAATTATGACTCTTCGTTGCACCAGAATGTGATTATATGGCATCAGTAGTGAGTTTAGGACCTTTCCCATACCTCCTCCCATCTTCTTCCCCAAACAACAACAATAACAACAACTACAACAACAATTACAACAACAACAGAGGAGATGGCGGCGGAGCGGGGGAGGATGCGTCCTCACACCGGCTCGATTAGCTCCAGACCATGCGCTCCACGGGGTTACCCCGAAGGGGCTGGCTGTCAGCTCCTCGTCAGGGGCGGAGCCAGTAACCCCCCCCCGCACGCACCCAATGAGAAGCAACGTGCCGATTCCACGAGGCGGAGCTAACGAGCCGAGGGCGTGTCACTCCCCGCCGGATATACGCAGCCGCTTGCCGGACGTGACGTGAGATGCGCCTCAGCTTGGAGACTGGAGAGAGAAGCCACCGCCACCCCCAGCGCGACGATACCTCCCCGCATCTCTGGACCGGACCGAGTCGATTCTGCCTTGAGCCAAGAGTGCACCTTGAGCCATCGCGACCTGCCTTTCCTTTTCATCAACCCCCGTGTGAGTCAGCATTTTGTCCCGTGTGTCTGTCGTCTGTCCGGGGTTAATATAAGAGTGTGTCTAAGTGCCTGTCTTCCTGTAATATACCTCTAGCCCCTGTAATCTAACCTTTTTCCGTACGAATATACTTGAGAATCGAAACGTTGGTGTCGTATTGTGTGATTGTAATCCAGCCGGGTGTCTTCTTTTTCTTATTGAGCCAGCATAGCGCGGCTAGTCAACGTTCGGGCACAATCGGGTAACTTGTACGGATACGGCGGCCATCCCGCTCGGCCCACCATACCATCAAAGTCGTATCTGTAACAATATATATTATATATATATATATATATATATATATATTATATATATATATATATATATATATATATATATATATATATATATATATATATATATATATATATATATATATATATATATATATATATAGATGGATATATATATATATATATATATATATATATATATATATATATATATAGATGGATATATATATATATATATATATATATATATATATATATATATATATATATATCTGTATATATATATATATATATATATATATATATATATCTATATATATATATATATATATATATATATATATACAGACTTGGCATTTAATATGGAATTTTTTTTTTTCTTGACGGGTTTACTTTCTTAACTCAGTATATCAATCTGATGACTTTCTTTTACAATTTGGTGATTTATTTGTTAAAAGAACCATGTCACTGATTGTCTGTCGCAGCAAGAAGTCAACAACAGGATTATATCACAGGTGGCTTGGCAAAATGTACGGACAGGTGCATTTGATGATTGGCTTCACAGTCGGGTATACAAGGGTTGTTGCGTTCTGTATTAGTGGAAAACAACTGCTGCACGTCTCCAAAAGTTATTGCCGCTTCCTCTGGAGATGGTCCGTCAACACGACAATGCGGTTTGTGATGGAGTGGTGGCTTTACGAAATTACGGCATGAAACAGCGTGCTATTGCTCGGCAGTATGGCATCACTCAAGGTCAGGTGTCAAAGATCCTGAAACGAAATGGTCAGAGGGGTGTCCCTACTCCAATACCGAGGCCAGGACGTCCCCGCAGAACCACAAGGAGGGATGATCGCCAGCTGCACCGGTTAGTCCGCAATGGCCGTACCAAGTCAGCTAATCGGCTTAGTGCTGAGTGGCAGCAACTGACAAATGTGCCTGTATCCAGAAGGCTAGTCAACCAATGACTGGTTCAAGCAGGCTATGTGTCAGGCGTCCCCTGAGAAAGCCACGCCTGACCAGACAACACCGCCAGCGCTGATTGCAGTGGACCAGAGAGCACCGTCAATGGCAGCCAGGACACTGGAATCACGTGATCTTCAGTGACGAGTCTAGATTTCTGGTCTATCGTCAAGATGGCCACGTCCGAGTGTGCAGACAAGTGCATGAAGCCTCCAACAAAGATTGTATAGTGCCAAGAGTCCAAGCTGGAGGTGGTGGGGTGACTGTTTGGGCTGCTTTTCATGCAGGGGGCAAAACTGACCTGGTTGCTCTGAATGGAAACCTGAACCAGTTCAAGTACATGGCCATTCTGGAAGAAACATTGCTTCCATTTGCTCGTGCAGCCTTTCGAGGAAACTTTGTCTTCCAAGATGACAATGCATGGACTCATCATGCTCGCATAATCCAACACTTTCTTGCTGACCGTGGTGTGGAGCATATGGAGTGGCCTGCCATGTCCCCGGATATGAATCCGATAGAGAACTTGTGGGCAGAATTAACGCGTCAAATCGACCACTTGGACCAGCAGCCGACCTCTGTGCGTGAATTGCAGCAGGCTATTGTCACTGCATGGCAAGCGATTCGTATCCAAACCTTGGCAAATCTCATGAACAGCATGCCTTAACGTGTCCGTGCTCTCCTGAATGCTCGTGGGGTTACACGAAGTACTGAACTGTAATTTTACTGTCCGTAATCCCAGTCGTAATTTAACTTTTGTTTTTGTTAAAAAAATTTTTGGCTAATGTGCGAAATAAAGAGATACTTCTGGAAAACGTACAGAAGTTTACACAGTACTGTCCATGAATTGAGTTCGATATCAGTTTGCATCACTTTCAAGGATCAATTTATTTGTTTCGAAATGTCAAATGTGGTTTTTGTTTCTTTTAAAGGTCACATTAACAAAATCTAGAATAATTTCAACATAATTCCAATGAACTTTTGGTTCTAAGACATCTTGAAAAGCAAGTTCACCCCCACAAAAAAAAATTCCATATTAAATGCCAAGTCTGTATAATGTATATACATATATATATACATATATATATATATATACATATATATATATACATATATATTGTTGCGGATCTCCTTGCCGGCCTTTCCCCTTTTACCAAGAGGGGGTTTGTCCCCTTGTCTTTGACTAGCCGACGGGATCTGGAGCTATGACGTTCCTTCCGGACGGCGTTAAATAGGGTTGTAAGCCGAATTCTTATTACCTAATTACTAACGCCACCCAGGAAGCAAGGAAATAACCACCGCCCGAATCACGGATACAGATGGAAATGCCAAGCGGTAGCCATCCGTGATCCGAGCCATTAACAATGACTAGACCCGATTCTAAGCGGTTCCTAATCGTGCCACGTTTACCCAATGGATAAATCACTAAAACGGTCGAATCAAGAGGAAAAGGAAGAACAGATTGGTTTATTACACTATGTACAGTAAAGAAGAAGAACACACAGTGCAGCCTTAGTACAGTCTTACTTATCCCTGGACATGGGCCCGTTTCACACTCAGTCACACTCTCAGACACTCACACGGGGATGTAGATGGTCAGGGCGATGGTCCAAGGAATGGCGTCCACAGCTCGCTCCGGTCCCCGACTCGCCCCGCGGAGAAGATGGTAGGACGAAGAGGGTTGAGCAAACGGCGGCGTTCCTCGCGTGTGGTTGATGCCGATCGGACAATTACGGGGGGGAAACGGTAAGCTGGGCTAGACGGTCACTTCGCGGCTCAGCCGCGTACGTAATAGAAGTACTGGCGCTATTTGCGCTCCCAATGCAGTTCAATGGCGAAGCGCCTCTCCCACAAGTCCTCTGCAATGCGCCGCTTCCAATAGTCCTTCAAAGCCAATTCTCAACGAGACCTTTCACAGTCAAAGTTCCCCAGCAAGTTCTTTACATAGGCAATCCTCAACGAGTCCTTTAGACAAAAGCGCCGCTCCCAAAAGTCCTTATCAATTCTTCCGCACAAGAGCCCTTTATCATGCCAATGCTGGGCTTCCCTCACGAGTCCTTTAGACTTCCTTTGTGCGCACGCTTATATCACCACGCCTTTACCACGCCCTATCAGGCCATGTCGCCCGAGCCCTGGTTGGTTGTTGGCTCTTACCGGCTCCGCCCTTGACATCTGCTTGACATGGCCACACCCCGACCTCGCGCTCCTCCCCTTTCCAGGCCTAGCTCGTGGCATTTGGCTGGTTTGAGCATCCTAATGCGAGGGGCAATAGCCAACATGGGGCGCAGACTGGATGCCGCCCAACGAGGTAGATTTGGAGGGTGGGCCACAAAATTAATGGGACCTATTCTTATTTCTTTTACACAACGCAGGTATCACTATTGGAAATGGCCTTATTCTCACATATACTATGACATAACTAATGTTCTAAGGTGACCTATGCATTGCATATGGACTAACTATGGGGGCAAACCTTTAACCTTTATTAATCAATATGTACATTCTCAGAACCGCAACAATATATTGTTGCAGTTTTGAGTTTGTACAGTGAGTTTAATAAAGGTTAAAATTTGCCCCTCATAGTTAGTCACACAAGCAACATGTAGCCTTGCGATAGTATAGTTATGTCTTCGTATTTGTAAGCTTAGTCCTTTTCCTATGCTAGTTCTGCATTGAGTAGGGCCAGGAGAATAGGCCCTACTTCCACCGACTTTCCAGCTACCCTAAGCCTCATGCCCCTTTGCGCACACTGGGGGTCATTTTGGGCGAGTTAACACAAAGCAGGCTAGGAGGACCGGGGCGGAGCCGAGGGCGGAGCGGCAGAAGCGCTGATGGTAAGCACGAGCCACCAATCAGGGCTCAGAGGTAGTGGCGGCGGCGTTGCGTCACAAGGCGTGGTGAGAAGGTTCGAGAGGGTTCCAGAAGTTTCGGGGGCGTAGCTATAAAACCCGCTGCGCAAAGCCCTCGAAAGGACTCGCACGAAAAGGATTGATGAAAGGACTCGCAGATGAACGAAGGACTTGATGCAAAGGACTCGCGAGAGGGGGACTTGCGGCGAAAGACTTGGTGAGCAAAGGACTCGCGCGCACTGACCATCCAGCATGTAGGGATCGAGGAAGAGGAGTTGTGAGCATCCGAGAACTGTACCAGATACGCGGGCGTAGCCCAACGAGCATAAACCGAAAGATGCACTTTTATGAGTGACGCTCGGTTGAGTTTGAGGCCGATCTCTACACAGTGCATTAAGTTGCGCGAGTGAGGAAAACGGCTGAGTAATCGCCAGCCGCGCTGAGAGTCCCGCCCTTTGCCGTTCCACCTCGTTATCTGCCTTGTTCGGGAGACACAGTACGAGTTCCTGCCATCGCCTGCTGCCATCTTCGCGGGACGTGCTGGGACCATGGAGAGCCGGAAGGGGGCCATCTCTGGACGACCACGTCGACGCGTTGGCTGACCACCTACCCATCTGCAATTCCTTGTGTGAGTGTGACAGGCCCGTTGTCTGGGCATTAAGCTAAGACTGATTAAGGCTGCTCTGTGTCTCTGCATCCCCGACCATTGTACATACGTGTGGGAATAATTAAACCTGTGTTCTTCCTTTCTTCCATTCGATCGTTTCTGTGGTTTCTTCATTGGCGAAGCGTGGTACGAATAGGATCGCTCAAATCGGGTTCCACTAACTAAGACTGCACGGACCACGTGGTACTCAATCCGCTCGGCGTACTCCAAACCACACGTGGCTCGTGCGAGGCTTGCTTCCTCGCTTCCGTGGCGGCACAGGTATTTAGGTACGTGCGAGACTTGGTCCCGAAACCCTACCTTGCGTTTGCCCGGAAGGGACGTGTCAAGCCTCGGTTCCGCCAGGCCCAGAAAGAACAAGGGGACTAATCCCCCCTTTGTAAGGGGAAGTAGGGTGGCGAAGAACCATAACAATATATACATATATATACATATATATACATACATATATATACATACATATTGTTGTGGATATGAGAATGTTTTTTTATTTTATTGTTGTGGTAAAATGTTGTTGTAAAAGGTTGTTGTAAAATATCACCCCTCCTCCCTCCGTTGTGGTTGTATAAAGGTCAAAGGGCGTTCCCGTAGTTAGTCCATAAAACATACATGCAGGACACGATATATCTTTTTTTTGACAGTTATATCCTTATTATGTGTATTAGCGTAAGGCTGTGTCTTCCATTAATTGAAATACTCCATTGCACCAGTGAAAGAGAATAGATCCCCTTTCCTTCCCATCCCCAAAATCTCCATTTCATATTACATCCCCTCTCGTCATTGCCGAGCCTCGATTGCCCATATTACCTCCCCTCCAATAACCGCCATTGACCACGAGGCTCGAGTCGGGGAAGAAAGGCGTGTCTCCACCTCGTCATAGAGGGGAGGAGTGAGCCAGCCCCACTCGACCAACCATGAGCCAGGGGTTTGGCTAGAGAGGGCGGAGGAAGAGCGATCGGGGAGGTTCGCAAAGGTTGAGGGGCGGGGCCTATATAACCCAAGGCAGGGCGTGTCCAGGGAGAGATGCGTTTTTACAGAGGAGAGCAGAAGACAGAAAGGCCAGAGAGTTGGTCACAAGGAGTTGGTCTGAGTCGGTTGCCAGAGGGAGTTGGTCTGAGTCGGTTACCAGAGGAGGGTCAGTGGTCAGTTGGTTGCGGTGAGGAGTCGGTGGTGAGGAGTGAGAAAAACAAGAAAGAGTTGAGGGTTTGGACCAGACGAGTGGGACAAGGCCTGGCAAAGCACGCGACGTAAACAGCAGCCAAAACAGCAGCGTGGGGCCTGGCCTGAACGGCGGCTGCTAAACGCGCCGGTTGTGCTGCGGGACCCCCTTGGACCTCCCTCTCCCTCCAGCCATCCACATCCTGCCGTTCCTGCAAGTCCCCGCGTGAGTCAGTGTCTTTTGTTTGTTCTGTCCTGGGATAAGTTAAGCCTGTAGATAAGCTAGTATTTGCACTGTGTCACCTGCGTCTTATGTGTTGTAAATAAACTTGATTGCTCCTTTTTGCTTGTGTGTGTAAATAATAAACCCCATTACTCGTCTGTACGTCTTCTCGTTTTATTCCTTTTTTCCTCTTTGCATTCGTCGCCTTTGTCTTTTCCCTATTGACTAGCTGTGGTGCGACCCGGCCAACGTTTGGGTGGAATCGGGTGAGTCGGGGATCCTGTTAGGTCGCGGTTAAATACCAAACCGCTCGGTAACTAACATCTTAATCCGCGATCAGTAACAATTGGTGTCTGGGAGTGGGATTCGAGGCCCGACCAATTTTTTTTTTTTTTTTTTAAACGAATAGAAAAAAAAAAAAATTTTTGGTCAAAATTACGAGCTGCCGAAATTTGTTTTGTGTAAAGCAAAACCCGAATTTTGAAATCGCGCCATGGCTGGCCAAGGCGACGGGATGCCGGTGGGAGAGATAGACGGGGTAGAATCGACCCAGGACCTCGGGGAAATGTATGTGGATGAAAAAGAGGAGGAGAACATTGGCAATGTGGTTGAGGGGGTATCAGGCGCGCAAAATGGCGCCTCGCACATGGCTGCGGCGGCCGCACCCGCTGCACAAGTGGGAGGGATGGCCCAAATGCAGGCCCTCATGGAGCAATTTATGGTGCAAATGCAGGCGTCCCTCAAACTGCAGAGTGAGCAATTGGGGGTAATGGGGAACCGGATGGATGCTCAGGGTGAGCGATTGGAGGGCCAAATGGGGGTAATGGGGAACCGGATGGAGGCTCAGAGTGAGCAAATGGGGGTAATGAGGGACGAAGCGAGGGGTACTGGTGAGGGGTTAGACAAGAAAATTGGGAAGTTAGACAATAATTTTGAGGGGTTAGACAACGGGATAAAAGAGGTGAAAAATGGGTTAATGGGGCTAGAAAATAGGATGGAAGGCATATTGCGGGAAATAGGGGAGCAATCCGCCCGAGAAATTAAACAAATGGGAGAGCAGATAGAGGAGGTAAAAATCGGGGTAGAAACCAAATTGGATGCTCAGAGGGATGAATTGGGACAGATGAGGGTGGCATCTACAAAGGAGATGGAGGAGATGAAAGAGGAGATACGACGAGGTGTGGGTGAGGAGGTCTCGGGGCTACGCGAGGAGGTAAAGCGAGGTGAGAAGCGTATGGAGAAAGAGGTGAGAAATAATACGGCAAAGTTACAAGGGGGAATAGAAGATCTGACGGAGGAGGTGGAACAGCTGACGGAGGGACAAAAAGCACTAGTGGAGCAGGTTCAAAAGAACACTGCGGTACTAGGAGGGTTAAAGGCGACACAAAAAGAAATTAAAAACGAATTAATAGCGACGCAGAGGCAATGTCAGATGGTACGTGAGGAACTGACAATGAGGGTGGACGAGGTGACAGAGATAATGGAGACAAAGGACCGGCAGGTGAGGAAGCACATAGAGACGGTCACGGTAGCCTTAGAGGACGAACTTGAGGAGACGCACCGAGAAATAAAAGAGGTTAAACAAAAATTAGAGGAAGTGGAAGAAGAGGTGAGTGAAATTAAGAAGGGACGAACAGAAACTAAAAGAGAAATCCAGGAGGAGGTGATGGAATATGTGCAAGGTCGGTGCTCAACTCATAATGTGGTGCTCACTGACCAAATAAAAAGTTTGCAGGTGGCAAAGGAGGTGCGGAGACGATGTACGGAGGTGATTGGCAATGTATATGATGTGAGGAAAGCTTCAGTCGGCTTGGGGATTGGTTTGGATCCGGGTGTTCGTGAGAGGCCGTTGGTGAAGTGTGCGACAGGTCAGGTGTGCGAAAAAAGAGGTGTGCGAGAATGTCCGACCATGGGGTGTGTGAGGAAAAAGTGCATGCCGAGGAGTGAGTGTGCCATCAGGAGTGAGTCGGTCGTAGCGCGTGTGCGAGGGAGCACAGGGAAGCGCGGTGTGGTGAGTGTTACGGAGGAAGTAACGAAAAAGTGCGCGCGAGAGGATGCGCGAGAAAGGTGTGTAACGGACGGGTGCATGGGGAAAGCGCATGCTGTCAAGAGTAAGGGAGAATGCATGCCTGTGGTGAGTGTTACAGAGGGTGTAACGGGACAATGTGCGGAAGAGTGTGCGCGAGAAAGGTGTGTAACGGACGGGTGCATGAGGAAAGAGTGTGCTGTCGAGAGTAAGGGTGAGTGCGCGACCGAGAGTGGAGGTGAGAGTAGTGAGAGTGAAACGGAGCGTGAGTTGGTTATGACAGGTGAGCGAGGATGTACACCTGGAATGGAAGGATGCACACCTGGAATGGTAGAGCGTGTGTGGGAAGGCACATTTGAGTTGGTAGTGAGGCACGTGGTTGGGTGTGCGAATGAGAGCACACCTGTGATTGTCACAGAGGAAGTGACCGAGGAGGGGGCGCGAAGAGGTGTGTTGGTGAGGTGTGCGACCAACAAATGTGTGCCAAAGTGTTCGGTGGTCAGGTGTGTGACCAAGGCTGGGAGTGGAATGAGTGTACCGAGGTGTGTAAGGAAAGGTACGAGGAGCATGGAGACGGCTGGATGTGTGAGCAAGGAACGGGCTGCGGGGTGTAAGCATGCAGGTGAAGCATCGACGTTAAACGGAGCAGCGGTTAGGTCGACTTTTAGCCGAATCGGGCCCTCGGTGCGTGCCGGGCCTCGCTTTGAACGGCCGTGTCCGGGCTCCACTAGGCGGAGCGGGCAGCCCGATAGGACGGGTCGTCATGGCGACCACTTTCTATTGAGACGTGCAGGCAGGTCGAGATCGGGACATTGGATGGCTCCACGCCGAGGTGGTGCGTGGGATCTCGGCCCGGGTAAGCCCCCGCCCCTGCCCCGAATGCGGGACGCATCCAGCCGCCGGCACAAAAGAATCCGCGTTCATTGCTCGGCTGTACGAAGCCGGGCTGTAGACGTGAATTGGCGCACCGAGAGGATGTAATAAGTAGACGGGTGATGAGGATAGTGTTTTGGCGCCGAAATTAGAAAAAAGCAAAATTTGATGATGGTATGGGTAGAATTGGTAGTAAATGGAAAATTTTTGAATTGGTTGGAATTTGGACGAGCAAAATTTATAGTGAGAGACCCCCGATGTGGTGGGATGGCAAATCCACCATCCCTCACAGGTGGGGCAAATGCGCTATAGCTTATGGGGTGTATGGCAGTGAAAACTAGCCCGGGTGGGTTAGGTTATATTGTAGGGATCTAGCGAAGATGACAGTAGGTAACGTTAAGGTTAGTTAGTGACTGATACCTGTAGTGGGGACGCAGGTAGTTTAGTGTGGATGATAATGACGTGGGAGCGCAATAGTTTAAAGGGACGACTGGGAAGCGCAAGTTTCAGAGGGGAGTAGTTAGCTGAGATGATGCCGTGTGTGTGAAGATTGAACAGGTGAGAATTGAACAGGTGTGATTGCACAGGTGTGCAACTGAACAGGTGGATGGAGCAGTGTATGAGTGAGTGATAGTGATTGTGTATTGTGATGACCAAATGGTCCAGGAAGAGGAGGAGGGTGCAGGTGGCACCAGGTGATTGCACAGGTGTGCAACAACAGGTGAATGGAGAATGGTTGTGTGGAATAAATGGTAGTGTGGAATAAATGGAGTATAGGAATGGATGGTCGTGGAGTGAGTATGGTGGAAATTGTGGAGTGGAGTGGATGGTGCGAAGGTGTGAATGGGGGAAGAGTGGACCCCCATCACGGATACCCGGGGCGGGTAGTGTAAGTGTTAGGTAGAGGGTACAGGTAAATTGTGGTTGGATATTGGCATCTGTGGTGCGGGTGAAAGAATGGTCTTTGGATGGGTGCATTAGTGTTGTGGAAATGGCTGGGCGTGTAGCCTGTTAGTGTGTGTAGTTGGTTGGGCGCTCCACCACTGTGAGGATGTCGGCCAGGTGAGGCCGCAGGTGGGCTCTGGGAGCCGGTAGTAGTTGTTGTGGATGGGGCCCGAGGATCCGGAGGACGGACCCGGGTAGCCCAGTGCCAGAGGGCACCGAGTGGGGTGACAGAGCCAGGAGGGGCTGTCCCCAGTTAGATAGGTTAGGGTGAGGAGCAGGTAAGCTCGGGTGGCAACTGCAGTGGTGGAGGTGTGCAGGTGGGTAGACCTGCAGGGAGAGCTACACGTCGCAGCCCAGAAATTGTGCGAGGCACCGGGAGAGGAATCGGGGGAGTGAGACCCCAAATTGAGAAGCACCACAGTTTGGTCAATGGGAATTGGTTATTAGAACCCATAGTGTAAGTTGGCCAATGGATTGGCAGGGAAAGACCCCGGGTAGTGTAAAGTGTGTTAAAGTCATTTAGAAAATAGTTAGGATGAAGGATCTCCTCGCACCATCTGCATCCACTCACCTGAGGTGACAGGTACTCCACACCATGCCATGTTTTGATTATTTTTTATGATGCAAATGTTTGGATTGTGAGACGCATCATGACGTGGGTGTGACATTGTGCGTAATTCCATCTCTCCCTCCTTATGAGGATTGATGATGAATTGGTGATGGCAAATTTTGAAGTAGAGGGATTGTGGAGACGAATTTGGTATAGGGGAAATATGGGGAAGACGTGACAGTAGTGACGAATTTGTAAATGTGTAGATTTTTGTACATATGGGGTAAGGGCAAGGGTAGGGTAGGTGACAGGGGGGTGACGTACGGTAGGGACGAGCTTTCTCACTTCGCCCTCCGTACGCATTTCGCCTTGCATTGCCTTATTGATGTGTACCCTTGTGACCTTACCCCTCGCTCAATTGTCTTTCCCCTTTTGTCTCCCACATGACCTGTGCGCCACTGGGTGCCGAGGGAGCGTGCGTGGGTCGGCCATTGTGCGCCCGAAATTCCCAGAACCAGCTGTCTGCATCGATGCACCACATTATGGACCACATGTCTGTGGCCGAGCACCACCTATGGACCCCATGGTTTGGGGCATGGCCCCTCTGCTGGAACCGGCCATGAGGGCCCGAAATCTTGCTGGCGGACCTTGGCCACAGGGCACCGATGCCCCACAGGTGAACCACACGTAGTCGGCCCTGTGGGCTAAAAATAAAAGCAAATAAAAAGGACACATTGGGCACACTTTATTGAAAATAGGCCGCCAGTAAGCAAAGCAAAATGAAAATGACAACATCTGGAAGACAAATAATAATCACCAGCAGAGGGAGCCGAAGAGCAAGAGATCACCTGCAGGGTTAGGGGTTGTTGATTTTATTTTTATTGAACATTGTTGAACAGTGATGACTGCACCGATTGGTGCTTGAGGGTGCTTTGGTGCGTTTTTGGGTGCTTTAATGGTGCATTGATGCAGAGCAGACTGTCCCCCCCCCCCAGAAAGAACAATCACAGGTCCTGGGTTAGTTTTGTAAATAAAAATAGCGTCATTGTAAATAATGCTTCCCACCGTCAGTGTATAGTTTGAAGACCATTCCGCAATTCGGTTAACTGTGGGCGTAAGTCTGTTAGGCAGGGTGCAATGGAGCAGCGGGACACATTTATTTATGTTTTAAAACTGTCGCACTCAGGGTCAGGTTAAAAGTAGAGGGAACTACACCTACGTGCCACACTAAGGTAAAAGTTATAGGCCCGGGACGTGCCTAAGGGGAGGAGGGTGCAGTGTTGTGGATATGAGAATGTTTTTTTATTTTATTGTTGTGGTAAAATGTTGTTGTAAAAGGTTGTTGTAAAATATCACCCCTCCTCCCTCCGTTGTGGTTGTATAAAGGTCAAAGGGCGTTCCCGTAGTTAGTCCATAAAACATACATGCAGGACACGATATATCTTTTTTTTGACAGTTTTATCCTTATTATGTGTATTAGCGTAAGGCTGTGTCTTCCATTAATTGAAATACTCCATTGCACCAGTGAAAGAGAATAGATCCCCTTTCCTTCCCATCCCCAAAATCTCCATTTCATATTACATCCCCTCTCGTCATTGCCGAGCCTCGATTGCCCATATTACCTCCCCTCCAATAACCGCCATTGACCACGAGGCTCGAGTCGGGGAAGAAAGGCGTGTCTCCACCTCGTCATAGAGGGGAGGAGTGAGCCAGCCCCACTCGACCAACCATGAGCCAGGGGTTTGGCTAGAGAGGGCGGAGGAAGAGCGATCGGGGAGGTTCGCAAAGGTTGAGGGGCGGGGGCCTATATAACCCAAGGCAGGGCGTGTCCAGGGAGAGATGCGTTTTTACAGAGGAGAGCAGAAGACAGAAAGGCCAGAGAGTTGGTCACAAGGAGTTGGTCTGAGTCGGTTGCCAGAGGGAGTTGGTCTGAGTCGGTTACCAGAGGAGGGTCAGTGGTCAGTTGGTTGCGGTGAGGAGTCGGTGGTGAGGAGTGAGAAAAACAAGAAAGAGTTGAGGGTTTGGACCAGACGAGTGGGACAAGGCCTGGCAAAGCACGCGACGTAAACAGCAGCCAAAACAGCAGCGTGGGGCCTGGCCTGAACGGCGGCTGCTAAACGCGCCGGTTGTGCTGCGGGACCCCCTTGGACCTCCCTCTCCCTCCAGCCATCCACATCCTGCCGTTCCTGCAAGTCCCCGCGTGAGTCAGTGTCTTTTGTTTGTTCTGTCCTGGGATAAGTTAAGCCTGTAGATAAGCTAGTATTTGCACTGTGTCACCTGCGTCTTATGTGTTGTAAATAAACTTGATTGCTCCTTTTTGCTTGTGTGTGTAAATAATAAACCCCATTACTCGTCTGTACGTCTTCTCGTTTTATTCCTTTTTTCCTCTTTGCATTCGTCGCCTTTGTCTTTTCCCTATTGACTAGCTGTGGTGCGACCCGGCCAACGTTTGGGTGGAATCGGGTGAGTCGGGGATCCTGTTAGGTCGCGGTTAAATACCAAACCGCTCGGTAACTAACATCTTAATCCGCGATCAGTAACAATTGGTGTCTGGGAGTGGGTTTCGAGGCCCGACCAATTTTTTTTTTTTTTTTTTAAACGAATAGAAAAAAAAATAAAAATTTGGTCAAAATTACGAGCTGCCGAAATTTGTTTTGTGTAAAGCAAAACCCGAATTTTGAAATCGCGCCATGGCTGGCCAAGGCGACGGGATGCCGGTGGGAGAGATAGACGGGGTAGAATCGACCCAGGACCTCGGGGAAATGTATGTGGATGAAAAAGAGGAGGAGAACATTGGCAATGTGGTTGAGGGGGTATCAGGCGCGCAAAATGGCGCCTCGCACATGGCTGCGGCGGCCGCACCCGCTGCACAAGTGGGAGGGATGGCCCAAATGCAGGCCCTCATGGAGCAATTTATGGTGCAAATGCAGGCGTCCCTCAAACTGCAGAGTGAGCAATTGGGGGTAATGGGGAACCGGATGGATGCTCAGGGTGAGCGATTGGAGGGCCAAATGGGGGTAATGGGGAACCGGATGGAGGCTCAGAGTGAGCAAATGGGGGTAATGAGGGACGAAGCGAGGGGTACTGGTGAGGGGTTAGACAAGAAAATTGGGAAGTTAGACAATAATTTTGAGGGGTTAGACAACGGGATAAAAGAGGTGAAAAATGGGTTAATGGGGCTAGAAAATAGGATGGAAGGCATATTGCGGGAAATAGGGGAGCAATCCGCCCGAGAAATTAAACAAATGGGAGAGCAGATAGAGGAGGTAAAAATCGGGGTAGAAACCAAATTGGATGCTCAGAGGGATGAATTGGGACAGATGAGGGTGGCATCTACAAAGGAGATGGAGGAGATGAAAGAGGAGATACGACAAGGTGTGGGTGAGGAGGTCTCGGGGCTACGCGAGGAGGTAAAGCGAGGTGAGAAGCGTATGGAGAAAGAGGTGAGAAATAATACGGCAAAGTTACAAGGGGGAATAGAAGATCTGACGGAGGAGGTGGAACAGCTGACGGAGGGACAAAAAGCACTAGTGGAGCAGGTTCAAAAGAACACTGCGGTACTAGGAGGGTTAAAGGCGACACAAAAAGAAATTAAAAACGAATTAATAGCGACGCAGAGGCAATGTCAGATGGTACGTGAGGAACTGACAATGAGGGTGGACGAGGTGACAGAGATAATGGAGACAAAGGACCGGCAGGTGAGGAAGCACATAGAGACGGTCACGGTAGCCTTAGAGGACGAACTTGAGGAGACGCACCGAGAAATAAAAGAGGTTAAACAAAAATTAGAGGAAGTGGAAGAAGAGGTGAGTGAAATTAAGAAGGGACGAACAGAAACTAAAAGAGAAATCCAGGAGGAGGTGATGGAATATGTGCAAGGTCGGTGCTCAACTCATAATGTGGTGCTCACTGACCAAATAAAAAGTTTGCAGGTGGCAAAGGAGGTGCGGAGACGATGTACGGAGGTGATTGGCAATGTATATGATGTGAGGAAAGCTTCAGTCGGCTTGGGGATTGGTTTGGATCCGGGTGTTCGTGAGAGGCCGTTGGTGAAGTGTGCGACAGGTCAGGTGTGCGAAAAAAGAGGTGTGCGAGAATGTCCGACCATGGGGTGTGTGAGGAAAAAGTGCATGCCGAGGAGTGAGTGTGCCGTCAGGAGTGAGTCGGTCGTAGCGCGTGTGCGAGGGAGCACAGGGAAGCGCGGTGTGGTGAGTGTTACGGAGGAAGTAACGAAAAAGTGCGCGCGAGAGGATGCGCGAGAAAGGTGTGTAACGGACGGGTGCATGGGGAAAGCGCATGCTGTCAAGAGTAAGGGAGAATGCATGCCTGTGGTGAGTGTTACAGAGGGTGTAACGGGACAATGTGCGGAAGAGTGTGCGCGAGAAAGGTGTGTAACGGACGGGTGCATGAGGAAAGAGTGTGCTGTCGAGAGTAAGGGTGAGTGCGCGACCGAGAGTGGAGGTGAGAGTAGTGAGAGTGAAACGGAGCGTGAGTTGGTTATGACAGGTGAGCGAGGATGTACACCTGGAATGGAAGGATGCACACCTGGAATGGTAGAGCGTGTGTGGGAAGGCACATTTGAGTTGGTAGTGAGGCACGTGGTTGGGTGTGCGAATGAGAGCACACCTGTGATTGTCACAGAGGAAGTGACCGAGGAGGGGGCGCGAAGAGGTGTGTTGGTGAGGTGTGCGACCAACAAATGTGTGCCAAAGTGTTCGGTGGTCAGGTGTGTGACCAAGGCTGGGAGTGGAATGAGTGTACCGAGGTGTGTAAGGAAAGGTACGAGGAGCATGGAGACGGCTGGATGTGTGAGCAAGGAACGGGCTGCAGGGTGTAAGCATGCAGGTGAAGCATCGACGTTAAACGGAGCAGCGGTTAGGTCGACTTTTAGCCGAATCGGGCCCTCGGTGCGTGCCGGGCCTCGCTTTGAACGGCCGCGTCCGGGCTCCACTAGGCGGAGCGGGCAGCCCGATAGGACGGGTCGTCATGGCGACCACTTTCTATTGAGACGTGCCGGCAGGTCGAGATCGGGACATTGGATGGCTCCACGCCGAGGTGGTGCGTGGGATCTCGGCCCGGGTAAGCCCCCGCCCCTGCCCCGAATGCGGGACGCATCCAGCCGCCGGCACAAAAGAATCCGCGTTCATTGCTCGGCTGTACGAAGCCGGGCTGTAGACGTGAATTGGCGCACCGAGAGGATGTAATAAGTAGACGGGTGATGAGGATAGTGTTTTGGCGCCGAAATTAGAAAAAAGCAAAATTTGATGATGGTATGGGTAGAATTGGTAGTAAATGGAAAATTTTTGAATTGGTTGGAATTTGGACGAGCAAAATTTATAGTGAGAGACCCCCGATGTGGTGGGATGGCAAATCCACCATCCCTCACAGGTGGGGCAAATGCGCTATAGCTTATGGGGTGTATGGCAGTGAAAACTAGCCCGGGTGGGTTAGGTTATATTGTAGGGATCTAGCGAAGATGACAGTAGGTAACGTTAAGGTTAGTTAGTGACTGATACCTGTAGTGGGGACGCAGGTAGTTTAGTGTGGATGATAATGACGTGGGAGCGCAATAGTTTAAAGGGACGACTGGGAAGCGCAAGTTTCAGAGGGGAGTAGTTAGCTGAGATGATGCCGTGTGTGTGAAGATTGAACAGGTGAGAATTGAACAGGTGTGATTGCACAGGTGTGCAACTGAACAGGTGGATGGAGCAGTGTATGAGTGAGTGATAGTGATTGTGTATTGTGATGACCAAATGGTCCAGGAAGAGGAGGAGGGTGCAGGTGGCACCAGGTGATTGCACAGGTGTGCAACAACAGGTGAATGGAGAATGGTTGTGTGGAATAAATGGTAGTGTGGAATAAATGGAGTATAGGAATGGATGGTCGTGGAGTGAGTATGGTGGAAATTGTGGAGTGGAGTGGATGGTGCGAAGGTGTGAATGGGGGAAGAGTGGACCCCCATCACGGATACCCGGGGCGGGTAGTGTAAGTGTTAGGTAGAGGGTACAGGTAAATTGTGGTTGGATATTGGCATCTGTGGTGCGGGTGAAAGAATGGTCTTTGGATGGGTGCATTAGTGTCGTGGAAATGGCTGGGCGTGTAGCCTGTTAGTGTGTGTAGTTGGTTGGGCGCTCCACCACTGTGAGGATGTCGGCCAGGTGAGGCCGCAGGTGGGCTCTGGGAGCCGGTAGTAGTTGTTGTGGATGGGGCCCGAGGATCCGGAGGACGGACCCGGGTAGCCCAGTGCCAGAGGGCACCGAGTGGGGTGACAGAGCCAGGAGGGGCTGTCCCCAGTTAGATAGGTTAGGGTGAGGAGCAGGTAAGCTCGGGTGGCAACTGCAGTGGTGGAGGTGTGCAGGTGGGTAGACCTGCAGGGAGAGCTACACGTCGCAGCCCAGAAATTGTGCGAGGCACCGGGAGAGGAATCGGGGGAGTGAGACCCCAAATTGAGAAGCACCACAGTTTGGTCAATGGGAATTGGTTATTAGAACCCATAGTGTAAGTTGGCCAATGGATTGGCAGGGAAAGACCCCGGGTAGTGTAAAGTGTGTTAAAGTCATTTAGAAAATAGTTAGGATGAAGGATCTCCTCGCACCATCTGCATCCACTCACCTGAGGTGACAGGTACTCCACACCATGCCATGTTTTGATTATTTTTTATGATGCAAATGTTTGGATTGTGAGACGCATCATGACGTGGGTGTGACATTGTGCGTAATTCCATCTCTCCCTCCTTTTGAGGATTGATGATGAATTGGTGATGGCAAATTTTGAAGTAGAGGGATTGTGGAGACGAATTTGGTATAGGGGAAATATGGGGAAGACGTGACAGTAGTGACGAATTTGTAAATGTGTAGATTTTTGTACATATGGGGTAAGGGCAAGGGTAGGGTAGGTGACAGGGGGGTGACGTACGGTAGGGACGAGCTTTCTCACTTCGCCCTCCGTACGCATTTCGCCTTGCATTGCCTTATTGATGTGTACCCTTGTGACCTTACCCCTCGCTCAATTGTCTTTCCCCTTTTGTCTCCCACATGACCTGTGCGCCACTGGGTGCCGAGGGAGCGTGCGTGGGTCGGCCATTGTGCGCCCGAAATTCCCAGAACCAGCTGTCTGCATCGATGCACCACATTATGGACCACATGTCTGTGGCCGAGCACCACCTATGGACCCCATGGGTTGGGGCATGGCCCCTCTGCTGGAACCGGCCATGAGGGCCCGAAATCTTGCTGGCGGACCTTGGCCACAGGGCACCGATGCCCCACAGGTGAACCACACGTAGTCGGCCCTGTGGGCTAAAAATAAAAGCAAATAAAAAGGACACATTGGGCACACTTTATTGAAAATAGGCCGCCAGTAAGCAAAGCAAAATGAAAATGACAACATCTGGAAGACAAATAATAATCACCAGCAGAGGGAGCCGAAGAGCAAGAGATCACCTGCAGGGTTAGGGGTTGTTGATTTTATTTTTATTGAACATTGTTGAACAGTGATGACTGCACCGATTGGTGCTTGAGGGTGCTTTGGTGCGTTTTTGGGTGCTTTAATGGTGCATTGATGCAGAGCAGACTGTCCCCCCCCCCAGAAAGAACAATCACAGGTCCTGGGTTAGTTTTGTAAATAAAAATAGCGTCATTGTAAATAATGCTTCCCACCGTCAGTGTATAGTTTGAAGACCATTCCGCAATTCGGTTAACTGTGGGCGTAAGTCTGTTAGGCAGGGTGCAATGGAGCAGCGGGACACATTTATTTATGTTTTAAAACTGTCGCACTCAGGGTCAGGTTAAAAGTAGAGGGAACTACACCTACGTGCCACACTAAGGTAAAAGTTATAGGCCCGGGACGTGCCTAAGGGGAGGAGGGTGCAGTGTTGTGGATATGAGAATGTTTTTTTATTTTATTGTTGTGGTAAAATGTTGTTGTAAAAGGTTGTTGTAAAATATCACCCCTCCTCCCTCCGTTGTGGTTGTATAAAGGTCAAAGGGCGTTCCCGTAGTTAGTCCATAAAACATACATGCAGGACACGATATATCTTTTTTTTGACAGTTATATCCTTATTATGTGTATTAGCGTAAGGCTGTGTCTTCCATTAATTGAAATACTCCATTGCACCAGTGAAAGAGAATAGATCCCCTTTCCTTCCCATCCCCAAAATCTCCATTTCATATTACATCCCCTCTCGTCATTGCCGAGCCTCGATTGCCCATATTACCTCCCCTCCAATAACCGCCATTGACCACGAGGCTCGAGTCGGGGAAGAAAGGCGTGTCTCCACCTCGTCATAGAGGGGAGGAGTGAGCCAGCCCCACTCGACCAACCATGAGCCAGGGGTTTGGCTAGAGAGGGCGGAGGAAGAGCGATCGGGGAGGTTCGCAAAGGTTGAGGGGCGGGGGCCTATATAACCCAAGGCAGGGCGTGTCCAGGGAGAGATGCGTTTTTACAGAGGAGAGCAGAAGACAGAAAGGCCAGAGAGTTGGTCACAAGGAGTTGGTCTGAGTCGGTTGCCAGAGGGAGTTGGTCTGAGTCGGTTACCAGAGGAGGGTCAGTGGTCAGTTGGTTGCGGTGAGGAGTCGGTGGTGAGGAGTGAGAAAAACAAGAAAGAGTTGAGGGTTTGGACCAGACGAGTGGGACAAGGCCTGGCAAAGCACGCGACGTAAACAGCAGCCAAAACAGCAGCGTGGGGCCTGGCCTGAACGGCGGCTGCTAAACGCGCCGGTTGTGCTGCGGGACCCCCTTGGACCTCCCTCTCCCTCCAGCCATCCACATCCTGCCGTTCCTGCAAGTCCCCGCGTGAGTCAGTGTCTTTTGTTTGTTCTGTCCTGGGATAAGTTAAGCCTGTAGATAAGCTAGTATTTGCACTGTGTCACCTGCGTCTTATGTGTTGTAAATAAACTTGATTGCTCCTTTTTGCTTGTGTGTGTAAATAATAAACCCCATTACTCGTCTGTACGTCTTCTCGTTTTATTCCTTTTTTCCTCTTTGCATTCGTCGCCTTTGTCTTTTCCCTATTGACTAGCTGTGGTGCGACCCGGCCAACGTTTGGGTGGAATCGGGTGAGTCGGGGATCCTGTTAGGTCGCGGTTAAATACCAAACCGCTCGGTAACTAACATCTTAATCCACGATCTGTAACAATATATATACATACATATATATACATACATATATATACATACATATACATACATACATATATATATATATATAAATATATATATATATATGTATATATATATATATATATATATATATATATATATATATATATATATATATGTATATATATATATATATATATATATATATATATTGTTGCGAATATGGAATTTGGCCTCCATATCCGCTTGTAAATATTCCCCTATTTTCTCCGATACTCCCCAACTCTCCCTTACCCCATTCCCTAGTCCCATTGTCTGTAAACAACACCCATTAGAGCCGATCTTCCCCTTCATCCCCCCATTAAATGTCGTGCCCAGGTCCCCCGCACCACACGTAGACAATTATAGGACATCTTGCTAGTTATTCTTAATCTATGTCAGTTAAGGACTTGTTTCCATTAATTATGACTCTTCGTTGCACCAGAATGTGATTATATGGCACCTGTTAGGAAGTTTAGGACCTCCCCATACCTCTCCGCATCTCTTCCCCATGAAGAAGCGCCAACTACAACAACAACAACAAAAGAGGGGGGCGGCGCGGTGACGGCATGGGGAGTGGGCGTCCTCCTTCCGGCTCGGTTAGCCGCCATTGACCACGCGCTCCACGGGGTTACCACGAAGGGGCTCCCTGTCGGCCCCTCGTCAAGGGCGGAGCCGGTAACCCCCGCACCCAATGAGAAGCCATGGGCCGATGCCATCTGGGGCGGCGCTAACGAGCCGAGGGCGTGTCACTCCCCGCCGGATATACGCGGCCCCGCGCCGGACGTGACGTCAGATGCGCCCCGAGCTTGGAAGGACAAGACGCCACCCTCCCGAGCGCTGAGCGACCTCCCCGGCATCTCCACCAAAGTCGCGACCCACGAGCGCTGAGCGACCTCCCCGCATCTGCTGGACACCACCGTACGTGATTCTGTCCCTGAGCCAGGTGCACCTGAGCCATCGACTGCCGCTTTCCTTGCCATCAAATCCCGTGTGAGTCAGTTTTTGTCCTGTTTCTCTGTGGTCTGTCTAGGGTTAATATAAGGTTGTGTCTAAGTGCCCACCTTCCTATGTTTCCCTCTTGTCCCTGTAATCTAACCTTTTTCCGTACGAATATACTTGAGAACTGAACCCCTGGTGTCGTATTGTGTCATTATAATCCAGCCGGGTGTCTTCTTTTTCTTATTGAGCCAGCATAGCGCGATTAGTCAACATTCGGGCACAATCGGGTAACTTGTGCAGACGTGGTCATACCATAAAACCGCTCGGGAAATAACATCCAAGCCACGTCTGTAACAATTGGTGTCGAGGAGTGAGATTCGGACCCGGGACTAAATTAGTTAGGCCCAAATTTTGGGAGGGAAAATCGATCCGGAGCGCGTACTGCGCTCGACAAAATCGATCCGGAGCGCGTACGGCGCTCGACAAAATCGATCCGGAGCGCGGGTACTGCGCTCGACGAAAGTATAACGGCGAAATTTCGAATTTGTTTTACGAAACTCGAATTTTGAAAGTCGCGCTATGGCGGATCAAGACGGCTGGGGTCCGGTAGGGGAGAGTGAAGCAGGGTCGGTCCAGGACCAAATTGAGACACGTGAGGAGAGCGAAACAGCGGGGGTAGCAGACGCGCGAAATGGCGCCTCGCACATAGCTACGTGGGCCGCACCCGCTGCACAAGTGGGAGGGATGGCCCAGATGCAGGTCCTCATGGAGCAATTTATGGCGCAAATGCAGGCGTCCCTCAAACTGCAGAGTAACCAATTGGGGGTAATGGGGAACCGGATGGATGCTCAGGGTGAGCGATTGGAGGGCCAAATGGGGGTAATGGGAAACCAAATGGGGGTAATGAGGGACGAAGCGAGGGGTACCGGTGAGAAGTTAGACAATAATTTTGAGGAGTTAGACAAGAAAATTGAGAAGTTAGACAATAATTTTGAGGAGTTAGACAAGAAAATTGGGAAGTTAGACAATAATTTTGAGGGGTTAGACAACGGGATAAAAGAAGTGAAAAATGGGTTAACGGGGGTAGAAAACAGAATGGCCGCTCAAGAGAATCAAATGGAAGGGATGCAAAAAGGGTTAGAGGGGTTAGAAAACAGTATGGAAGGCAAATTGAGGGACATGAGGGACCAAGCGGAAAGGGAAGTTAAACAAATGGAGCAGCAGATAGAGGGGGTCAGAATGGGGGTAGAAACCAAACTGGATGCTCACAGGGAGGAAATGGAGCAGATGAGGGTGGCATCTGGGCAGGAGATGCAAGTGATGGGAGAGGAGATCAGAAGAGGAGTGAGTGAGGAGGTCGGAGGAGTGCGCGAGGAGGTGAGGCACTGTAAGGAGCGCATGGAGAAAGAGGTGAGAAAGGGGATTGTAAAATTGCAAGGTGGTATAGAGGAGTTGACGCTGGGAGTAGAACAACTGACAGTGGGACAAAAGGAGTTGGGGGACCAGGTAAAGAGGAACACTGCGGTATTAGGAGGTTTAAAAGCGACACAAAACGACATAAAAAACGAC
The DNA here is from genome assembly GCF_964187855.1 of Myxine glutinosa. Taxonomy (NCBI): domain Eukaryota; kingdom Metazoa; phylum Chordata; class Myxini; order Myxiniformes; family Myxinidae; genus Myxine; species Myxine glutinosa. The sequence continues at coordinate 171,095,366 of NC_136261.1, forward strand.
TTGATAGCGACAAAGAGGGAATGTCAGATGGTACGTGAGGGACTGACAACGAGGTTGGACGAGGTGATAGAGGTAATGGAGACGAAGGACCGGCAGGTGAGGACGCACCTGGAAACGGTCAACGTAGCCTTGGAGGACGAGCTTGAGGAGACGTACCGGGGAATAAAAGAGGTGAAACAGAAACTAGAAGAAGTGGAAGAAGGGATGAGTGAAATTAAGAAGCGACGGAGAGGGGATAAGAAAGAGATAAAAGAGGAGATAAAAGAATTGGTCCAAAGTCTGTGTTTGGATCGTGATGATGTGCTCATTAACCGGATGAGGGATTCGCAGGTGATGGAGGAGAAGCGAAGAGGAAGAGGACCCGGTGTAAGTGGTGACCAATATGGTCGTGCGTATGATGCGCCAGGGGATTTAAGAAGCTTGGGGGTCGAGATGGACCCGGGTGTTCGTGAGAGGCCGTGGGTGAAGTGTGCGACAGGTCTGGTGTGCGAAAATGGAGGTGTGCAAGAAAGTCCGACTCTGGGGTGTGTGAGGAAAAAGTGCGTGCCAAGGAGTGAGTGTGCTGGCGGGAGTGAGTCGGTCGTAGCGCGTGTGCGAGGGAGCACATGGAAGCGTGGTGTGGTGAGTGTTACAGAGGGTGTGACGGGAGAGTGTGCGCAGGAGTGTGCGCGAGAAAGGTGTGTGACGGACAGGTGCATGAGGAAAGAGTGCGCTGTCAGAAGTAAGGAAGAGTGGCCACCTGTGGTGAGTGTTACAGAGGGTGTAACGGGAGAGTGTGCGCGAGGAAGGTGTGTGACGGACAGGTGCATGAGGAAAGAGTGCGCTGTCAGAAGTAAGGAAGAGTGTCCACCTGTGGTGAGTGTTACAGAGGGTGTGACGGGAGAGTGTGCGCGAGAAAGGTGTGTGACGGACAGGTGCATGGGGAAAGAGTGCGCTGTCAAGAGTAAGGGTGAGTGCGCTGTCAGGAATGGAGGTGAAAGTAGTGAGAGTGACATGGAGCGTGAGTTAGTTGTGACAGGTGAGCGAGGATGTACACCTGGGATGGAAGGATGCACACCTGGAATGGTAGAGCGTGAGTGGGAATGCACGCTGGAGTTGGTGGTGAGGCACGTGGTTGGGTGTGCGAATGAGGGCACACCTGTGATTGTCACAGAGGAGGTGACCGAGGAGGGGGTGCGAAGCGGTGTATTGGTGAGGTGTGCGAGCGACGAATGTGTGCCAAAGTGTTCGGTGGTCAGGTGTGTGACCAAGGCTGTGAGTGGAATGAGGGTACCTGGGTGTGTAAGGAAGGGTACGAGGAGCATGGGCACAGCTGGATGTGTGAGCAAGGAACGGGCTGCGGGATGGAAGCATGCAGGTGAAGCATCGACGTTAGACGGGGTAGAGTTTAGAACGACTTATAGCCGAATCGGGCCCTCGGTGCGTGCCGGGCCTCGCTTTGAACGGCCGCGTCCAGGCTCCACTAGGCGGAGCTGGCAGCCCGGTAGAAAGGGTCGTCATGGCGACCACTTTTTGGTGAGACGTGCCGGCAGGTCGAGATCGGGGCATTGGATGGCTCCACGCCGAGGTGGTGCGTGGGATCTCGGCACGGGTAAGCCCCCGTCCCTGCACCGAGTGCCGGACGCATCCAGCCGCTGGCACAAAACAACCAGCATCCATTGCTTGGCTTTACGAAGCCAGGCTTTGGACAGGAATTGGCGCACCGAGAGGCAGTAGTGAGTAGACTGGGTGATGAGGTTAGTGTTTTGGACCCAAAATTAGAGAAAAACAAAATTTGATGATTGGCAAGGGATTGGCAGTAGTGATTGGCAGATGATGGGCAGTGATTGGCAAATTTTTAATTTGTTGAAATTTGACGTGCAAAATTGATAGTGAGAGACCCCCGATGTGGTGGGATGGCAAATCCGCCACCTTTCCCATGTGAGTGGGGCAAATGCGCAATAGTTTATGGGGTGTATGGCAGTGAAAACTAGCCCGGGTGGGTTAGGATATGGTGTGTAGGGATCTAGAAGAGATTGACATTAGGTAACGTTAAGTTTAGTTCGTGACTGATACCTGTAGTGGGGACGCAGGTAGATTAGTATGGATGATAATGACGAGGGAGCGCAATAGTTTAAAGGGACGACTGGGAAGCGCAAGTTTCAGAAGGGAGTAGTTAGCTGAGATGATGCTGTGTGTGTGAGAATTGAACAGGTGTGATTGCACAGGTGTGCAACTGGACAGGTGTGTGGAGCAGTGTATGAGTAGTGAGTGTGTGGATCAGCGCGAATGCGCTTGGGGAGAGAAGGGTGCAGGTGGCACCAGGTGTGAGAGCACAGGTGTGCAGGTACAGGTGTGTGGAGAGAGTTGGAGTGAGTGGTACGGAGTGGTGTGCATGGTGCGAAGGTGTGGATGGGGGAAGAGTGGACCCCTTTCACGAGTACCCGGGGCGGGTAGTGTAAGTGTTAGGTAGAGGGTACAGGTAAATTGTGGTTGGATATTGGCATTTGTGGTGCGGTTGCAGAATGGTGTTGTGAATGGGTGCATTAGTGTTGTGGAAATGGCTGGGCGTGTAGCCTGTTAGTGTGTGTAGTTGGTTGGGCACTCCACCACTGTGAGGATGTCGGCCAGGTGAGGCCGCAGGTGGGCTCTGGGAGCCGGTAGTTGTGAGTGGGTGCCTGAGGATCCCGGGTGTGGATCGGGCAGCCCAGTGCCAGAGAGGGCACGGAGTGGGGAGAGAGCCAGAGGGCCTTCCCCAGGTAGTTAGGTTAGGGTGAGGAGCAGGTAAGCTCGGAGGCAACTGCAGTGGTGGAGGTGTGCAGGTGGGTAGACCCACTGGGAGAGGTACACGCCGCAGCCCAGAAATTGTACGAGGGCACCGGGAGATGAATCGGGGGAGTGAGACCCCAAATTGAAGAGCACCACAGTTTGGCCAATGGGAATTGGTTTTTAGAACCCATAGTGTAAGAGGGCCAATGGTTTGGCCGGAGAAAGCCCCCGGGTAGTGTAAAGTTGTTAAAGTCATTTAGGAGATAGTTAGGATTGATGAACCTGTCGCACCATACGCAGCCACTTGCCTGTGGTGATGATGATGACTCCACACCTGTGTTTTCTTTGTTTGTTGCAGGAAATGAGATTGCTGTGAGGATTTGTGAGACGCATCACGACGTGGATGAGACATTGGGGTGATTCCATCTCTCCCTCCCTAGGAGGGACTGATGATGAATTGGTAATGGCAAATTTTGATGTTGAGTTGAAAATGGCAAATTTTGATGAGAGTTGAAAATGGCAAATTTGATTGGTTAGGAGGGAGAGAAGACAAATTTGGTATATGGGAGGAACGGGGAAGACAGTAGGGATGTTCGTGGATTTGTAAAGTAGATGTTTATGGGTAGTGTTGTGTTTTGTTGATACAGTAAGGGGTAAGGGAGGGGCCATGTAGGTTACCTGGTGGGGGGGGCGTACGGTAGGAACGTACCTGTCTCACCTGGTTCCCATGTGCCCCCAGTGTGCATCACCTTGCATTGCGTGCACTTTTGCGCCCTTACCACCTTGCTCACTTGTCTTGTTTTTGTCTCCCACCTCCGAGGATCTGGCTTTGGGGTAGAGAGAGAGGAGAGAGAGGTGCTGGCTACGCAGTTGTGGGCCTGCACTTTCGCTGTTGGCTGCCTGGATCGATACACCATATGGACCGCAATGTTTGTGGCCACCCACAATGGACCGCAGCTCTTTTGCGGCCAAGCACCACCCGGGGATGGACCTATGGGTCAACGTGGCACCTATGCCATACAGGTGAACCACTTTTAGTTAAACACCAAGTGCACCACAAGAAGAGCAAGAGACACCTGCAGGGTTAGGGGTTGTCGAATTTATTTTTATTCCAATGAACAATGGTGACTGCACCGATTGGTGGTGGGGTGGTGCTTTTGATGCGCGGGAAGGGTGCTCTGCACGTTATTAAAGGCCGTCGGCCACAGAGCACTCGTGGGTTGGTGTATCGATGTTGGCAAGCGCGCTCTCTCTATGCATAACATCTGCATGTGTTCCTCCAAAAACAGGTCCTGGATCGTAGTGTAAATAGCAGCGTAGTCTTGTAAATAATGCTCCCTACCGGCTGTATGTTTAGTTTGAGAATTCTTTCCGGATTCGGTTATCCTGTGGGTGTGTTTCTGTGAGGAGAAGGGTGCAACGTCGCAGGGGGACATATTTACTCATTTGTGAATATCTGTAAAACTGTCGCACTCAGGGTAGAGTTAATAGTAGAGGGAACTACATTGCGTGCCACACTAAAGTAGGTAAAAATTTATCGGGTCGGGACGCCCCGAGGGTAGAGAAGGGTGCAATGTTGCGAATATGGAATTTGGCCTCCATATCCGCTTGTAAATATTCCCCTATTTTCTCCGATACTCCCCAACTCTCCCTTACCCCATTCCCTAGTCCCATTGTCTGTAAACAACACCCATTAGAGCCGATCTTCCCCTTCATCCCCCCATTAAATGTCGTGCCCAGGTCCCCCGCACCACACGTAGACAATTATAGGACATCTTGCTAGTTATTCTTAATCTATGTCAGTTAAGGACTTGTTTCCATTAATTATGACTCTTCGTTGCACCAGAATGTGATTATATGGCACCTGTTAGGAAGTTTAGGACCTCCCCATACCTCTCCGCATCTCTTCCCCATGAAGAAGCGCCAACTACAACAACAACAACAAAAGAGGGGGGCGGCGCGGTGACGGCATGGGGAGTGGGCGTCCTCCTTCCGGCTCGGTTAGCCGCCATTGACCACGCGCTCCACGGGGTTACCACGAAGGGGCTCCCTGTCGGCCCCTCGTCAAGGGCGGAGCCGGTAACCCCCGCACCCAATGAGAAGCCATGGGCCGATGCCATCTGGGGCGGCGCTAACGAGCCGAGGGCGTGTCACTCCCCGCCGGATATACGCGGCCCCGCGCCGGACGTGACGTCAGATGCGCCCCGAGCTTGGAAGGACAAGACGCCACCCTCCCGAGCGCTGAGCGACCTCCCCGGCATCTCCACCAAAGTCGCGACCCACGAGCGCTGAGCGACCTCCCCGCATCTGCTGGACACCACCGTACGTGATTCTGTCCCTGAGCCAGGTGCACCTGAGCCATCGACTGCCGCTTTCCTTGCCATCAAATCCCGTGTGAGTCAGTTTTTGTCCTGTTTCTCTGTGGTCTGTCTAGGGTTAATATAAGGTTGTGTCTAAGTGCCCACCTTCCTATGTTTCCCTCTTGTCCCTGTAATCTAACCTTTTTCCGTACGAATATACTTGAGAACTGAACCCCTGGTGTCGTATTGTGTCATTATAATCCAGCCGGGTGTCTTCTTTTTCTTATTGAGCCAGCATAGCGCGATTAGTCAACATTCGGGCACAATCGGGTAACTTGTGCAGACGTGGTCATACCATAAAACCGCTCGGGAAATAACATCCAAGCCACGTCTGTAACAATATATATATATATATATATATATTGTTGCGGTAATAACACAATTGGTGTCCAAAATTTGGGCTAAATAAATTTAGTCCCAGGTTCGAATCCCAACTCCTGACTACCAATTGTTACGGACGCGGTTAAAGATGTTATTTTGACCGAGCGGTGGTGTAACCGCGACCGAACAGTTATTCCCCGACTAATACCCGATTTGCCCCAAACTTTGGCCAGATCGCGCCGCGGCTGCTCAATGAGGGAAAAGACTAAAACGACGAATGCAAAGAGGAAGACGAAGGCAAAGAAAGGTTTGGAAATACTACTAAATTTATTTACTATTTACACACATAAGCAAAAAGAAAGCAGTCACGTTTATTTACAACACATAAGACGCAGGTGACACAGTGCAAATACTAGCTTACCTACAGTCTTAATTAACCCAGGACAGAACAAACAAAAGACAGACTCACGCGGGGAATGATGACAGGAATGGCAGGAGGTGGATGGCTGGAGGTGAACGCTTGGTGGAGCTTTGGTGGAGGTGAACGCTTGGTGGAGGTGAACACTTGGTGGAGCCAACGCGGAGGTTGGTGGAGCCTTGGTGGAGGTGAACGCTTGGTGGAGCCAACGCGGAGCTTTGTGGAGCTTTGGTGGAGGTGAACGCTTGGTGGAGCCAACGCGGAGCTTGGTGGAGCCTTGGTGGAGGTGAACGCTTGGTGGAGCCAACGCGGCTGGTGGGGGGTTGGTGTGACGGGTTCTCTCTCCTTCCCTCACAAGCTTCAGGACTCTTTCTCTCTCTTTCTTAGTCCCACCCAGTCCAACAACTTCCTCTCTTGCTTAGTCCAACTCAAGGCCTTTCTGTCTTCTGATCTCCTCCCTCCTCGACTCTCTCCGGGGGCCTCTGCCTCGGGTTATATATGCCCCACCCTTGACCCTTTGCGAACCTCCCCAAAACGTTCTCTCTCCGCCCTCTAAAGCCAACCCCTCGTTCTGGGTTGGTCGGCAAGGGCTGGTTCACTCCTCCCATCTATGACGAGGTGGGGACCCGCCTTTCTTCCCCAACCCTGCCTCGTGGTCAATGGCGGATGAAGGGAAAACCGCCCAAAATGCAGTTGGCAATTGACGAAAAGGGGGAACGGAGGTTTTGGGAATGGGAATGAAGGGAATCTATCTCTTTCACTTGGTGCAATGGAGTACTTCTATTAATGGGAGACACAGCCTTACCCTAAAACACAGAATAAGATATAACTATCGAACAGGGGTATTCTATGATTGGCTGACGTGTATGCTTGTGGACTAATTATGGGACGCCCTTCTGACCTTTACACAGCTCCGGAGGCAGGAGGCGCAGACTCAAGCAATATTCATCACCAATTTACCACAATACAACACAATCAAAAAAAATACAGTCCTCATATCCGCAACAATATATATATATATATTGTTGCAGTTTTGAGAACCCTCCACTTTGTAAATATTTTTTATAATCCCTTATAAATAATCCCCTGTAAATATCCCCATTTTCTAATGTTAAACGAGAGCACGCTAGATAGGCCACGAGCAACACGTAGGACACAATAGCATCTTCTTTCGTTATTTCATTAGTATGTGTTTCAGGTAAGGATCTGTTCCCAATAGTTTGACTCTGCGTTGCATTAATCAAATAACCTAGCCCCCTTCTCAAATTCCCATCCTATTCATTTGGCGGCTTTACCTTCTCCAAATTATATAGCGCGTCTCTGCCAGCCGCAGCGTCCGTCTAAAGACGCCATAAGCCACGTGGCAGAGTTGGAGAAGAAGGGGGAGGAGATACCCAAGCGCCAGGAACTAAAGCGTGGCCCCTCAATGCACCATCAAGGGGCGGACCGGTGAGCGCTCGCGACCAATCAGGGCCGAGGCAAGCTCACCGGTGGGCGTTTCCAAAAACCAGGCGGCTTAATACGCGATCGGCCAATATAAGCGGCCACGTGGGACTACTTCGACAGTTGGCTGGGAGTTGGAAGTTGGACCGAAGGAGAGTGACAGAGTCGAGCTACCAGAGGCAAGTCGAAGGCAGAGAGAGGGTCGGTCCGCTACCGCGACAATATTAACCGCGCTGCCGGCCGGGTTTCGCCGCGAACTGAAACGTGGACTGGAGTGGAGCGTGACCCTGGAGCCGGACCTCAACGCTGAACCACCTGCCCGAACCTCGACACCTACCATTGGCCTGGACCCTTCTCTTCCTTCCTACCATCCCTGCCATCCCATCCTCTCGTGTAAGTGTGTTTGTACTGTCCTGGGCGTGTGATAATATAAGACTGTATAAGGTTTGCCCTGTGTATCTGCTTCTTCTTCTTCACTGTATATTCCCTTTCGTTTCCTCTTTAGTATTGTACATCGTTAATAAACCTGTGTTCTTTCCTTACTTTTGGTTTCCTCTCAATCTGGTCGCTTTAGTCTTTTCCCAATTGAATACCTGTGGCACGATATAGGAACCGCTCAGAATCGGGTTAGTCAACCGCTAACAGCTCGGACCTCGGATTGCTAAAACCGCTCGGCAATTTCCATCTTGTCCGGGTCCGAGCAGGGAATTATATCCCTGCTTTGCGGAGGGATTGGCAAAGGTATCTGGGAACCCATTGACCAATCACCCTGGCCAATCTCACCCCGCAAAGGAGCGTGTAACTTCCAGGACTGGGGGGAAATCGGCCAGTGTAAAAGACAAGGGGATTAACCCCCCCTTGGTAAGGGGAGCGCCAACCCCCAGATCCGCAACTATATATATATATATATTGTTGCGGTTTTGAGAGTGTAAATATAACATCATTAAAGGTTAAAGGTTTGCCCCCATAGTTAGTCCACAAGCAACACGTAGGCCCCTTAGAACATTAGTTATGTCATAGTATGTGTGAGGATAAGGCCATTTCCACTAGTGATACCTGTGTTGTGTAAAGAAATAATAAGCTTAGGTCCTTTTCATTTTGCGGCCACCCTCCAATCTCCATCATGGGCATAATCGATCCTGCGCTCCATTTGGCATCCCTCAATTTGTTACGCTTTGGGCTACCCGCGGCAGTTTGTTACGCTTTGGCTGCCAGCAGCGTCCGCTGCCCTTGGGTTCGCTCGAAACCAGTCAAATGCCACGAGGTAGGCCTGAAAAGAGGGAGGAGTGTGAGGACGAGGTGTGGCCGCATCAAGCAGCACGTCAGGAGGCGGTGACGGTAAGGGCAACAACCAACCAGGGCTCGGTGGGTATGGCTTAAGAGGGCGTGGTAAGGGCGCATCTAGCAAGTGCTGAAAGGTTTGCTGAAAAGGCTATATAATAGTGTAGCAGCATAGCAAACCTGTTGTGCATTTTGTGATACAAGCACCAAATTTGGCACAAATGTACATTAATATGTTGCGAACATTTTCAGATATTGGGCCACTTGAAATTCCGTAATTTTTTTTTTCAAATTTTTTCAAATTTCGTAATTTCAAATTTTTCGGGTGACACCGTCACAATTTCGGTCTTCGAGGCCGGCCGATATAGTGGGGCGGCTTAGCCCAAATATTCAAAAGAATTGTGCATTTTGTGATACAAGCACCAAATTTGGCACAAATGTACATTAATATGTTGCGAACATTGTGTGGTCAGCAATGAAGACGAGAGTCTGAATTACATGTATGCAAAAGACCTTGTGAACCAGTGAAGCAAATACACGGGTAAGCATGAATTAAATCTAGGGCATGATATAATTTCCATGATGTTTACCTCTACACTCAATGGTGGAAGGAGGTAATGTTTTGATCCCAGCTTGTCTGTATGTCTGTTTGTCTGTTAGTCCACAAAATTCCAGACAAAGCTTGTAGTAGTGGTAGTTGTAGTGGTAGTGGTGATAACAGAAATTGTTATATAGAACTGAACTTATATTATTATTATATGCAGAAAATAACTTCATTTCTATATGCCCTGCAGTGGACAGGTTAATTGGTTTATGCACTGAAGGGGTCACCCTGGTGTGCACTGCTGTGTTCTGCCTCACTGAGTTGTTCAGGTATGATGTACTCAGCACAAGCTTCCAGTCGGCCCGGAGGTGGGGGTGCGGGGCCTGTCACGGAACGTCAAAACAAACGGCCTGCCGGGGCCGCCCAAAAGTCGGGCGTGAGGGGCGCGTCCACTAATGGAACGCCTCTCGCTTCCCAGATCGAGGGCCACGTGGTCAGGAGAACCTCGTCCCTTCCGGTCACACTTTGCCTATCGGCCGGCCTCGAAGACCGAAATTGTGACGGTGTCACCCGAAAAATTTGAAATTACGAAATTTGAAAAAATTTGAAAAAAAAAATTACGGAATTTCAAGTGGCCCAATATCTGAAAATGTTCGCAACATATTAATGTACATTTGTGCCAAATTTGGTGCTTGTATAACAAAATGCACAATTCTTTTGAATATTTGGGCTAAGCCGCCCCACTATAAGCGCACAAAGCCCTTGAAAGGACTGATGAGCGAGGGGCTTTGTGAGAGGACTGCAAGGAATCGCGCTTTGTGAAGAGAACTTGCAGAGGATACGCACACTGTAAGAGGACTTGGCCGATTTGTGCTCTGTGAGAGGACTTCTGCGGGAGAGGCGCTTTGCCAGTGAACTGTATTGGGAGCGCATATAAAGCCCGGTTCATCTATTACGTACGCGGCCGTGACCGCAAGTATAACCGCCAAGCCCGGTTCATCTATTACGTACGCGGCCGTGACCGCAAGTATAACCGCCAAGCCCGGTTCATCTATTACGTACGTGACCGTGGTCGCAAGTAACTGCCCGGCCAGCCTTACCTTTCGCCCCGCATTTAACCCCGTAATTGTCCGATCCGCGCCATCGACACACGGAGAGCTTCTGCTGCCCTGACCATCTGCTTCGCGGTGCGAGTCGGGGACCGGAGCGGACTGCCTGGATATCATCCCTAGACCATCAACCCGACCATCTACAACCCCGTGTGAGTGTGTCTGAGTGTGAAACGGGCCCGTGTCCTGGGATAAGTATAAGACTGTATGAGCTGCACTGTGTGTTCTTCTTCTCCTTCCTGTACAAATTGTAAATAAACCAATCTGTTCTTCCTGTCTTTCCTAATTCGACCGTATCAGTGATTTCCGCCATTGGGTAAGCGTGGCACGATCAGAACCGCTCGGATCGGGTTTAGTCCTTGTTAACGGCCCGGGTCACGGTTCACTATTGCTCGGCGTTTCCACCTATAACCGTGATTCGGGCGGGGTTTATTTCCTTGCTTCCTGGGTGGCGTTGGTACTTAGGTAATAGGAATTCGGCCTACCTCCCTATTCAACGCCGTCCGGAAGGAACGTCATAGCCCCGGATCCCGTCGGCTAGTAAAAGACAAGGGGACTAATCCCCCCTTGGTAAGGGGAAAGGCCGACCAGGAGATCCGCAACAATTGGTAGTCAGGAGTGGGGATTTGGAACCTGGGACTAAATTTTTTAGACCAAATTTTGGACACCAATTGTGCAAATTGGCCGCAACATTTGGTGTCGGGGAGTTGGGATTTGGAACCCTACCAATTTTTTTTTGGACAAATTTGGACAAAATTACGAGCGACCAAAATTTAGTATTAAGAACCAAATTGTAAATTCGTACCATGGCTAGCCAAGACGGTCGGATGCTGGTGGGGGTAGAAGATAAGGTAGAGTTAATAACCCAGGACCCCCGGGAAGGAATGGAAGCAGAAAAGGGTGCGGCAGATGGTAAAGACAAGGGCGGCGCCTCGCACATGGCGACAAGGGCCGCGCCCGCTGCGCAAGTGAGTTCTAAAGACATGCAAGTATTTATGGCTGAAATGATGGCCTTTATGGTCAGGTCGGGTGAAGACACGAAAGAACTAAAGAACCAAATAAAAGAATTTGGGGACAAATTCACCCAGAACATTTTTTTTAAAATGGGAGAGGACATTGAGCGCAGGTCGAGCAGGAAAGGCGCATTGGTACGCGACGGGGTAGTGCGGCGTGAGGAACGCTTGGAGAGCCGGGTAGAGCAGGGCACAGTTAAGTGGAATGAAATGAATATGAATGATCGTTTTAAGGCCATTTTTCCCCGCTGGAGCGGGGGTTAGCCTTGCGGGCCCCATGACAATCATGGTTCCCTGTCTGAGGCAATGTTTTTTATGGCCGGATGCCCTTCCTGACGCCAAGGCACAGTTAAGTGGACCGGGGTAGAAATCGCGACTCGGGGTGTGGAAAAGCCGACGGCCGCCGAATTGGAAAGTTTTCTTTTATGTGCGCCAGCGGTCGTCGAGCTTAATAAAGAAAAATAAATTATAGTTGAAATTGGGGTTGAGGAGACGGCAGAGATAGGAATTGAATGGGAGAAAAAGATGGAATGCACGCAAAGTCTGTGTTCGCATCGTGATGTTGTGCTGCCTAACCCCAATGAGAATTTGCAGGCGCTGCTGCAGAAAAGGATCCCGAAGGTGAGTAGGGCTGTGAATGGCGCGAAAGTGTTTGGCGCGAAAGTGTTTGGCGCGAAAAGATTTTTCGCGTGCTTGGGATCCCGACATCACCTGGGCGCTCGTGGAAGGTCCGTGGTGAGGTGTATGAAGGTGAATGGCGCGTGTGTTCAAACGGCGCCGAAGCGCGAGTGTATGACGGAATGTGAGTGGGAGGAGTGCAAAATGGAGTGTGGAACGGAGTGTGACACAGAGTGTGTGAGCGGCGTCAGTGTGCCTGAGTGGTGTGCGGGTGTGCGTGGTGTCCGGAGTGTGCGGGGAACGAGTGTGCACAAGAGAGTGCAATAACGGCATGCAGGGGGTGTATGGGAGGCGCTGGAGTGCCGGGTTGTGTGCCTATGGAGCGGGTCGCGTGTGGATGGGAGAATGCGACTCAAGCATCGACGCAGACTGAGGCAGCGTTTAGGGCGACGGATAGCCGACGCGAGCTCTCGGGGCGTGGTGCGCTTTGTGTGCTGCGGGAGCCGGCGGGGATCGTTGCCGCGGCGGCGTGCACGATTTGTGCCGGGCCCCGCCCTGTATGGTCGGTGCCATGCCGTTGCGCAAGAGGAAAACGGCACGATTTGAGGGGGGGGGGGGGGTAGGCGAGGTCGGACCTTCGCCCCCTGGTGGGCACGGTGCTCCGACCGGGGGAGGCTGGGCCATCGTGCCGGACACCGGAAGGCTCCGCGCCGAGATGGCGCCTGGAACCTTGGCCCAAGTATGCCTCCTCCCCAGAATCGAAAATGCCGGACGGACCCAACCAACAGGAGACAGACCACCCATATGCATTGCTCGGCTTTCCGAAGCCGAGCTGTGATAACGATGTATTGCCGCACGGAGAGGCTCATAGTTAGTGGACAGTTAGCCATAGTGATGGCGAATGGTAGCTTTGCCATTCGATTTGGGGCACATGAGCTATAGATTATGGGGATGGCAGTGAAAAATAGCCAAGGGCAGGCTAGGATATTGTTAGGGCTTTAGAGATGACAGTAGGTGACAAGATTTAAGTAGTGACATTGGTACAGGTAGAGGGGACGTAGTCAGATTGGATGGATGATAATGACGAGGGAAGTGCTTAGTGTAAGGGAAGACAGGGAAAGCACAAGTTTTAGAGGGAAGTAGTTAGTTAGATGATGCTGTGTGTGTGAGTATGAGTATGAGCTTTAGGCGCTAATGAGGAATTGAGTGAAATTGATTGTGGATGAACTTGGTGAAATGAGGCATTGGTCGGGGATGACCAGAGAAAGTGTATGAGTGGTGTAGTGAGGGCATGTGTAATGGTGTTGAGTGATTGACTTGCATGGGGTTCAAGTGGATAAATGGTGAGAATACTTGGTGTGTGGAATAAATGGTGTGTGGAGTGAGTGGTGTGGAATGAGTGGTGTGGAGTGCATGGTGTGAAGGAGTGGATGGGGGAAGATGGACCCCTTCACGAATACCCTGGGAGGGTAGTTTAAAGTTAGGTAGTGGGTTTAGGTAAATTGTTTGGATATTGACATCTGTGGTGCAGGTAGTAGAAAGAAGTGCTTTGATGGGTGCATGAGTGAGTGGAATGGCTGGGCGTGTGGGCTTACTTGGTATGGTTAAATGGGCACTCCGCCACTGGTAGTCTGTCGGCCATGTGAGGCCGCAGGTAGGCTCTGGGAGCCAATTCGAGTTCAGAGGTGAGTTCAGTGGGGCCCGAGGATCCTAAGAGAGGACCCGGGTAGCCCAATGCCAGAGAGGGCATCAGAGGGGTGAGAGAGCCAGGAGGGGCCTTCCCCGAGTTAGGGTAGTGGTAAGGAGCTAGGCAAGCTCGGGTGGCGACTTCAGTAGCGGAGGTGCGCAGGTAGGTAGACCTGCTGGTAGAGCCACACGACCCAGCCCCGAAATTGTGCGAGGGCACAGTAGGAAAAATTGGGGGAGTGAGACCCCAAATTGGAAGAGCACCACAGGATGGTCAATGGGAATTGGTTTTTAGAACCACATAGTTTAAAGATGCCAAGTGGCAGGGCATGACCCTGGGTAGTTTAAGAGAGTTGAGGTTATTAGAAGGATAGTTAGGATGAAATCTCTTCGCACCATCTGCATCCACTCACCAAGGTGACAGGACTCCACACCAGGTTTTGCAAATATTTGGAATGAAAGACGCATCATGACGTAAGTGTGACATTGTGTTTATTCCATCCCTTCCTTCTTGGGAGGGATTGGCTGACGGATTTGGCGTAGAGGGAGATATGGGAGACGAGACGGTAGAGACGGAATTTGTAAAGTGTAAATATGGGGAAGGGCAAGGGTAGTGTAGGCTGACATGGGGGGGTTACGTACGGCTAGGGACGAGCTTTCTCCGCTCGCTCACCGCGCCCCTCATGTTGCATTGCCTTGTATTGACGTGTACCCTTGCGCCCTTGCCTCCGCTAACCTCTGCTTTGTCTTTCCTCCCCACCCATGGACCCATATCTTTTGTTGAGGGGAGTGTGCAGGTACCCTGAGCGGTGCGGCTGCACTTTGCTCCACCTGTGCAGCTGCACTCTACTACCTGTTGCCTGCACCAGTGCACCTATGGACCACACGTTCTGTGGCCTGGCACCCTTGCTGGGGCACACCATCGCTGCAAACGTTACCTTGTGCCCTGCGGACCACTGTTTTAAGTGGCATCAATGCCATGCAGTCGGACCACCTGAGTTGGCCCTGCTGGCCGACATGAAAACGGACACGGTGTGTGCCTTTTTATTGACTTTGGTGTGTCAGGAAAGAAGACTAAGTTTTTATGATGGCACACCGAAGACGAAGCAAGAAGACGCAGCCAAGATGCAGCAGCCCAGCAGCCAAGCACAAGACATCATGGATTATTGACATGTGATTGTGCATTTTTTTTTTGATGATTGTGCATGATTGTGCATTTTTCTGCATATTGGTGTATGGTGTGTTGGTGCAGTGCATTGCATTTGTGTTTCTCCTCTCCAAATTTCTCTTCTTTCCCACAATAGAACAGGTCCTGGGTTCTAGAATTGTAAATAAGTAGATTAGTCTTGTAAATAACATGCTCCCCACCGGCTTTATGTTTAGTTTGCGAATTTTTCCCGTAATTCGGTTAATTGTGGGTGTGAGTCTGTTAGTTAGTACACAAAGCAGTAGGTGGGACATATCTAGTGTTTAAAACTGTCACACACAGGGTGTTAGAGTAAATGTAGAGGGAAACCACACCTAAGTGTCACACTAAGTTAAAGAGTAGTCCTGACCCTTGCCACAGAACCGGTCATACTCACTTGTGTGGGTTCGGCTCGGGGATGAGCCTGGCGAAGGAGGGGTGCAGTGTTGCGGTTTTGAGAGTGTAAATATAACATCATTAAATGTTAAAGGTTTGCCCCCATAGTTAGTCCACAAGCAACACGTAGGCCCCTTAGAACATTAGTTATGTCATAGTATGTGTGAGGATAAAGCAATTTCCATTAGTGATACCTGCGTTGTGCAAAGAAATAATAAGCTTAGGTCCTTTTCATTTTGCGGCCACCCTCCAATCTCCATCATGGGCATAATTGATCCCGTGCTCCATTTGGCATCCCTCAATTTGTTACGCTTTGGGCTACCCATGGCAGTTTGTTACGCTTTGGCTGCCAGCAGCGTTCGCTGACCTTGGGCTCGCTCGAAACCAGTCAAATGCCATGAGGTAGGCCTGGAAAGAGGGAGGAGCGCGAGGATGAGGTGTGGCCGCATCAAGCAGCACGTCAGGAGGCGGTGACGGTAAGGACAACAACCAACCAGGGCTCGGTGGGCATGGCTTAAGAGGGCGTGGTAAGGGCGCATCGAGCAAGTGCTGGAAGGTTCGCTGAAAAGGCTATATAAGCGCACGCACAAAGCCCTTGAAAGGACTGATGAGCGAGGGGCTTTGTGAGAGGACTGCAAGGAATCACGCTTTGTGAAGAGAACTTGCAGCGGATACGCGCACTGTAAGAGGACTTGGCCGATTTGCGCTCTGTGAGAGGACTTCTGCGGGAGAGGCGCTTTGCCAGTGAACTGTATTGGGAGCGCATATAAAGCCCGGTTCATCTATTACGTACGCGGCCGTGACCGCAAGTATAACCGCCAAGCCCGGTTCATCTATTACGTACGCGGCCGTGACCGCAAGTATAAGCGCCAAGCCCGGTTCATCTATTATGTACGCGACCGTGGTCGCAAGTAACCGCCCGGTCAGCCTTACCTTTCGCCCCGCATTTAATCCCGTAATTGTCCGATCCTCGCCAACGACACGCGGAGAGCTTCTGCTGCCCTGACCATCTGCTTCGCGGTGTGAGTCGGGGACCGGAGCGGACTGCCTGGACATCATCCCTGGACCATCAACCCGACCATCTACAACCCCGTGTGAGTGTGTCTGAGTGTGAAACAGGCCCATGTCCTGGGATAAGTATAAGACTGTATAAGCTGCACTGTGTGTTCTTCTTCTCCTTCCTGTACAAATTGTAAATAAACCAATCTGTTCTTCTTGTCTTTCCTAATTCGACCATATAAGTGATTTCCCTCCATTGGGTAAGCGTGGCACAATCAGAACCACTTGGATCGGGTTTAGTCCTTGTTCACGGCCCGGGTCACGGTTCGCTATCGCTCGGCGTTTCCACCTATAACCGTGATTCGGGCAGGGTTTATTTCCTTACTTCCTGGGCGGCGTTGGTACTTAGGTAATAGGAATTCGCCCGACCACCCAATTCAACGCCATCCGGAAGGAACGTCATAGCCCCGGATCCCGTCGGCTAGTAAAAGACAAGGGGACTAATCCCCCTTTGGTAAGGGGAAAGGCCGACCAGGAGATCTGCAACAATATACGTATATATACATATAAATATATATACAATTAATTCTCTCTTTCTCTTTCTTTCTTTCTTTCTTTCTTTCTTTCTCTTTCTCTTTCTCTTTCTCTCTCTCTCTCTCTCTCTGTGAAGCGTTCTCTCTCCTCCCACTTTGCACAGCTGCCGCTCGCTTAGCACGCACGTGCGATTGCCAGGTCTGTTGCTCAGTCACTGGCGGTACGTGCTGTGTCTCGTGTTGCTTTTTCCTTTCTTCCTACCTTTTGGTCCTTTCTGCTGTCCGAGTGTCAGTGTCCCTTTCTATCGTCTTGTCTACTGAGCGAGAGAGGGAGAGACAGCGCGGTTAAAGTTATCCGCTTTAGGTGGTTAACGGGATTTATTTATTTATTTCCCAGTTATTGTTGTTGTTGTTTTTTTTCATTTATTTAGGCTTTATAAACCTTTGTACCATTTATTGGTTATTTTTTTCGTTTAGTTACTTCAAATGGCTAGCAAGAATAGTCGAACTAATGCCGGTCGTGACGCCGATGAGGGGTTAACAGATGAACACGGCATGTGTTTTGTCCCACCGGAAGATGTCTCGCTGGAGGAGACGCTCCTCGCAATCGGAGAATTGATCGGTTGTGAGAACATACGGGCAGCGTCCCGAATGCACCACAAGGTGGTTGTTTTCGTTTCACGTGTCCGTTTCGCGCGCATCGTCGTGCAGAACGGACTTACCTTGGGCAATGACCAGTTTGTTCCGGTTTCGCCATGGAACACTCCGGCCTCGAAGGTAATACTATCAAACGTTCTACCGACGCTGTCTAATGAGGAAATTCTTCAGAAGCTCGGTCAGTACGGTACTGTGGTGTCGATAATTATCCAAGGCTCCATTCGCACCACAGACGGGAAGCTGAAGCATATCGAAACGTTTAGACGGTTTTGTTATGTTGTTTTGAAGGATGGTTTGACGCAATTGAATGTCTCTCTCGCTTTTAAGTCGTCAAAACGTGAGCACAGGATTTTTGCGGCAACAGAGAGGTTGATTTGTTACGGGTGTGGTGTACATGGACACACTCGGCAGTATTGTCCTGATGGGGAGAAAACGTATGCCACAGCAGCCGGACCAGCTCACCCCGTGACCATTACGGAGGATTCTGTAGATGATTCGCCTTCAGTGCGGGAATCTACGTCGGACCATCAAGGTACGGCTAAGAGTGGTGCTGATGAGACCCATACGGATGTGCTTCGTGTAAGCGATGAGTCATCCAGTACAGCTGGCCATCGTGCAACCGATGAGTCAGCAAATGTAAGGGAGAAGCCTCTACCTGTAGAGGGAATGATTTGTGAGGAGCAGCAGATTGTAGATGCGGCGTCTCGGAAAAATTTGAAACGGTCACTTGTAAGTGCGAGGAATGAGGACAAAGGTGTTAAAGTGTTGGTGGTGCAGACAGGAAGCAGTTTAAACGATTCAGACAGTCCTTCACATGAAGATCAGCAAGGTGGTGAAACTATGGCTGACATGATACCACCTGCTCAGGATGAAGGGGAACTTTTTCCTGAAGGTTGTAAATTAACCTGCGAAACCGAACAGCCTACTGATGACCGTATCAATTCTAATGGGGAATGCAAAATACCCATTACTACTAATAACGACTCCTCCCCCCCCATTGCAATGATGCATGAGGATAAAGAGGATGAAGAACCTAAGGTAGATGGGGATGGAACAGGTGTTTCTGTACAGGTTCAGGAGGAACTCGTTACTAGCGTCACAGAGGGAATTCTAACTACAGAGACACTGATTGGCCATGAGGAACCAGTGGCAATGGTTGACAGCCCCCCCCCTCAGGAGGAAGAGCAGCCTTTGGAGATCTCAAAAGAAAATATTGTCAGATTTTTGAAGGAAACTTTCAGACAAAGGCATGTACGAATTAAGGATCATTTTCCTAATATCCAGGCCTTCCTTGCAGCCGCAAAACCTTTGCTGCAAAGGAGTGAGCATGTGGAAATCTCCGAACCTGAATTTCAGCGGCTGAGGAAATCCATCACGAAGGCAAACAAGGAATTAATTGAGGAAGAGGACTTCACCCCCTAGAAGAATCAACCATGGAACTAAATGTTGTATCCTTAAATATAAATGTGGGTCGTGCCCCCTTACGGAGGGTGCAAACCATTCAAGCGGTTGGAAAAGAAAAGGCTGACATTATTCTCTTACAAGAGACCCACGCTACTAGTGCTCAAGTAGCCGATTGGGGGAAACTTTTTAAAGGGCAATGGTGGCTAAGTGGGTTCCCTACACCTCGGGCTGGTGTTGCCATTTGCCTAAGTCACAAGATTTGTGCTCAACAGGTTTCATTTAAAGAAATCTATAAAGGGCATTTGATCTCCGTAGATTTTCTTTATAATACCCAAAAGATTATCGTAGTGAATGTTTATGCACCGTGTGACCCAATGGAGAGGAAAATTTTCTTTTCCACTCTGCGGGATTTTGTAAAAACTCTGGACCCAACAGCCTTTATCTGTATCGCGGGAGATTTTAATTGCACAATTTGTCCGTCAATTGATAGGAATGGTCATGAGCCTCATGTTGCCTCTACGAAAGCTCTAGAGGACACCATCAACATCTTTCGGTTTAAGGATGTGTGGAGATCACAACACCCACTCTCACGCTGTTATACATGGTGTAGATGCAATGATGGTATTATGTCAATGGCAAGGCTGGACAGATTCTATGTGAACAAGCCAATGTTGAATGTGGTGTCTGTCTCCAAAATTTTACCAACTGGATTCACAGACCACAGTTTAATCTCAATGTCCTTTAAGTTACCCTTTCCACCCGGTGGTAGTGCTTACTGGTCTTTGAATACTCGTCTCTTACATGACAAGGAATTTAATGAGGCCTTTCACGTCGTGTGGGAGAAAATTCGCTCCTCCAGACCTGAGTATGATAGTCTCCGGCTGTGGTGGGACATTGCAAAATCCCAAATTAAGAATTTCTGTCAACAATATAGTGCATACACCACCAAAATCCAATCAATATCAATCGATCAGTTAAAATCTGAAATTATATCGTTAGAACAGAATGTTGACGAGGTTGGGAGAGGTGCACGTGACCAACTAATATGGGCAAAGAAAGCAGTGCTGGAGGAAGCGGTACGGCAACGGGCGATGGGTGCCTTGGTCCGAATGCGAATGAGCTATTTAACTCTGGACATGCCAAACAAAGAGTTCTTTAAGTTAGAGTCTTCCCTCAAAAGGTCACAACAAATTCATACTTTACTCACTCCCAATGGGTCGCTGGTGACCTCCCAGCAGGCGATCAGGTGTACTCTGAAAGGGTTCTATTCTAACTTGTACTCTCCTCAGAACGTGGACAATGAGGTGATACAAGAGTTAACTGCTGGGCTTCCGAGTGTCGAGGAGGATGAGCGATGCATGCTCGATTCCCCAATTTCGGCTGATGAACTTGAAGCAGCTGTGCGGAGCCTGAAAGATGGGAAAGCTTCTGGAATAGATGGCCTGCCCACAGAATTCTACAAGACCTTCTGGGCCCTTGTGGGACCTGACTTACTCGATGTACTCGATGAAAGCATACGTGTCGGAGAACTTCCAATGTCCTGTAGACGAGCAGTCATTTGTTTGCTACCAAAAGCTGGGAATCTTCAACTGGTTGATAACTGGCGACCTGTCTCCTTATTGTGTGTTGATTACAAGATTTTCTCTAAAGTACTTGCTAATCGTATGAAGACTGTGATCAGTTCAGTTATACACCCGGACCAGACCTACTGTGTGCCTGGAAAATCTATTTATGATAATATTTTTTTGGTAAGAGATATTATTTCATGCAATAATTTCCTGCGTGACGATTTTGGATTGCTGTTTCTTGATCAAACTAAGGCCTTCGATCGTGTTTGACCACAAGTACCTTTTTTCTGTCCTGAAAGGAATGGGGTTTGGTGAAACTTTCACCTCTTATGTGAAACTCCTGTATACTAATACTCAATGTATGATGAAGATCAACAATAGGTTATGCTCTCCCTTTCCTTTCCAACGGGGTATTCGCCAAGGGTGCCCCCTCTCTGGGCTTTTATATATAGTCGCCCTTGAACCACTCCTTCGGTCTATTAGACAGCAAATACCTCGGGGAATGAGAAGCATAGAAGGAGCAGAATTTGTGCAGACGGCTTATGCTGATGATGTCTGTGTTTTGATTAGAAGCTCCAATGATGTCTCTGCTTTACAACGTTGTATGCGAGATTTCTCTGCAGCCTCTTCCGGTGGGATCAATTGGAATAAAAGTACAGCATTATGGTGTGGCAAAGGCAATCTCTCTTGTGTATCACCACCCTCACTCCCACACAACCTGGTCTGGAGAACGGACGGGGTTAAATATCTTGGAGTGCATATCGGTAATCGTGAAACAGAAATGAAAAATTGGGAAGGAGTGTTGGAACAAATTATGCACAGATTGAAAGCATGGGAAGGACTGCTGAGGTCCATCTCCTATCGAGGCCGTACCCTTGTCATAAACAATCTGGTTGCAACAAAATTATGGCACAGAATTATTGCTTTACAGCCATCAAACCAACTAATTATGGCTACTCAGCGAATGCTAGTAAACTTCTTTTGGAGTGGCTACCATTGGCTGAGGCCTGAGATGTTGTACTACCCCCGGAAGGAAGGTGGCCAGGGCATTGTTGATATCTCTGGTCGGGTTGTGGCCTTTCGGCTGCAGTCTCTGCAGAGACTACTGTTCGCTGAACAGCTGCCCTGGCGGCCCTTTGCATTTTTTCTGTTACAACAGGCTGGTAGACTGAGATATGATCGGCAGCTTCTTTTGATAGACCTCGAGCATATAAATTTTGCCTCTCTTCCGAGATTCTATCAGAGTTTATTGGACACTTGGAAAAGGTTTGACGTCCACCGCCTCCTTGAGGGCTATAATTTTCGAATGTTCCTTCAAGAACCCCTTTTCTTCAATAACTTTTTTCCTGGTATCCCTCATAGCCATGCCCTGATTAAAAAATTTATCCAAGGAGGGATCAACAAAGTATGTGATCTGAGAGATTCATCTGGAGTTAAGTGGAAACCTGCTGGTTTGGTGGCAACCTCAGTTGGATCTCGGTCTGTCCGACTTGTAGACCAAGTTGTACGTATAGTCATTAGAAAATTTAGACAGCTAAACATCGGCTGGGAAGGTGTTGGTAACATTGAGGACTTTCGGTTAGGTTTCCCTGAAATCAAAGTGCTCCTTTCGTCTTCTCTTCAGCTGGAGATTGAACATACCCCCCCTTTTCATCTTGTAACTAAGATTGGAATCCGTGATCTCTCTCGACAAAATAAGAATGTACCCCTCTCTGGGAGAACACAAGTAGCTTTGTGGTCAGAGCGGTTAGGGTCGGGGTCTCCGTCTACCCCCCTTTGGCCTCACATGTACACCTTACCAATACATGGTGTGTTAGCGGACATACAATGGAGGTTAGCACACTGGGCGCTTCCCTCCAATATTTTTGTCCACCGTATTAACAGCTCACTGCCGGAAACTTGTCCTTTCTGTGATCAGAAGGAGGATTTGTTTCATGCTTATGTACAGTGTCGTAGACTGACATCGCTTTTCTTGTTCCTTGAATATCTTTTTCACCAACTGTCCTACCCTTTCAATATGCATATGTTTATATTTGGTGTGTCTTTCAGGCCCACATGTAGAGATGTGGGTGTTCTTCTCAATTTTTTGGTTGCTGTTGCAAAATATGCGATATATAAATCTCGGAAAATTAAAATAGATAACGGCTATGGCTCTGATGCTATTTCTATTTTTAAAGGGTTTGTCTCAACACGACTCAAGCTAGAATTTGATTTCTTTGTCAGTAATGGAAACGTCCAACTTTTTGAGAGAAAGTGGTGTATTGGCCATGTTCTGTGCTCAGTCGATGATTCAAAAGTGGTAATTACTTTATAATTCCTGATTGTTTTGACTTTTTTTCTTTGGAACTGATTGCTTGCATATATGTTTCTTCCTGTGTCCTTGAATACATTTCTCTCTCTCTCTCTTAGGTTTTCGCTTAATTTGCTCTTGATGTATTTATAGCTCTTGCGTGAGCGTTTTCCTTTAAAATTGGTTGTGGTTTTGTTTGTGTCTTCCCCTTTGGTTTGTAAAATATATATTTTTGTATATTTGCTGGTTTTCTTTTAAATACCCCTTTGCTCTTTTTGTGGTGTCTTCATGATCCTTATGCAATTTCTTTAAACTGGTTGCTGTGTTTTTTTTTTTACAACTGCTTTGTGAAATGTGTTTTTTTACAACTGCTTGTGAAATGGCTTTACATTGTTTATAATAAAAGGACACAAAAGTCAAGTCTCTCTCTCTCTCTCTCTCTCTCTCTCTCTCTCCAGCTGTGCAGCATGAGCTTTGTCTCTCGCCACATTGTTGGGCCAGAAGGAGCACACTGTTTGTCAACATCCCTTGGCATTTGTCCTTCTTTGAATTCAAGTTTTGAATGAGGCTTGTATGATATTGCCCTTTAGTTGTAGCATTTTGAGGCATATTGTGAATCATTAAGATTATTTTGGAATCCTCGAATATATAGAGGCCATCATCTTTTCAGATAACGTTTGGGTGCAAATATTCTTGGGTGGCAGGAACCCACTGTGCTTCCATTGCTTTCATTCCAATTTATTTTCAGGATCTTGGTGATGAAGACACGTTTTAACAGTAATCAGAACATCCATAAATTATACAAAGTTGCATTGAATATTTTGAGTATCTTGAGACTTGATGCCAGCAGCATTTGCCTTTGCCATGATTCCAGCCTAATGGTTTTATTTCTGGGAACACATCTTGCTGAGAACTCGGACATGCTCAGTATTATTCACACATGATGGTCAAAACGCTGGGTGAGAAATTCCACGTTTTATTTTTCTGCCGGTAACATTAACGTGGCGATCCTCCACGATTAAATCCTCAATGTGGGAACCAGTTTGTGGTCAGTCGCATCTGCCAACCATTCTTATCTGGGGTTACGATGAGGGGACTTAGGTCCACCCTTAAAGTCAGCTACTCAATTGGTTCTACTGTAGAATATGATGATGCGTACGCGTAATGGCCACCATATGCATTTGTGAAAGTTTCTTAACATGTTGTTTGCACAAAAACCAGATGACACCTTAAGGTGCATTTTTAGTTTGATACATCATTTTGGGTGACTATGAAAAAATAAATTAATCAAGATTAATGAAACTAATGTCATATAGCGAGAACACAAGTAGGTTGTTGTTGTTGTTGTTTATCCCCAGACAATTCTCTCAAACAAGCCCGCGGCACAGAGACAGCCGATCGTTCTCCCAGGAGCAACCCAGAGATCCCCCACATACAGGATGGTGTACCCCACCTTCACAAACTCAGGGCCACGACAAAGTTAGAGAGATAGAAAGAAAGAAAGAAAGAATAAGAGACGAGACAGAGACAAGAGGGAAAGGGCCAGTCCATGGGGACCGATCAGCTCTCTGAGACTCTGACCGAGTCCTCACTGCCCTGACGAATCCAGGCAGCAGGGAAGAATGGGGAAGATTTGGCCCCCGACTTACGTTGGGGGGTACATCCACCGCGAAGAGGCGTCCTTTATAGTTGTCCACATGTAGGTTAATAATGGGGCTGGCAGGATTGTCCTAGAGGTACACACAATCGACTTTAAGTTGTGTAGCCTGGGTTGGCATCTCAGACCCAGCTATAAACGGTCATTCCTGTGTTTCACAGGCAGAGTGATTCATCAATGTGTGTGCTGTCCCTCGATGGATGTTAAACGGGCGTCCCGTCTGCAGCCATTGGGTCCTCAGGGTCTTTTGGGGTTCTCGGTGTCTCCATCCGCGGGCATTAACCAAATGAAGACCAGTTAAGGTCTGATAGACCAGTTAAGGTTAAGAAAGACCAGTTAAGGTCTGATAGACCAGTTAAGGTTAAGAAAGACCAGTTAAGGTCTGATAGACCAGTTAAGGTTAAGAAAGACCAGTTAAGGTTCATCTATCTATAATTCCAGCAATCTCTGTGTGTCTGTCTGTCTGTGTGTCTGTGTGTCTGTGTGTCTGTGTGTTTGTCTGTGGCCGCTGTTTCTCGACAACCACGGGTCCGATATACTTGAAACTTGCCAGGTATATTGCTGGGGACCCGAGGATGTGCCTTTTCAAGGTTTTAAATTAATCGGAGAAGTACTTACCGAGCTATGTCCAAAAAACGCTTCAACCAATCAGAGAGCAGCGAGCTATCACGTGTGCCGAACGTGGCGATCAGACTCTGCCTCGGACGGCACATTTGACAGCGTATTCATTTATTTCACGTTGGAAAACTATGTTGCCGTTAAACTATGTTTTAAAACGATTTCAAACTGCGATTAAATTAAAACGATTCATCGTAACTGCGATTTGCGAACTTCCGGCAGCCAATCACAGAACGCTTTGTTGCGTAGGCGTGGCCGATGTGAGACGAGCGGAGCTGAGCGCGTTACGAGCTGACCGCCATTACGGTACGTAATTCGATTTCTTATGCGCATTATTTCTCCCAATTCAGTCAGAGCGAAGGGCGGAAGCGAAGAGCGTTGTTTTTTTTGTTTACGGGCGTACGGGCGGGGTAGAGCGTACGGGTAGCGTTTTTTTTTTTTTTTGGCAAGGAACGGGCACCCACGTACGGGCAATGCCCTAGTTTTATACAAATACACCAGCCCTCAGATACGCATCAAGCTGTGGACCAGTCTGCTAGTATTTGTTGATGGACGTTGAAGATCCCATGGTGCCTTCGCAAAAAGTAAGCAAGTTATCACTACCACCCTGGCCAAAATTCAAGTTGTCCTGACTACTACTGGAAAGGCAAAGGAAAACCACCACATATAGTCCTTTCTTTCCATGGGGCTGTTTTGGTAGCACTCAGCCTGCTTCAAGGCAAAGGACAACATAGAGAGGTTATGACCTTCCTGTCCCACTTTTACAAAAGAGTCTTTAATGGGGAGATTATGTTGAAACTACCACTCTTTCGTTTAAATGATCAACATTATGTTGAAAAGACTATTTGAATTCCAGATTTTCCCCGAGAAACGGCAGGGTAAGGGTGCCCCGGATTGCAGAAGCTAGTCACTGAAAACACACAGACATAGCGCATGAAAGGCATCATTAGCATTCATACGTCATTTAAACAGTCCCGTATTCTATAAGGTTGACATATTCACAGGGAATTGATGAATTTTAATGTGAAGCTGTGCTGATGATATCCAGATGTACCTACCCAAGTACCCATTAAACCTGATGACACTTTCTTGCACAAATCTGCATTCCTGTCTTTTTTGATATTCAAACGTGGATGTCCACAAACTTTCTCAAGTTCAATGTTGCTAAGACTAAAATGCTGGTCCTTCATCTGTTACCTCTTCAGAAACGTTTCGACTCCAAATTTTAAAATATGGGGACCACCACTTTATCTAGACTCACCCTTTACTATATCTACCCTGTGTTCAAATCTCAGCCCAGGACCACCACTTTATCTCCACTCACCTCTTATCTATATCTACCTTGTGTTCAAATCTCAGCCCAGGACCACCACTTGATCTCTACTCACCTCTTCGCGATATCTACCCTGTGTTCAAATCTCAGCCCAGGACCACCACTTGATCTCTACTCACCTCTTCGCTATATCTACCCTGTGTTAAAATCTCAGCCCAGGACCACCACTTGATGTCTACTCACCTCTTAGCTATATCTACCTTGTGTTCAAATCTCATCCCTGGACCACCACTTGATCTCTACTCACCTCTTAGCTATATCTACCCTGTGTTCAAATCTCAGCCCTGGACCACCACTTGATCTCCACTCACCTCTTCGCTATATCTACCTTGTGTTCAAATCTCAGCCCTGGACCACCACTTGATCTCTACTCACCTCTTCGCTATATCTACCCTGTGTTCAAATCTCAGCCCAGGACCACCACTTGATCTCTACTCACCCCTTAGCTATATCTACCCTGTGTTCAAATCTCAGCCTTGGACAACCACTTGATCTCTACTCACCTCTTCGCTATATCTACCCTGTGTTCAAATCTCAGCCCTGGACCACCACTTGATCTCTACTCACCTCTTAGCTATATCTACCCTGTGTTCAAATCTCAGCCCTGGACCACCACTTGATGTCTACTCACCTCTTAGCTATATCTACCTTGTGTTCAAATCTCAGCCCTGGACCACTACTTGATCACTACTCACCTCTTAGCTATATCTACCCTGTGTTCAAATCTCAGCCCAGGACCACCACTTGATCGCCACTCACCTCTAAGCTATATCTACCCTGTGTTCAAATCTCAGCCCTGGACCACCACTTGATCTCTACTCACCTCTTTGCTATGTCTACCCTGTGTTCAAATCTCAGCCCTGGACCACCACTTGATCTCTACTCACCTCTTAGCTATATCTACCCTGTGTTCAAATCTCAGCCCTGGACCACCACTTGATGTCTACTCACCTCTTAGCTATATCTACCTTGTGTTCAAATCTCAGCCCTGGACCACCACTTGATCACAACTCACCTCTTAGCTATATCTACCCTTTGTTCAAATCTCATCCCTGGACCACCACTTGATCACAACTCACCTCTTAGCTATATCTACCCTGTGTTCAAATCTCAGCCCTGGACCACCACTTGATCACAACTCACCTCTTAGCTATATCTACCCTTTGTTCAAATCTCATCCCTGGACCACCACTTGATCACAACTCACCTCTTAGCTATATCTACCCTTTGTTCAAATCTCAGCCCAGGACCACCATTTGATCTTTACTCACCTCTTAGCTATATCTACCCTGTGTTCAAATCTCAGCCCAGGACCACCACTTGATCTCCACTCACCTCTTAGCTATATCTACCTTGTGTTCAAATCTCAGCCCAGGACCACCACTTGATCTCTACTCACCTCTTAGCTATATCTACCCTGTGTTCAAATCTCAGCCCTGGACCACCACTTGATGTCTACTCACCTCTTAGCTATATCTACCCTGTGTTCAAATCTCAGCCCTGGACCACCACTTGATGTCTACTCACCTCTTAGCTATATCTACCCTGTGTTCAAATCTCAGCCCTGGACCACCACTTGATCACTACTCACCTTTTAGCTATATCTACCCTGTGTTCAAATCTCAGCCCAGGACCACCAATTGATCACTACTCACCTCTTAGCTATATCTACCCTGTGTTCAAATCTCAGCCCTGGACCACCACTTGATCTCCACTCACCTCTTCGCTATATCTACCCTGTGTTCAAATCTCAGCCCTGGACCACCACTTGATCTCTACTCACCTCTTCGCTATATCTACCCTGTGTTCAAATCTCAGCCCTGGACCACCACTTGATCTCTACTCACCTCTTAGCTATATCTACCCCGTGTTCAAATCTCAGCCCTGGACCACCACTTGATCTCTACTCACCTCTTCGCTATATCTGCCCTGTGTTCAAATCTCAGCCAAGGACCACCACTTGATCGCCACTCACCTCTTAGCTATATCTACCCTTTGTTCAAATCTCAGCCCAGGACCACCACTTTATCTCTTCTCACCTCTTCGCTATATCTACCCTGTGTTCAAATCTCAGCTCTGGACCACCACTTGATGTCTACTCACCTCTTAGCTATATCTACCCTGTGTTCAAATCTCAGCCCAGGACCACCACTTGATCTCTACTCACCTCTTAGCTATATCTACCCTGTGTTCAAATCTCAGCCCAGGACCACCACTTGATCTCTTCTCACCTCTTCGCTATATCTACCCTGTGTTCAAATCTCAGCCCTGGACCACCACTTGATGTCTACTCACCTCTTAGCTATATCTACCCTGTGTTCAAATCTCAGCCCTGGACCACCACTTGATCACTACTCACCTCTTCGCTATATCTACCCTGCTTCAACTTTCCGACAGAAGGCCTCACATTATCCTCAAGCACCCTCTGGTACAAAGAAGAATTCACAGTGGATTCTATGATGGTGAGCTGCCCAGGCCCTCATGCAGCAAAGCTGCCCCAAACCATAATATTTCCACCACCATGCTTTACATTTGGTATCAGGTTCTTGTGGTCAAATGCTGTCTTTGGTTTTCACCAAACATGTCTTCTGGTACTGTGGCCAAATAGCTCCACCTTTGACTCATCTGTTCAGAGCACATTGTTCTGGAAGTGCTGGTCTTTGCCTAGGTGTTCATTGGCAAACTTTAGTCTTGCCCTGATGTTCTTTCTGGACAGCAAAGGTTTCCTCCTGGCACACCTCCCATGCAGATCAAATTTGTGCAGCCTCTTTCCAATGGTAGACTCGTGCACTTTGACATCAACAGTGGCCAGAGCTACCTGTAGGTCCCGTGATGACATTCTGGGGTTCTTAGAGACTTCTTTCAACATCTCGCGGTCTCCTCTCGGGCTGAACTTGCTGGGGTGGCCTGGCCTGAACAAGATGGCAGTTGTTTGGAATCTTCTCCACTTGTAGATGGTCTTCCGGACAGTCGAATGATTGATTTCAAATTGTTTGGAGATCTTTTTAAATCCCTTCCCAGACTCGTAGGCATCTATAACCTTCTTTCTGAAGGCCTCAGAGAGCTCTTTTGATCTAGGCATGGTGACGCCGCGCACTTCAACAACAAAGAGCAAACCAAACTAAATGTCTGAGGTTTAAATAAGACAGGTTCCTCCAAGATCCTCTCTAACGATGTTCTAATCATTTGCACCTGAGCTGGAGCACCTCATTCTAATTTTAGGTATTTGAAGCAGTGATAAATGTAGGGGTGGACTTACTTTTTCCACATGCGAAATTTGCATTTATGTTTATTTAAATTATACAATGGACTACAAAATGTAAATGTTGCATGATATTTGTTAGATTATATCACCTTTATCTATCAATGTTGTTGAAATGAAGATCAAATAGCTGTATGTTGAAAAAGTCAAAACTTTACATGCGGTGTACTTACTTTTTCACGTGACTGTATATCTACCCTGTGTTCAAATCTCAGCCCTGGACCACCACTTGATCTCTACTCTCCTCTTCGCTATATCTACCCTTTGTTCAAATCTCAGCCCTGGACCACCACTTGATCTCCACTCACCTCTTAGCTATATCTACCTTGTGTTCAACTCTCAGCCCAGGACCACCACTTGATCTCTACTCACCTCTTAGCTTTTTCTCCCCTGTGTTCAAATCTCAGCCCTGGACCACCACTTGATCACTACTCACCTCTTAGCTATATCTACCCTGTGTTCAAATCTCAGCCCTGGACCACCACTTGATGTCTACTCACCACTTAGCTATATCTACCTTGTGTTCAAATCTCAGCCCTGGACCACCACTTGATGTCTACTCACCTCTTAGCTATATCTACCTTGTGTTCAAATCTCAGCCCTGGACCACCACTTGATCACTACTCACCTCTTAGCTATATCTACCCTGTGTTCAAATCTCAGCCCAGGACCACCACTTGATCACTACTCACCTCTTCGCTATATCTACCCTGTGTTCAAATCTCAGCCCAGGACCACCACTTGATCTCTACTCACCTCTTAGCTATATCTACCCTGTGTTCAAATCTCAGCCCAGGACCACCACTTGATCTCTACTCACCTCTTAGCTATATCTACCTTGTGTTCAAATCTCAGCCCAGGACCACCACTTGATCGCCACTCACCTCTGAGCGATATCTACCCTTTGTTGAAATCTCAGCCCAGGACCACCACTTGATCTCTTCTCACCTCTTCGCTATATCTACCCTGTGTTCAAATCTCAGCCCAGGACCACCACTTGATCTCTACTCACCTCTTAGATATATCTACCTTGTGTTCAAATCTCAGCCCAGGACCACCACTTGATCGCCACTCACCTCTGAGCGATATCTACCCTTTGTTGAAATCTCAGCCCAGGACCCCCACTTGATCGCCACTCACCTCTGAGCGATATCTACCCTTTGTTGAAATCTCAGCCCAGGACCACCACTTGATCTCTTCTCACCTCTTCGCTATATCTACCCTGTGTTCAAATCTCAGCCCAGGACCACCACTTGATCTCTACTCACCTCTTAGCTATATCTACCCTGTGTTCAAATCTCAGCCCAGGACCACCACTTGATCTCTACTCACCTCTTAGCTATATCTACCTTGTGTTCAAATCTCAGCCCAGGACCACCACTTGATCTCTACTCACCTCTTAGCTATATCTACCCTGTGTTCAAATCTCAGCCCTGGACCACCACTTGATCTCTTCTCACCTCTTCGCTATATCTACCCTGTGTTCAAATCTCAGCCCAGGACCACCACTTGATCTCTACTCACCTCTTAGCTATATCTACCCTTTGTTCAAATCTCAGCCCAGGACCACCACGTGATCTCTTCTCACCTCTTCGCCATATCTACCCTGTGTTCAAATCTCAGCCCTGGACCACCACTTGATCTCTACTCACCTCTTAGCTATATCTACCCTGTGTTCAAATCTCAGCCCAGGACCACCACTTGATCTCTACTCACCTCTTAGCTATATCTACCCTGTGTTCACATCTCAGCCCTGGACCACCACTTGATCTCTACTCACCTCTTAGCTATATCTACCTTGTGTTCAAATCTCAGCCCAGGACCACCACTTGATCGCCACTCACCTCTGAGCGATATCTACCCTTTGTTGAAATCTCAGCCCAGGACCACCACTTGATCTCTTCTCACCTCTTCGCTATATCTACCCTGTGTTCAAATCTCAGCCCAGGACCACCACTTGATCTCTACTCACCTCTTAGCTATATCTACCCTGTGTTCAAATCTCAGCCCAGGACCACCACTTGATCTCTACTCACCTCTTAGCTATATCTACCTTGTGTTCAAATCTCAGCCCAGGACCACCACTTGATCTCTACTCACCTCTTAGCTATATCTACCCTGTGTTCAAATCTCAGCCCTGGACCACCACTTGATCTCTTCTCACCTCTTCGCTATATCTACCCTGTGTTCAAATCTCAGCCCAGGACCACCACTTGATCTCTACTCACCTCTTAGCTATATCTACCCTTTGTTCAAATCTCAGCCCAGGACCACCACGTGATCTCTTCTCACCTCTTCGCCATATCTACCCTGTGTTCAAATCTCAGCCCTGGACCACCACTTGATGTCTACTCACTTCTTAGCTATATCTACCCTGTGTTCAAATCTCAGCCCAGGACCACCACTTGATCTCTACTCACCTCTTAGCTATATCTACCCTGTGTTCACATCTCAGCCCTGGACCACCACTTGATCTCTACTCACCTCTTAGCTATATCTACCTTGTGTTCAAATCTCAGCCCAGGACCACCACTTGATCGCCACTCACCTCTTAGCGATATCTACCCTTTGTTCAAATCTCAGCCCAGGACCACCACTTGATCTCTTCTCACCTCTTCGCTATATGTACCTTGTGTTCAAATCTCAGCCCAGGACCACCACTTGATCTCTACTCACCTCTTAGCTATATCTACCCTGTGTTCAAATCTCAGCCCTGGACCACCACTTGATCTCTACTCACCTCTTCGCTATATCTACCCTTTGTTCAAATCTCAGCCCAGGACCACCACTTGATCTCTACTCACCTCTTAGCTATATCTACCCTGTGTTGAAATCTCAGCCCAGGACCACCACTTGATCTCTTCTCACCTCTTCGCTATATCTACCCTGTGTTCAAATCTCAGCCCAGGACCACCACTTGATCCCTACTCACCTCTTAGCTATATCTACCCTGTGTTCAAATCTCAGCCCTGGTCCACCACTTGATGTCTACTCACCTCTTAGCTTTATCTACCCTGTGTTCAAATCTCAGCCCTGGTCCACCACTTGATCTCTATTCACCTCTTAGCTATATCTACCCTGTGTTCAAATCTCAGCCCTGGACCACCACTTGATCACTACTCACCTCTTAGCTATATCTACCCTGTGTTCAAATCTCAGCCCTGGTCCACCACTTGATCTCTACTCACCTCTTAGCTATATCTACCCTGTGTTCAAATGTCAGCGCAGGACCACCACTTGATCTCCACTCACCTCTTAGCTATATCTACCCTGTGTTCAAATCTCAGCCCAGCTATAAACTGTCATCCTGGTGTTTCACATGCAGAGTAATTCATCAATGTTTGTGCCATCCCTCGGATGGACGTTAAACTGTGTCCCGCCTGCCAGAATTAGTTGGTGGATGTTATAGATCCCAAGGTGTGCTTTGCAAAGTGTTGACGAGCTGTGCAGCATTATGGTCCCCTGGATAAATTGCCAATCCCCGCACACTCAATTGAGTATCCTCCGTCAGAGTGGCAATTTATCCGGGATTGTAACTTCAGCCAAAGAAAATGCTTCGGCAGAATCGACATGACCTCCAATCTCGGTATCACTGCGGATTCAACAATCCACCATATAAAACACAGTGTCAGTTTGTGTGTTTGTACAGATGTACCTTCATAAGGGTAGGTTTTAAAGGCCAATCTTTTAACACGAATGTGTGTTCGCCATGGTCTACTTTTGAGGATAAAAGAAGCTCCAAAAACATTTTCCATGAAAGAGTAATTATGACTCTTTAATTGGAATTGTAGACGGTGGCTTGCAAACCGAGCCTCAAGGGCGGTGTACAGAAGCGTTTTTTGAAATAACAGTCAAGACTCGGCACAGGGAGGTGAAATTTGCTGCACGTCATGTGCAAAACATGCGGAGTAAACCGAGTGTTCGTTTACACCTGTAGGATTCCTAATAAATGAAGAAGTTAGAAGCACACCTGACACTAGGCCGAGGCTTCAGACTTTGGTATGCTCACCAGGATGCACTGTTTAATAAACTGTTACAACCCGTAAAATTTCATGGGCTTTTTACTAGTTTCCTATATTTCACATTTTTCGCAAATATGTAAGTGTAAGTCTATTCTCCTGCATGTGCACAATATTGCCAATTTGCACTCATGGTTAACCTGAAACTTTCGTTTGTGTACGTTGTGATTATATTACGGCAATGCACTGATGTTTTCCTGACCTTTCTCTGCAGCCTTTGAAACCTATCCTGAGCATGTCTGCTGGTGCCAGGTTCATACTTTAAACTCGTAAATTTGATCGGTCCACTCAGATCCTGAAGTCAATTAACTGGCTTGCAGTTGCCAACATATCAATTTTATAATACGGCTGATATTAACCTCGAAAGCAAATTAAAAATTGTTCCGGTCTCCATTTCTCACCGCATCACGCATCACCCTCCTGAGAGAATGCTGCAATCTAACAACAGCAATCTAATGGTAGTTACACGAAGACAAATAATTTTGGTCCTCAAATATTCTTCAGATCTGTTTCTCAAATGTGCAACTTGCTGCATTGTAAAACTAGAACAGCACTCGGTAGAGCGCAAACCTCCGCCAGGCTGAACAGTTTACCTTTTGTATCCCGCTGATGGGTCAGATCTGGATTTGGACCTGAACCAAAATCTAATCGGCTTGTTTTTGTCACCTAAGCAACTCGTCCACCAAGTTTTGTCATAACTCGTCCACAACTTTTTGAAATATTTTATTATATCACGTTTTTGGCCCGATCACTCAATGGTGAAGAATAACTTAATAAATTAAAAAGCAACTCTCATATCTAGATCTGGATTCACATCTTTACCAAAATCTAATCATTTGTCCTTGTCACATACCCAAACTCTCCACCAAATTTCGTCCAAATCTGTCCATAACTTTTTGAGATATCGTGCTATATGTCGTTTTTTGCCCTATCTCTCAATGGTGAAGAATCACTTTTTAAAATTCTCAGATCCAGATCCGGATCTTCACCAAAATCTAATCATTCGTCCTTGTCACATATAGTGTAGCAGCATAGCAAACCTGTTGTGCATTTTGTGATACAAGCACCAAATTTGGTACACTAGTAGACTATCATATTATGAAAAGATCTGGATATTGGGCCATCTCAGATTCAGAGATTTGATTTTTGCAAGATTTCGATTCGATTGGGATCGAAGAGAACACCTTCTTCGTCTTCTGTACAGTGAAGTTGCCAGCCCTGAATTCTCTGGCTACATCTGGGTGCTTCATTGGGAGTGCAACCGTGTCCCTCAGGTGAACAGGGACCCACCTGGCATAGTGTGTGTGGTCTAAGGCATGGAACCATGGGACCAGTTCCGTCAGGGCATCAAGGTACGTCGTGAATGAAGCCTGCCGCAGAGAACGCACGTAGACCAGTACCAACATCTCTAGTTCCAGCACAGTTGCCCAGTACTGAAAGTTGGGAATGTCTTCTCCTCTCTGGTGACACCATTCTTCGAACTCAGGCAGGTCTTCTGCATCATCAGCATATGTCATACAGTGGCGTTCATACGCACGGTGTTGCAGGATGTGCAGTGCCGCTGCAGTGATTTGATGAGCTCTTCTTGTGCGGGTGACGTGGGCAGCTCGTAGGAAGGAGTCGGCCGTCCCTGGCGTTGCAATCTCAGCTTGCAAAAATCTGCAAATCTTGCAAAAATCAAATCTCTGAATCTGAGATGGCCCAATATCCAGATCTTTTCATAATATGATAGTCTACTAGTGTGCCAAATTTGGTGCTTGTATCACAAAATGCACAATTCTTTTGAATATTTGGGCTAAGCCGCCCCACTAATACCCAAACTCTCCACCAAATTTCGTCCAATTCTGTCCATAACCTTTTGAGATATCCTGTTCACAGACAAACAGACAGGCCTGAAAACATAACCTCATCCACCTTTGGTGGCCGAGGTAATTAGCACAGCCTCATCAATTATGGCTTTAAAATATCAAACTTTTACAGTTGCTCTCTCTTAATGCTTTAATTTTTTTCAGTACATCTTGTTTGTAAAGCACTTAAAATAAATACAAATAAACTTTCTGATTCAAAAAAAAAAAAAAAAAAATGCTCGATATAAGTAACTGGTTAAAAATAGTCCCAAAGGTGCAAAAGAAAAAGAATGTTTAATCTTATGATACCCAAACAAGACAAAGGGATGGGTTGCTTCAACATCTTTGCATGTTTAATTGGTGATGATACCAAGCTTGCATGCATGCCTTAGCAGCATGCAATTGCCAAACTCCAATACCAAAAAAGAAATGGTGACAAATATCGTCATTTATTGTTCAACATGAGCTCGTGAGAAGTGGTGAGTCATAAAAAAAAGAGCGGTCAGCAACTATGTAAAGGAATCTAAGAAATTTGCACAACATTCTGCAATGAACATGTGAAATGTGTTTAACAAGTGGTAGAATTTGATTTGGAGACCCTAAAATTCGACTCCACATGTGCGAGCAAATGGTATGCTAAGTGGAGGTCTTACACATAAACCTGTTCACAATGTCTTCTCATTGTTTTTACCTGAGAAATATCGCAGATCTATAACAGCTTAGCATTGCTGTTGTTGCTGTTGTTGTTGGTGTTGGGGTTCTTGTTGAAGGTCGATTTTTTAAATGTGCACTCATTGGTGAGCTGCCAGACCACACCTACATCTGTTACACGACTCCACCCACTATGGCACCGAGAAGAAATGATATCGCCGCCATCTTGGTTTTCTGGTGGACCTAACAGATTCAGCCAATAGGCCTTTGCTGATTACACACTGCCTGGATTTGTTGCATCAGATTTACATTGTCTTTGTTTGGGTCGATTGTTATTCACGATGAGGGACCCCAAAAAATGTAATCGTATGTCGAATAATAGTAATGTTTAATTAAGCCCATCAGAATGTAAGGTACGACAGAACGCATGGTAATCAAGTATTTTGTTCCACTACGTAATCAAGCGTTACATTATGCATATTACGAAACAAATAGCGTAACGTAATTTTTGAACAGCCCCATATTGGGGTTAAACAATCCGTGACTATGTGACAAAACAGCTTATTCTGATATAACTGCCACCGGCTGTCATGGATGAGAAGTGTCGAGTAAAATTATTTTTTTTATTAGCGCATTAAATGTGTTTCCCAATCACGCTGTTAATCTTTTAAGAAGGCTTCAAATGTACATTTCCCAATCGTCCCGTTACCAGATTTTGTCACAGGTTGTGACCACAGTGCGGTCATTCTTGCTGTTTCCAAGACAGCATTCAAATGCAATATTGATGTTTGGAAAAGTGGAGTAATATGAGCCCCAGGTCGAAAATCCCATATAAAACTAATAGGAAAAAATCCCACAGGAAATTGGACCAGTAGGATCTACTGGTTTCAATAAAGAGAATGTGAAATACTGGACCAGTAGAAAATACCAATGAAAACCAGTAGGTCAATGAGACCAATAGAATACCAATATATCAATGAACATGATTGAAAATAACGAATCAACATATGTGGGACAATTACATTCCTAGACTGGGAATTGAACCCAGGTCCTCTGGTGAACTGTACCATGTGCTCTGCCATCTGAGATATAAACACAAACATACATAACTCAATTCAATGTGGAAATGTATGTTTTATGTTTGTTTATAACAAAATATAATTAAAGTATTTTGGTTGCTCTATGGGTTTTCAGACCAGTTAATCCTAATGGTTTCTACAGGACCAGTTGAACTTAAAGGTTCCTATTGGTTTCGATAGGTTTCAGACCAGTTGCATCGAGTTGTTTCTATTGGTTTCAAATGAATCTGATTAGATTTCTACGAGGAAACTCGACTGGTTCCTGTGGAAACCATTAGAAACTGTGATTTCCAATAGAGACCCACAGAAATGTCCTACGGGTCTCTATTGGTTTCTATGGGATTTTCGACCAGGAGGGCCATTGGGAAAATATGAATGCCAATGAAAAATACTGTATGGCACATCTTTAGGCCCTTTTATAATCGATCATTTTGTTTCTCACAAATCATCAGTATCTTGCCCAAATAAGGCTACAATTAAGAAATATACTGAAGGGGTCCATATTCA
The DNA here is from genome assembly GCF_964187855.1 of Myxine glutinosa. NCBI lineage: Eukaryota > Metazoa > Chordata > Myxini > Myxiniformes > Myxinidae > Myxine > Myxine glutinosa. The sequence goes on from NC_136261.1 coordinate 171,132,913, forward strand.
CCTGATGTTTCCTACATTATAAGATGTGCGGAAACCTTTTTTTAAAATGAGCTGCAGATATAAGGATAAGCTATCCTGTAAGTGAAATTAGTGAATTTATAACATATACCTTATGTTACTCATGTGACTCTGTAATCTTGATATTTATAATTAACTTGGTTGATGAATGTTTGGTTTATTATTGAGCCTTAAGTTTCAGCCAAAGTCCCACTCACTGATTATAATCAGTCACTGAACTGAACATCCTTGGGTGAAGCATCTGAGTTCTTCCCAGCGATCCCAAAGTGACCCTGTGAAAAGTTCAGTTCTGGTTCCGAAACTTTAAATATAAATCGCTAACACCATTAACCCTCAACCTTCGGGATGACAGACTAATGTCCTCACACATTTCACGAGTTAGTCATAGATAAATAATTATTAATCTATGAATTTCTCCCAGCACAGCTCATTAACAGGAAATACAAAAATCTTGGAATCATGCTGCACATCACCCTTTATAGAGGGCAATTCGCCATCCTGGTCCTGTTTCGAGGCTGTTTCTTCCTGTCCTTTCCACACTCAATCTCTCTCTTTTGGGATATCCTTTTCTTGGAATCTTTCAGCCATTGCGGTTCCATGTCTGGTGGTCTGACCCTCACCATTCCTAGCTTTCTGTTTCCTTCCCTTACCAACCAGCTCTCGCTGAATACCCTTCGCCTGACAAGACAGACCTTCAACAAACTTTAGCAACTCTGCTGTGTTTTCACAACCAGGAACTTTCTGATCTCTGTCCCCATTTTTATCATGATCTTGTTTGTCCCCTTGCGTCATCATATTTGATCTCACTCGATGCCGGACATGATTCTGCAATCGAACTCGCTGTTCTGCATAGTTAGTCATCACCCCAGAGATGTCATTTTGTTTTTCCCGTGCCCTATGACTTATTTTTGCAAGATCTATTTCACCACTAAACAGGCCAGAAAGGCGGGCATCCAAACTACGTGTTACCGGCTCCGTGTCCTCTTCTCTCACCTGATCCATTCTCCATTTGTTATGTCTGTCCCTCTGCCTGCTCACATTACTTTCCTTCATGTTGATATCAGGAGCAGTGGACATTTGTTTTCTCCCCGTGGTCTGTGGGGTCATCATTCTCGATGCGACTCCTGTCCTCGCAGTCACAAACCTTGGTCTGATGCTACTGCTGGATGACGTGCTTCTGTTATCCCAATTCATGCTTTCCTTGCCTTCATAACTCATACTCTGACAATACTGCTCAGAATGTACACTCTCTTCCTCTTGATTTGCATTCGTCTCATGAACCTTCCTCGCGAGCTCCTCGCTCAACATTTCACGAGCCACCTTCCGTTGCCTCCACTTCCTCTCATTCAATGTTCCATTCATTGCCAACACTTCATCGGTGGCATCTAACCCAGCACACAATGCATGCTTCAACTTCCATTGCTGATATGCCTGGAGGTTTGGCCGAAAAGACGAGCTACACTGACTTTCAGCTCCACTCCTTATCTTGGATCCGACCTCACTCTCGGTTTTCAACTCGCTCCCACATTCTTTGCACTCACTGTTGGCTGAAGAGGAATTTGACGAACGTCTTAGTGGTGGGAAATCCTTTTCAAATGCAATGTTCTTTCGTTCCAGTTCACGCCGTTTTAGCCGCCAACGTTGCAGAACCGTAAGACCAGCATCATGACGAGGACCATTGTAGAATGAAGGTGCAGTAGAGGTTGATAAGGCATCATCGTCGTCATCAAACATGCTGTTGTTGTCGTTGTTACCGTCGTCATCGTCATAACTGTTTTCAGTGATCCATGAGTCAGTGCGATTATCTCCATCGTTGTCCGATTTCTCACAAGCTTGTGGATTGCCTTCCGGGTCTACAGCTCTTTTCCAGCTCAGAGAGCTGTCGTTGTCACTCTCTCCAACCTCTGGGATTTGCTCTCGCCATGCCAGCACTGTTTCCTTCAATTCCCTCTTCGAACGAATTGCCTCTTTCTCAGCTAAGCTTGTCTGCAAGGATCCATTCTTTCTTTCATCACTTCTCCTTTCTATTCCCTCTTTCATGCCAACCTTTTCTTCCAGAGGATGGCATTCCCCATTTGCAAAGTTCACAGACTTTAAATTCTGATGATCCTCATCATTCAACGATGTCATCGACCCATTTGTGAGCATTATGGCTTCTTGGTTATTGTGCTCCTCCGTTCCATGACCATTGGGTTCTGTCGTTTCTTGCCACTCCTCCATCAAAGTGTCGTTGAGGTCTCTTAGTTGCCTGCACACAAGGCGGAGAGAATACTTGTGAGGAGGCATTGATTGTTGTGAGTTTGGAGTTAAAGCAGTCATCCTGTGAGGACAGTCCTGAATTTTTGTGGTTGTGCATTTATGGTTGTGATTGGAAGTGATGACGTGTTACTTCATTTACAAATGCAACACTATAGATTTAATTACGAAGACTTACACCAGAATCTTCTACTATAAATGGATGAGTTGTGTGTGTGTGTGTGTGTGTGTGTGTGTGTGTGTGTGTGTGTGTGTGTGTGTGTGTGTGTGTGTGTCAGTCATACTTTGTGTCTATTAAATATGTATTATTGAAATGTGCCTTTTTTAGTATTTGGACTCCTGAGACCCCTTCGAACTTTGAAGACCCTTTAAGACCCCTGAGATCCTAAAAGGCCCCAAAGACCCAGTGGACCCAAACGTCCGCGAGGACCCAAAAGTCCTCGAGAAGCCAAAAGTCCCCGAGGACCCAAAAGACCCAAAAGTTCCTGAAGACCAAAAAGACCCACATGACCCAAAAGTCCCTGAAGACCCAAATTCCCTGGGGACCCAGAAGACCCAAAAGTAACCGAGGACCCAAAAGTCTCCGAATACCCAAATTCTCTGTGGACCCAAAAACCCAAAAGTCCCCGAGCACCCAAAAGACTCTGAGGACCCAAAAGACCCCCGAGTCTGGCAGCAGGTATTGTACAAGACGGTGAAGACCAATGAGAATTTGGTCCAATGGACCAACAGGCCCATTCATACATTGGAAATTGACATAAGATCCAGTGTCCATGTGTCAGTTTTGCATCTCCTCCCAAACCATCGGTCGCACAAAGTTGATAATGGTACCATATTAATCGCCAAGGACTCGGGCAGTGCAGAGTCAATAAAAAAATTGATTTGAACAAAAATATTAAAATTATTAACATCAATCTCGATATATTCTCATGTAAAGCAAGTGTATGCAATATGGACATGTCCACCAAGATTGCCAATATAAGGCACCCAGAATGTCATTTGCTCTCCTGTCTTTAATTATAGTAAATCTATTAAATAGATTCACAAGGAACCTTTGATATATGGTATGTCTTAGTGGTGGGAGGAGGCCATTCAGCCCAAACATGTGCTACATGAGGCATCACGTGAATTCAATCTAACATTCTAACAGTTTATCAACTTAAAATTAATTGAGGGGTAGTTGCATGGGGTGATGGAGTGGAGATGAGAATAGTGGAGCAAACACAGATATCCTCAGGGTGTTTTATATATCTAACTAGCCGAAAGCACCCGGCGTTGCCCGGGTTCTTTTTGAATGAATTTACTATTATGATTCAGCTTTTACTCGCGGCCGTAGAAGATTGACTACGATAATTCAGCTCAGCTTTTAATTGCGAAATGGGCCCAGCCTGCGGCCGAGGCGGCCTCGACAGGCCTCGCCACCTAGCCTATAACCTTCCCGGGGCCCGTCCCAACATTTTTGGTTCTTTTTGAATGAATTTACTACCATAATTCAGCTTTTACTCGCGGCCGGAGAAGATTGACTACTATAATTCAGCTCAGCTTTTAATTGCGAAATGGGCCCGGCCCGGCCGAAGTGGCCTCAACCGGCCTCGCCACCTAGCCTAAAACCTTCCCAGGGCCCGTCCCGACATTTTTTGTATTAGAGGTTTCCTCCTATCTTTCACCGTTCAGGAGATTAGCTTGCGCAGACAAACAAACAAAAACTTTCTTTTATAATATGGAGAGATAATAAATAATAATATATAGAAGATATGGAAGAAGATAAGATCCAATGCTTGTGTGTCATATTTGCATCTCATCCCAAATCACCAGTCGCACAAAGTGGAAAATAGTACCCTCTCAATTGACAAGGACCCAGACAGTGAAAGGTCAAGAAAAATTTGATGGAGACCAAAAAAATTCGATATTCAAATTGTAAATGCCCAGACAAAGCTAGCTCGCGTGAATTACGCTTCATGGCTTGGCTTGCGAGACGCTGCTGATTGGCAGTGTGAGGCTCGATGCACTGTGATTGGCTCTTTGCAAATGACGTCAATACTCCCTTCCTGTACCTCTTTCACTGTTCATATAATTTCGAAATAAAAATTGACCGACAGACAATGCAACAAAAAGTGGGCATTATGTTATCGGGTTGTCCATCTGTCCGTAATAGGTTCTCGTTACCGCGATAACCTGGGAACAGCTGAAGGGATCAAAGTCAAACTTGGTGCATGTATGTATAATGAGGTAAAGATGAACTGATTAGATTTTGGGGGTCGTGAGGTCAAAGGTTAGAGGTCATGTTAGGTAAAAATTCTGCGACCGTGACAACTTGTGAATCAGCGATGGGATTTTGACCAAAGTTTGTAAAATCTGGGGCCCACGGGATTGTTAGTGCTGACAATATAAATGGGAAATATTTGTTAGGTGAAGAAGGAATACCAGCTCAAGGTTGGGTACGTATGGTTGTGGTGTTTGCAGTTGTGTTAATGAAAAGGTTTTTGGGACTGACTTCAGGAAACCATCATTTGGAGCAATTGGACGATGCTTGTTGATGGTGAGGAGAGCATCCAGAAGTGGGAGACGGTGATATATCATGAGATACGCAGCGACGAGGGCAGCAGGTCTGCTTTCTCCCATGACACTGGCTATCAACACTGTTCCTGGGAAAACGAAAGGAAAGGAAAATGAACACGTAAATAAAGCAGAGTAAAATAATTAATTAGTACAAGATTGTACTTATCCACAGCTTTGAAGATACAGTGAATTCAGAAAGTATTCAGACCCCTTCACTTTTTTCACATTTTGTTATGTTGCAGCCTTATGCTGAAATCGTTTAAATTCATTTTTCCCTCATCAATCTACACTCAATACCCCATAATGACAAAGAGAAAACAGGATTTTAGGAAGTTTTGCAAATTTATTAAAAATAAAAAAGTGAAATATCACATTGACATAAGTATTCAGACCCTTAACTCAGTACTTAGTTGAAGCACCTTTGGCGGCGATTACAGCCTCGAGTCTTCTTGGGTATGACGCGACATGCTTTGCACACCTGGATTTGGGGATTTTCTGCCATTCTTCGCTGCAGATCCTCTCGAGCTCTGTCAGGTTGGATGGGGACCGTCGGTGGACAGCCATTTTCAGGTCTCTCCAGAGATGTTCGATTGGGTTCAAGTCAGGGCTCTGGCTGGGCCACTCAAGGACCTTCACAGAGTTGTCCCAAAGCCACTCCTGCGTTGTCTTGGCTGTGTGCTTCGGGTCATTGTCCTGTTGGAAGGTGAACCTTCGGCCCAGTCTGAGGTCCTGAGCGCTCTGTTTCAGGTTTTCATTTAGGATATCTCTGTACTTTGCTCCGTTCATTGTTCCCTCAACCCTGACCAGTCCCCCTGTCCCTGTTGCTGAAAAACACCCCCACAGCATGATGCTGCCACCACCATGCTTCACCATGCAGTGAGGGTCCAGCAGCTACAATGAAAAAGGTGTGGATAAAACTTACAATGAAAAGCCCACGAAGTCGCCAGAGGCATTATGTTTTCGGGTTGTCCGTCCGTCCGTCCGTCCGTCTGTCCGTCCGTCTGTGATAGGCTTTCGTTGGTGCGATAACTTTAGAATGGCTGAAGGGATCCAAGTCAAACTTGGTACAGGTATGTATAATGAGGTAAAGATCAATTGATTCGATTTTTGAGTCATGAGGTCAAAGGTCCAAGTCTGCAATAGGTTTTTGTTACCACGATAACTTAAGAACAGCTGAAGTGAACCAAGTCAAACTTCGTACACGTATGCATAATTATGTAAAGATAAACGTATTCAATTATGGGGTCAAGTGGTCAAATATCATAAGTCCTGTTGGGTAAACATTCTGCTGGTACAGGTATGGTAAATTTATTTGTAAATGTAAAAGTAAATAGATTTATTTGGAACAAGACCTTATCAGAATTTGTGAACAAGTGATGTGATTTTGACCAAACTTGGTATAATTTATATATTATGATAAAAAGATGAACTGATTCGATTTCTGCATCAAAGCTCAGAGGTCATATCCGGTAAAAATGTGATACTTGAGAACAGCCAAAGGGATTTGAATCAAACTTGGTACAACTATGTATAATGATGTAAAAATGTGAGCAGAGGCATATCGGGTCGACATCGCGATGTCAAAGATTGCCGTTCTATTTTCACATTCTAGAACTTGGATACATTACTGTCACATAAAATGAAGTAATTGCTGCAGTATTTTGCAAAAGTGTGTGGTATTAATGGGCTTTATCATAAGAATCAGATGTGCTATAGAATGGTCATGTTGTGTCTCTTTGTGGGTTTCAAAGGGAAATATGACCGTAATCAGCCAATGTAACTGCTACCGGTGCAGCTCTGTTCACCATCAGCACGTGTCTCGTGGCGCAGCAAGCACTGCTTTAACTCGATCGGCTGTGGATGTTGTACTTTGTGTGCTTCTTCTGTGTATATATACCCTGTATATATATATATCTACATTCACGTGAAAAAGTAAGTACACCCCATGTAAAGTTTTGACTTTTTCAACATATTTCAACATACAGCTATTTGATCTTCATTTCAACAATATTGATAGATAAAGGTGATAAAATATAACAAATATCATGAAACATTTACATTTTGTAGTCCATTGTATAATTTAAATAAACATAAATGCAAATTTCGCGTGTGGAAAAAGTAAGTACACCCCTACATTTATCACCACTTCAAATACCTAAAATTAGAATCAGGTGCACCAGCTCAGGTGCAAATGATTAGAACATCGTTAGACGGGATCTTGGAGGAACCTGTCTTATTTAAACCTCAGACATTTAGTTTGGTTTACTCTTTGTTGTTGAAGTGTGCGGCGTCACCATGCCAAGATCAAAAGAGCTTTCTGAGGCCTTCAGAAAGAAGGTTATAGATGCCTACGAGTCTGGGAAGGGATTTAGAAAGATCTCCAAACAATTTGAAATCAATCATGCGACTGTCCAGAAGATCATCTACAAGTGGAGAAGATTCCAAACAACTGCCAACTTGTTCAGGCCAGGCCGCCCCAGCAAGTTCAGCCCGAGAGCAGACCGCAAGATGCTGAAAGAAGTCTCGAAGAACCCCAGAATGTCATCACTGGACCTACATGTAGCTCTTACCACTGTTGATGTCAAAGTGCACGAGTCTACCATTAGAAAGAGGCTGCACAAATTTGATCTACATGGGAGGTGTGCCAGGAGGAAACCTTTGCTGTCCAGAAAGAACATCAGTGCAAGACTAAAGTTTGCCAATGAACACCAGCACTGAGGCAAAGACCAGCACTTCTGGAACAATGTGCTCTGGACAGTTCCTGTGGTCAATTTTTCGCCAAACATGTCTTCTGGTACTGTGGCCAAATAGCTCTACCTTTGACTCATCTGTAGCTGAGTCACCTTCTTTCTGAAGGCCTCAGGGAGCTCTTTTGATCTAGGCATGGTGACGCCGCACACTTCAACAAAGAGCAAACCAAACTAAATGTCTGAGGTTTAAATGAGACAGGTTCCTCCAAGATCCTCTCTAACGATGTTCTAATCATTTTCACCTGAGCTGGTGCACCTGATTCTAATTTTAGGTATTTGAAGTAGTGATAAATTTCGGGGTGTACTTACTTTTTCCACATGCGAAATTTGCATTTATGTTTATTTAAATTATACAATGGACTACAAAATGTAAATGTTTCATGATATTTGTTATATTATATCACCTTTATCTATCAATATTGTTGAAATTAAAATTGCAAAAATATCAATGTAAATTGCTCTCTTGGAGATCTCGCGAGATCTTGGAGATGGCGGCAGGGATTTTCGAAGCTCCACACGGTCTCCACGTTTTCAAAGTTAAGTCTGTTCACAATTGTATTTTGTCGAAACTGTATTTATCTTTCGGTGTGTGAAGTTATAGTGTGCACCGTGGAAGTTTCTCGGTGTTTATCTTTCATAAATTAATCGTCTGTTTGCCGCGTCACGAGCAAGGCCTTTGCCGCGTCGTGACCGATTTGAAATCGAAGTTAAGTAATTGTTCCCATTTGTATTTTCGTTATAACTGTATTTATTTTATGGTGTGTGTACGTGTATTGTGTCCCGAGGAAGATTTTCGGTGCAAATCTTTCATACCTGTATTGAAAATCGTGTTAATTCGTGTCGTGTCTTGAGGTCTTGTACAGTGTACAACCTTGAGGCTTTGTTTTTCTCTCAGCGGTCCGTCGTTTGTGATCCAATAACTTTCATTCTCTGTTTTTCCCAGTCTTTTCACCCCATAGCCTACTTCCTTGTGTAAATCTAAACTAAAAAAAAAACAAACAAAAAAACATTTCCTTCTCTGTTCTTATTCTTGTTCTCATTCGTTTATTCATTCTTATTCGTTCGTTCGTTCTTCGACCACGTGTTTCTCCCCCATTTCCCCAGATAGTTTTAACTGTTATTAACCTTCAATGTTTACACTTTCCCCTCAAGTTCTGTATTCCGTCATATATTATAACACCTTTTTCTTCTTCTTCTTTAAAAGGCTGCTTTCGACTTGCTCACCAAATCTATTCATCCCAAAAAAAAATTCCATCTCCGATAGTGCCTTTTTTCTACATTCCCTAAACTCTCCTGCACTCCATCCTCCATCCAGCGTCCTTAAACGTATTTTTAACTCGAAGGTCACAAGAAACTCATTTTGCAATAAATGTTCGTTTCCCATTAATCGTACACTTTCTAAAATCCAATCTCACCCCTCCCCTCCAAATCTTCACCATAACCCCTCCCCTCCAAATCTTCCGCATCGCCCCTCCCCTCCAAATCTTCCCCATCACCCATCCCTTTCATATCTTCCTCCTTTCCCCTCCCCTCCTAATCCTCCCCATCACCCATCCCTTTCAAATCTCCCCCCTTTAGCCCCCTCCCTCCTAAACTACCCCCTCACACCTCCCCTCCAAGACTCCCCCTCACCCCTCCTAGACTCCTCCCTCACCCCTCCCCCTCCCAATCTCCCCCATATCCCATCCCTTTCAAATCCCTCCCCTTGTCCCTTCCCTCCCAAACTCCCCCCTCGCCCCTCCCCTTCAAATCTCCCCACCCTCATTTCTTCTCAATTTCCCCCCTCTCACTCCCCCTCCTCAAAGCGTCCTCCCCGCTTCTTCCCCCTTCCAACTCTCACCTCCATCTCCCCCAACCTTCTGCCTCGCTCTTCCCCCTCCTCAAATAACACCTCATTGTGCCTCACCCAATCACCATCAAACCTTTTGTCCGCCCCATCCTTCCCTTTCTCCGAGCTATTCTGAAATCTCTGACACACCTTCAACAGCTCTCCCTACCTCTTCCACCTCTTCCACATCTTACCCTACCCCTCCTCCCCCCTGTTCTGTATCCGATGCTCCCCCATCCTCTTCATTAACGGTATGGACCTCAAACATCCGGGGCCTTCGTTCAAACTTAACTGATCTCTCCATACAGGTTGCTTCTGTCAAACCAGACGTGATCTGCTTAACAGAAACTTTCCTCCTTCATGATGTCTCTGATTCCTTAGTATCTCTCCCGGGTTACTCCCTCCTCCGGTATGATAGACCTGAGCCTCGTCCTGGAGGTGGGGTTGCTATCTTCATCAAAAACTCTCTTCCTCACTTGCCCTGCACTGCACTCTCTCCACCTCACCCCCAGGAATACCTCTGGCTACGGCTTCCCCTTCGCTCCCACCTCTTGTTCATATGTGTGTTGTACCATCCACCAAACAGTGATGTCTCCATCTACATCTCGCTGTTTGATAATATGGACCAACTTCTCTCTACTCATCCCAACTCTCTCTTTCTCATATGTGGTGATTTCAATTGTCACCATGCCAGTTGGCTGGGTGTGGGTACCTCTCTCACCAGCCATGGCTCCTCAGCAAAGGACTTCTGCGACTCACTGGGACTGACACAATCTGTCAATTTCCCGACCCGGATCTCAGTCAACGGAGCATCTTCTCTTCTGGACTTGGTTATGACTAACTTCCCTGAAAATGTTGGCTGCTCTTCTTCTGCTCCAATCGGATCATCTGATCATGTCCTTGTTAAAGTGGACATCTCTCTGACCATTCTCAGGGAGCCTGCTCAGCGCCGACGAGTCTGGCATTTCACTCAGGCCAACTGGCACGGTCTTCAAGCAGCCATCAATCATCTGGACTGGTCTCCCATCTCTACCACCTCTGACATCAACTCATCCTGGGAATTCTTCCAAAGTAAATTGCTCTCTCTCATGCACAGATTTATCCCATCTCGTCTTCAGTTGTCTTACCCTTCCTCCCGTCCATGGTACACGGAATCTTGTGGTGAGGCTGTTGCCCAGAAACAACTTGCCTTCGTCTCCTGGAAAGCAAATCCAACGGAAGGAAATCTCATTTCCTTTCACAAAGCCCGAAACAAGTGTGTGTCCACCCTCAGGAGAGCCAGGAAACAATATCTCTCCATTCTCAAGACCGAACTCTCTTATCTGTCTCCCTCTTCCAAATCCTGGTGGCGTCTGGTCAAATCTGTTTCTGGTGTTTGTTCCCCCTCCATCCCCTCCCTTTCCTCAAACGGCTACACAGCTGACTCCGCACGTGAAAAAGCTGAATGCCTCAACTCTGTGTTTGCCTCTAAATCTTGTGTCCCAAACCCATCCCTCTCTGTACCCACCATACCCAGTCGTACCCAGCTGCTCCTGGACTCTGTGTCCTTTCCTCCTGACAAGGTGGAAAAGTTTCTGTCAACCCTCGACTCTGATTCTGCAACTGGACCTGACGGCATCAGCCCACAGGTCCTAAAATCATGTTCTTCCGCTCTTTCACTCCCTCTCTCTGTTCTCTTCACCCTCTCTTTTGCTCAAGGTCAACTGCCATCTGCTTGGAAATCAGCCAACATCACCGCTTTGCACAAAAAAGGTGCAAAAACAGATCCTAGCAACTACAGACCAAACAGCCTTCTCCCAATTATCAGCAAAGTCATGGAATCCATCATTGCTTCAGATATGAAATCTTTCCTCTTCTCCAATGGCTTGATCTCTGATCATCAATTTGGTTTCAGACCAGGTCACTCTACTCTGGACATGCTGCTTCTGCTGTCTCAACAATGGATGTCTCAACAATGCCAAACAGGAAATTAGAGCTGTCTCCCTCGACATATCACGTGCCTTCGATACGGTCTGGCACCCCGCTCTGCTCACCAAACGCTCCTCCTTTGGTATCCATGGAAATCTCCACGCATGGCTGGCGGACTTCCTCTCTAGTCGTCGTCAACGTGTGGCCCTGAATGGGTTTCTCTCATCTCCTCTTCCTGTTCAGGCTGGAGTTCCCCAAGGCAGTGTTCTGGGCCCTGTGCTTTTTCTGGTCTTCATCAATGATCTCTCTGACTCTCTTGAAAATCCTCTCTATCTCTTTGCTGATGACTCTACTCTCTGCCGCTCCATTCCTCATCCCTCAGATCGGCAGCCTGCAGCCTCCTCACTCTCTGCAGACCTGGACAAAATCACAGACTGGGCAAACAAGTGGAACATGTCTTTCAATCCTGACAAATCTCACACTCTTACGATGTCTCTCCGAAAAGACCGACTGGACAACCCTCCCATCTACTTTCTGAATAATCCTCTCCAAGAAGTTCTGTCACTCAAGCTTTTGGGTCTCACTATCTGCCATGATCCTTCCTGGGAAAACCACATTTCCAAGCTGGCCTCCAAAGCCAGTCACCGACTGGGCATCCTCCGTCGTGCGAAGTCCTTCCTTGGCACACCTGAGCTCCTCACCACATACAAGGCTTTCATCCGCAGCTCAATGGAGTACTGCTCTCCCCTCTGGGCTGGTGCTCCTGCCTCACACCTAGCTCGTCTTCACGCTGTTGAAACCAGAGCGTTCAGAATCATTGGAATCTCCCGCGATGACGCTATCTCCGAGGGCCTTTCACTTAATCACCGCAGGCAGGTTGGTGGTCTTTCCGTCTTCTACTGACTCCTCTCCGGCCTTGCTCTCCCAGCTCTCTCTGGGCTCTGTCCCCCAAATATTCCTGCAGGTCGCACAAGATCTGCCTGCAACCCTCTTATGGTTAAACTGCCAAAATCAAGACTCTCTGCTCACCTTCACTCCTTCATTCCTCTTTTCTCCCGCCTCTGGAACAAACTCCCTCACTCTCTTCAATCCCACTCCTCCCTCCAGGTCTTTAAAACGGCTGTTCACCACCATCTCTTATCTTCCCCAATCCAAAACCTTGATCTTTTCTACCCCCGCTAATTTCACCCCAAATCCACTTTTTTGAGGTGACTTTTGACTTCTTTCCTGGAAGTCCTTGGTGTCCTTGCGTTTTATACCTATCCTGCCTCCCCCCAGGCCCTCTCCCTCCAAAAACATCTCCCGATGTCCCTGCTCTCAAATGTTGTGTTTGTGTGCTTCCTCCCCTTCTCTCCCCATCTTGTCGACCGCTCCCCTCTTGATATACTTTGTTTGCTTGTTTGTTTGATTTGTTTGTTTGATAAATGTTCGCTCTTTCACGAGCCTTGACTCGTGTTGTATACAAACATATACATATACAAAACGAGCCTTGTATAATATATACACGAGTTGTATACAAAACGAGTTGTATACAAAACGAGCCTTGACTGTATACAAAAAAAAAAAAAAAAAAAAAAAATGAAGATCAAATAGCTGTATGTTGAAACATGTTGAAAAAGTCTAAACTTTACATGGGGTGTACTGTACTTACTTTTTCACGTGACTGTATATATATATATATATATATATATATATATATATATATATATATATATATATATATATATATATATATGTATATGTATATATATATATATACAGACTTGGCATTTAATATGGAATATATATTTTTTCTTGACTTGGGTTTACTTTCTTAACTCAGTATATTGTTGTGGATATGAGAATGTTTTTTTAATTTTATTGTTGTGGTAAAATGTTGTTGTAAAAGGTTGTTGTAAAATATCACCCCTCCTCCCTCCGTTTGTGGTTGTATAAAGGTCAAAGGGCGTTCCCGTAGTTAGTCCATAAAACATACATGCAGGACACGATATATCTTTTTTTGACAGTTATATCCTTATTATGTGTATTAGTGTAAGGCTGTGTCTTCCATTAATTGAAATACTCCATTGCACCAGTGAAAGAGAATAGATCCCCTTTCCTTCCCATCCCCAAAATCTCCCTTTCCTTCCCATCCCCAAAACCTCCATTTCCATATTACATCCCCTCTCGTCATTGCTGAGCCCTCGATTTACAATCACCTCCCCTCCAATAACCGCCATTGACCATGTGCTTTGAGTCGGAGAAGAAAGGCGTGTCTCCACCTCGTCAGAGGGGAGGAGGGGCGTGCCCGCCCGTCGTCATCCAGGGCGGAGCCCGAGGGTCACGCGACCAACCAGGGCCGAGGTGAGCACCCCGATGGGCGTGTCCAAAACGCCGGCGGCGTAATCGCTGGAGGCGCTATAAAAGGCGCAAACGGAAGTGAGTAGAGAGTTGGTCACAAGGAGTTGGTCTGAGTCGGTTGCCAGAGGAGGGTCAGTGGTTGCGTTGGTTGCGGTGGTAAGGAGTCGGTGGTCAGTTGGTTGCGGTGAGGAGTCGGTGGTGAGGAGTGAGAGAAACAAGAAAGAGTTGAGGGTTTGGACCAGACGAGTGGGACAAGGCCTGGCAAAGCACGCGACGTACACAGCAGCCAAAACAGCAGCGTGGGGCCTGGCCTGAACGGCGGCTGCTAAACGCGCCGGTTGTGCTGCGGGACCCCCTTGGACCTCCCTCTCCCTCCAGCCATCCACATCCTGCCATTCCTGCAATTCCCCGCGTGAGTCAGTGTCTTTTGTTTGTTCTGTCCTGGGTTAATTAAGCTGTATAAGTTAATAATTGCACTGTGTCTCTAATCCTTCTGTATATTATTTTATTATCTTTCCTTCTCCTTGGTTACTTTGAGCATGTAAATAGTAGGAATAAATTTAGTGGTATTTCCAACCTTTTTGTCTTCTGCTTCTTCTTCTTCACATCCGTGTCGCCTTTGTCTTTTCCCTATTGACTAGCTGTGGTGCGATCCGGCCAAAGTCCTGGGTGAATCGGGTGAGTCAGGGATCCTGTTAGGTCGCGGTTAAATACACCACCGCTCGGTCATCATAACATCTAAACCGCGATCTGTAACAATTGGTGTCTGGGAGTGGGATTCGAGGCCCGAACCAAATTTTTAAAACGAATATTAAAAAAAAAAAATTTGGTCAAAATTTGGAGCGGCCGAAATTTGTTTCGTTTTATAAAACCCGAATTTTGAAATCGCGCCATGGCTGGTCAAGGCGATCGAATGCCGGTGGGTGAGCTAGAGGAGGGGTTAGGAGTAACCCAGGATCAAATGGAGGGGAGCAATGAGGAGGCGGTTGAGGGAGTATTAGACGCACAAAATGGCGGCCTCGCGCACATGATTATTGTGGCGCCAAATTTAGCCGCGCCCGTGACCGTAGCAGCGCCGCCGATGGATTGGGGCCTATTTATGGAACAAATAAAGGCGCTCATGGTCCAGACAAGTGAAGACCTGGGGGTAATGGGAAACCAAATGGGGGTAATGGGGAACCGGATGGATGCTCAGAGTGAGCAATTGGGAGTAATGAGGGACGAAGCGAGGGGTACCGGTGAGGGATTAGACAAGAAATTTGAGGGGTTAGACAATGGGATAAAAGAGGTAAAGAATGGGTTAACGGGGGTGGAAAATAGAATGGCTGCCCAGGAGAATCAGTTAGAGGGGGTGAAAAATGGGTTAATGGGGTTAGAAAATAGGATGGAGGACAAATTGCGGGAAATAGGGGAACAATCTGCCAGGGAAACCAAACGAATGGGAAACCAGATAGAGGAAGTGCAAATCGGGTTAGAAAGTAAACTGGATGCTCAGAGGGATGAATTGGGACAGATGAGGGTGGCATCTACAAAAGAGATGGGGGAGATGAAGGAGGAGATACGACGAGGTGTGGGTGAGGAGGTCTCGGGGCTACGCGAGGAGGTAAAGCGAGGTGAGAAGCGTATGGAGAAAGAAGTGAGAAATAATACGGCAAAGTTACAAGGGGGAATAGAAGATCTGACGGAGGAGGTGGAACAGCTGACAGAGGGACAAACGAAGTTAGTGGAGCAGGTTCAAAGGAACACTGCAGTACTCGGAGGGTTAAAGGCGACACAAAAAGAAATTAAAAATGACTTGATAGCGACACAGGCAATGTCAGATGGTACGTGAGGAACTGACAATGAGGGTGGACGAGGTGACAGAGATAATGGAGACAAAGGACCGGCAGGTGAGGATGCACATAGAGACGGTCACGGTAGCCTTAGAGGACGAACTTGAGGAGACGCACCGAGAAATAAAAGAGGTTAAACAAAAATTAGAGGAAGTGGAAGAAGAGGTGAGTGAAATTAAGAAGGGACGAACAGAAACTAAAAGAGAAATCCAGGAGGAGGTGATGGAATATGTGCAAGGTCGGTGCTCAACTCATGATGTGATGCTCACTAACCAAACAAGTGAATCCTCTTGGATTGCGCTGAGGTTCGGGCATGGAATTTCTAGGAGGAAGTATAATTTGTATGCAATGAAAGTACATGTAATATGGGATCGAGTAAGATCGAGTAAGCTTCACCAGTGCGCGTGCGCGAATTTACGTCACGTCGGCAGCGAGAAGGGGTTCCCCAACACGAACCAATCAGGAACTGCCACGTCACACTTATATGATCTCAGAATTCCTGTGACAGGAATTCGCGTTACACTGGCTGGAAGTCATTCGCTAGAGGCGCTTCCTCAGCGCTAATAAAGAGTTTGCAGGTGGCAAAGGAGGTGCGGAGACGATGTACGGAGGTGAGTGGCAATGTATATGATGTGAGGAAAGCTTCAGTCGGCTTGGGGATTGGTTTGGATCCGGGTGTTCGTGAGAGGCCGTTGGTGAAGTGTGCCACAGGTCAGGTGTGCGAAAAAAGAGGTGTGCGAGAATGTCCGACCATGGGGTGTGTGAGGAAAAAGTGCACGCCGAGGAGTGAGTGTGCCGTCAAGAGTGAGTTGGTCGAAGCGCGTGTGCGAGGGGGCACAGGGAAGCGCGGTGTGGTGAGTGTTACGGAGGAAGTAACGAAAAAGTGTGCGCAAGAGGATGCGCGAGAAAGGTGTGTAACGGACGGGTGCATGGGGAAAGCGCATGCTGTCAAGAGTAAGGGAGAATGCATGCCTGTGGTGAGTGTTACAGAGGGTGTAACGGGACAATGTGCGGAAGAGTGTGCGCGAGAAAGGTGTGTAACGGACAGGTGCATGAGGAAAGAGTGCGCTGTCGAGAGTAAGGGTGAGTGCGCGACCGAGAGTGGAGGTGAGAGTAGTGAGAGTGACACGGAGCGTGAGTTGGTTGTGGCAGGTGAGCGAGGATGTACACCTGGAATGGAAGGATGCACACCTGGAATGGTAGAGCGTGAGTGGGAATGCACGCTGGAATTGGTAGTGAGGCACGTGGTTGGGTGTGCGGGTGAGAGCACACCTGTGATTGTCACAAAGGAGGTGACCGAGAAAGGGGCGCGAAGAGGTGTGTTGGTGAGGTGTGCGAGCGACGAATGTGTGCCAAGGTGTTCGGTGGTCAGGTGTGTGACCAAGTCGGTGAGCAGAATGAGGGTACCTGGGTGTGTAAGGAAAGGTATGAGCAAGAAAGGGGTAGCGTATGCATGTAAGCGTCCAGGTGAAACATCGACGGTAAACGGAGTAGCGGTTAGAGCGACTTATAGCCGAATCGGGCCCTCGGTGCGCGTCGGGCAGCTTCGCGTGCCGCGAGGACCAGCGGGGATCCGAACCACGGCGGTTTCGAAAGAACCGCCGTACGCGATCCACGCTGTGCCTCGCTTGGAACGGCCGCGTCCGGGCTCCACTAGGCGGAGCGGGCAGCTCGATAGGAAGGGTCGTCATGGCGACCACTTGCTATTGAGACATGCCGGCAGGTCGAGATCGGGACATTGGATGGCTCCACGCCGAGGTGGTGCGTGGGATCTCGGCCCGGGTAAGCCCCCGTCCCTGCCACGAATGCGGGACGTATCCAGCCGCTGGCACAAAAGAACCCGCGTTCATGGCTCGGCTGTACGAAGCCGAGCTGTAGACGTGAATTGGCGCACCGAGAGGATGTAATAAGAAGACGGGTGATGGTGATAGTGATAGTGATTTAATACGAAATTTAGAAAAGTGAGTAGAATTGGCAGTAAATGGAAAATTTTTGAATTGGTTGGAATCTGGACGAACAAAATTGATAGTGAGAGACCCCCGATGTGGTGGGATGGCAAATCCACCATCCCTCACAGTGGGGCAAATGCGCTATAGTTTATGGGGTTGATGGCAGTGAAAACTAGCCCGGGTGGGTTAGGATATTGATAGGGATCTAGCGAAGATGACATTAGGTAACGTTAAGATTAGTTAGTGACTGATACCTGTAGTGGGGACGCAGGTAGTTTAGTGTGGATGATAATGACGTGGGAGCGCAATAGTTTAAAGGGACGACTGGGAAGCGCAAGTTTCAGAGGGGAGTAGTTAGCTGAGATGATGCCGTGTGTTTGAGAATTGAACGGGTGTGATTGCACAGGTGTGCAACTGAACAGGTGTGTGGAGCAGTGTATGAGGGAGTAGTGGTGATTGTGTGTTGTGTTGACCAACTGGTCCAGGAAGAGGAGGAGGGTGCAGGTGGCACCAGGTATGATTGCACAGGTGTGCAACGACAGGTGAATGAAGGACAGGTGTATGGAATAAATGGTATGGAGTATAGGAATGGATGGTCGTGGAGTGAGTATGGTGGAAATTGTGGAGTGGAGTGGATGGTGCGAAGGTGTGAATGGGGGAAGAGTGGACCCCCATCACGGATACCCGGGGCGGGTAGAGTAAGTGTTAGGTAGAGGGTACAGGTAAATTGTGGTTGGATATTGGCATCTGTGGTGCGGGTGAAAGAATGGTCTTTGGATGGGTGCATTAGTGTTGTGGAAATGGCTGGGCGTGTAGCCTGTTAGTGTGTGTAGTTGGTTTGGGCACTCCACCACTGTGAGGATGTCGGCCAGGTGAGGCCGCAGGTGGGCTCTGGGAGCCGGTAGTTGTGGATGGGGCCCGAGGATCCGGAGGACGGACCCGGGTAGCCCAGTGCCAGAGGGCACCATGGGGTGACAGAGCCAGGAGGGGCTGTCCCCAGTTAGTTAGGTTAGGGTGAGGAGCTAGGTAAGCTCGGGTGGCAACTACAGTGGTGGAGGTGTGCAGGTGGGTAGACCTGCTGGGAGAGCTAGACGTCGCAGCCCAGAAATTGTGCGAGAGCACCGGGAGATGAATCGGGGGAGTGAGACCCCAAATTGAGAAGCACCACAGTTTGGTCAATGGGAATTGGTTTTTAGAACCCATAGTGTAAGTTGGCCAATGGATTGGCAGGGAGAAACCCCGGGTAGTGTAAAGTGTGTTAAAGTCATTTAGAGGATAGTTAGGATGAAGGATCTCCTCGCACCATCTGCATCCACTCACCTGAGGTGACAGGTACTCCACACCATGCCATGTTTTGATTATTTTTTATGATGCAAATGTTTGGATTGTGAGACGCATCATGACGTGGGTGTGACATTGTGCATAGTTCCATCTCTGCCTCCTTATGAGGATTGATGATGAATTTGGTGATGGCAAATTTTGAAGTAGAGGGATTGTGGAGACGAATTTGGTATAGGGGAAATATGGGGAAGACGTGACAGTAGTGACGAATTTGTAAATGTGTAGATTTTTGTACATATGGGGTAAGGGCAAGGGTAGGGTAGGTGACAGGGGGGTGACGTACGGTAGGGACGAGCTTTCTCACTTCGCCCTCCGTACGCATTTCGCCTTGCATTGCCTTATTGATGTGTACCCTTGTGACCTTACCCCTCGCTCAATTGTCTTTCCCCTTTTGTCTCCCACATGACCTGTGCGCCGTTGGGCGCCGAGGGGAGCGTGCGTGGGTCGGCCATTGTGCGCCCGAAATTCTCAGAACCAGCTGTCTGCATCGATGCACCACATTATGGACCACATGCCTGTGGCCGAGCACCACTTATGGACCCCATGGGTTGGGGCATGGCCCCTCTGCTGGAACCGGCCATGAGGGCCCGAAATTTTGCTGGCGGACCTTGGCCACAGGGCACCGATGCCCCACAGGTGAACCACACATAGTCGGCCCTGTGGGCCATAAATAAAGCAAATAAAAAGGACACATTGGGCACACTTTATTGAAAATAGGCCGCCAGTAAGCAAAGCAAAAGAATGACAACATCTGGAAGACCAAATAATAATAACCAGCAGAGGGAGCCGAAGAGCAAGAGATCACCTGCAGGGTTAGGTGTTGTTGGATTTATTTTATTGATGAACTGTGGTGACTGCACCGATTGGTGCTTGAGGGTGTGTTGGTGCGTTATAGGTGCTTTCATGGTGCATTGATGCAGAGCAGACTGTCTCCCCCCCCCCCCAGAAAGAACAATCACAGGTCCTGGGTTAGTTTTGTAAATAAAAATAGCGTCATTGTAAATAATGCTTCCCACCGTCAGTGTATAGTTTGAAGACCATTCCGCAATTCGGTTAACTGTGGGCGTAAGTCTGTTAGGCAGGGTGCAATGGAGCAGCAGGACACATTTATTTATGTTTTAAAACTGTCGCACTCAGGGTCAGGTTAAAAGTAGAGGGAACTACACCTACGTGCCACACTAAGGTAAAGGTTATAGGCCCGGGACGTGCCTAAGGGGAGGAGGGTGCAGTGTTGTGGATATGAGAATGTTTTTTTTATTTTATTGTTGTGGTAAAATGTTGTTGTAAAAGGTTGTTGTAAAATATCACCCCTCCTCCCTCCGTTTGTGGTTGTATAAAGGTCAAAGGGCGTTCCCGTAGTTAGTCCATAAAACATACATGCAGGACACGATATATCTTTTTTTCACAGTTATATCCTTATTATGTGTATTAGTGTAAGGCTGTGTCTTCCATTAATTTAAATACTCCATTGCACCAGTGAAAGAGAATAGATCCCCTTTCCTTCCCATCCCCAAAATCTCCCTTTCCTTCCCATCCCCAAAACCTCCATTTCCATATTACATCCCCTCTCGTCATTGCTGAGCCCTCGATTCACAATCACCTCCCCTCCAATAACCGCCATTGACCATGTGCTTTGAGTCGGAGAAGAAAGGCGTGTCTCCACCTCGTCAGAGGGGAGGAGGGGCGTGCCCGCCCGTCGTCATCCAGGGCGGAGCCCGAGGGTCACGCGACCAACCAGGGCCGAGGTGAGCACCCCGATGGGCGTGTCCAAAACGCCGGCGGCGTAATCGCTGGAGGCGCTATAAAAGGCACAAACGGAAGTGAGTAGAGAGTTTTTTTTTTTTTTTTTTTTTTTTTTTTTGTATACAAGATCGAGGCTCGTGAAAGAGCGAACATTAATCACACAGAAAGACAAACAGACACATAAAACAAATAACATCGGGAGCGGTAGACAAGATGGGGAGAGAGGGGGAAGGACACAAACACAACATTTGAGAGCAGGGACCGAGAGACATGGAGACATCGAGAGATCTGTGGGAGGATGAGGGCTTTGGGGGGGAGGCATGTGAAGGGGGGGAGGCATGTGAAGGGGGGGAGGCATGTGAAGGGGGGGGGGGGGGTGGGAGAGGTATAAACATATGGACACTGCCAGGATTTCCAGGAAATAAGTTGGAATTTCAAACAAGGTGGATCTGGGGTGAATTAGTGGGGGTAGAAAAGATCAAGGTTATGGATGGGGGAAGATAAGAGATGGTGGTGAACAGCTGTTTTAAAGACCTGGAGGGAGGAGAGGGATTGAAGGGAGTGTGGGAGTTTGTTCCACAGGCGGGAGAAAAGAGGAATGAAAGAGTGAAGGTGAGCAGAGAGCCGAGATTTCGGCAGTTTAACCATCAGAGGGTTGCTGGCAGATCTTGTGCGACCTGTAGGAATATTTGGGGGACAGAGCACAGAGAGAGCTGGGGGAGCAAGGCCGGAGAGGAGTCGGTAGAAGACAGAAAGACCACCTACCTGCCTGCGGTGAGTGAGTGAAAGGCCCTCAGAGATAGCTTCATCGCGGGAGATTCCAATGATTTTGAAAGCTTTGGATTCAACAGCGTGAAGCCGAGCCAGGTGTGAGGCAGGAGCACCAGCCCATAGGGGAGAACAGTATTCCATTGAGCTGCGGATGAAAGCCTTGTAAGTGGTGAGGAGCTCAGGTGTGCCGAGGAAGGACTTCGCACGACGGAGGATGCCCAGTCGGCGACTGGCTTTGGAGGCCAGCTTGGAAATGTGGTTTTCCCAAGAAAGATCATGGCAGATAGTGAGACCCAAAAGCTTGAGTGACAGAACTTCTTGGAGAGGATTGTTGAGAAAGTAGATGGGAGGGTTGTCCAGTCGATCTTTTCGGAGAGACATAGTAAGAGAGTGAGATTTGGCAGGATTGAAAGACATGTTCCACTTGTTTGACCAGTCTGTGATTTTGTCCAGGTCTTCAGAGAGTGAGGAGGCTGCAGACTGCCGATCTGAGGGAAGAGGAATGGAGCGGCAGAGAGTGGAGTCATCAGCAAAGAGATAGAGAGGATTTTCCAGAGAGTCAGAGAGATCATTGATAAAGACCAGAAAAAGCACAGGGCCCAGCACACTTCCTTGGGGAACTCCAGCCTGAACAGGAAGGGGAGATGAGAGAAATCCATTCAGGGCCACACGTTGACTACCACCAGAGAGGAAGTCCGCAAGCCATGCATGGAGATTTCCATGGATACCATAGGAGGAGAGTTTGGTGAGCAGAGCTGGGTGCCAGACCGTATCAAAGGCCCTTGATATGTCAAGGGAGACAGCTCTGATTTCCTGTTTGGCATTGAGGACCTCCATCCATTGTTGAGACAGCAGAAGCAGCATGTCCAGAGTAGAGTGACCTGGTCTGAAACCAAATTGATGATCACAGATCAAGCCATTGGAGAAGAGGAAAGATTTCATATCCGAAGCAATGATGGATTCCATGACTTTGCTGATAATTGGGAGCAGGCTGATTGGTCTGTAGTTGCAAGGATCTGTTTTTGCACCTTTTTTGTGTAAAGCGGTAATGTTAGCTGATTTCCAGGATGCTGGCAGATGGCCTTGAGCAAAAGATAGGGTGAAAAGGACAGAGAGAGGGTGAGATAGAGCGGCAGAGCAGGATTTTAAGACCCGTGGGCTGATGCCGTCTGGTCCAGTTGCAGAATCAGAGTCGAGGTTTGACAAAAACTCCTCCACCTTGTCAGGAGAGAAGGACACAGAGTCCAGGAGCAGTTGGGTTCGACTGGGAAAGGTGGGAACAGAGAGAGATGGGTTTGGGACTAAGGATTTCGAGGCGAACACAGAGTTGAGGCATTCGGCTTTGTCACGTGCGATGTCAACTGTGTGGCCATTTGAGGTAAGGGAGGGGATGGAGGGGGAACAAACACCAGAAACGAATTTGACCAGACGCCACCAGGATTTGGAGGAAGGAGACAGGTTTGAGAGTTCATTCTTGAGTGAGGAGAGATAGTGCTTCCTGGCACTCCTGAGGGTAGACACACACTTGTTCCGAGCTTGGTGGAAGGAACTGAGATTTCCTTCAGTTGGATTAGCCTTCCAAGAGGCAAAGGCAAGTTGTTTCAGGGCAACTGCCTCTCCACAAGATTCAGTGTACCATGGACGGGAGGAAGGGTAAGACAATTGAAGGCGAGATGGGATAAATCTGTGCATGAGAGAGATCAGTTTGCTTTGGAAGAATTCCCAGGAAGAATTGATGTCAGAGGCAGTGGAGATGGGAGACCAATCCAGACGATTGATGGCTGCTTGAAGACCGTCCCAGTCGGCCTGAGTGAAATGCCAGACTCGTCGACGCTGAGGAGGCTCTCTGAGAATGGCCAGAGAGATGTCCACTTTGACAAGCACATGATGAGTTGGTCACAAGGAGTTGGTCTGAGTCGGTTGCCAGAGGAGGGTCAGTGGTTGCGTTGGTTGCGGTGGTAAGGAGTCGGTGGTCAGTTGGTTGCGGTGAGGAGTCGGTGGTGAGGAGTGAGAGAAACAAGAAAGAGTTGAGGGTTTGGACCAGACGAGTGGGACAAGGCCTGGCAAAGCACGCGACGTACACAGCAGCCAAAACAGCAGCGTGGGGCCTGGCCTGAACGGCGGCTGCTAAACGCGCCGGTTGTGCTGCGGGACCCCCTTGGACCTCCCTCTCCCTCCAGCCATCCACATCCTGCCATTCCTGCAATTCCCCGCGTGAGTCAGTGTCTTTTGTTTGTTCTGTCCTGGGTTAATTAAGCTGTATAAGTTAATAATTGCACTGTGTCTCTAATCCTTCTGTATATTATTTTATTATCTTTCCTTCTCCTTGGTTACTTTGAGCATGTAAATAGTAGGAATAAATTTAGTGGTATTTCAAACCTTTTTGTCTTCTGCTTCTTCTTCTTCACATCCGTGTCGCCTTTGTCTTTTCCCTATTGACTAGCTGTGGTGCGATCCGGCCAAAGTCCTGGGTGAATCGGGTGAGTCAGGGATCCTGTTAGGTCGCGGCAATACCAAACCGCTCGGTAACTAACATCTTAATCCGCGATCTGTAACAATATCAATCTGGTGAGTTTCTTTTACACTTTGGTGATTTATTTGTTAAAAGAACCATGTCACTGATTGTCTGTCGCAGCAAGAAGTCAACAACAGGATTATATCACAGGTAGCGTGGCAAAATGTACGGACAGGTACATTTGACGATTGGCTTCACAATCGGGTATATAAGGGTTGTTGCGTTCTGTATTAGTGGAAAACAACTGCTGCACATC
The DNA here is from genome assembly GCF_964187855.1 of Myxine glutinosa. Classification (NCBI taxonomy): domain Eukaryota; kingdom Metazoa; phylum Chordata; class Myxini; order Myxiniformes; family Myxinidae; genus Myxine; species Myxine glutinosa. The sequence goes on from NC_136261.1 coordinate 171,156,979, forward strand.
TCCAAAAGTTATTGCTGCTTCCTCTGGAGATTGTCCGTCAACTCGACAATGCTGTTTGTCATGGAGTGGTGGCTTTACGAAATTCTGGCATGAAACAGCGTGCTATTGCTCGGCAGTATGGCATCACTCAAGGTCAGCTGTCAAAGATCCTGAAACTAAATGCTCAGAAGGGTGTCCCTACTCCAATACCGAGGCCAGGACGTCCCCGCAGAACCACAAGGAGGGATGATCGCCAGCTGCACCGGTTAGTCCGCAATGGCCGTACCAAGTCAGCTAATCGGCTTAGGGCTGAGTGGCAGCAACTGACAAATGTGCCTGTATCCAGAAGGCTAGTCAACCAATGACTGGTTCAAGCAGGCTATCGTGCCAGGCGTCCCCTGAGAAAGCCACGCCTGACCAGACAACACCACCAGCACTGATTGCAGTGGGCCAGAGAGCACCGTCAATGGCAGCCAGGACACTGGAATCACGTGATCTTCAGTGACGAGTCTAGATTTCTGGTCTATCGTCAAGATGGCCACGTCCGAGTGTGCAGACAAGTGCATGAAGCCTACAACAAAGATTGTATCGTGCCAAGAGTCCAAGCTGGAGGTGGTGGGGTGACCGTTTGGGCTGCTTTTCATGCAAGGGGCAAAACTGACCTGGTTGTTCTGAATGGAAACCTGAACCAGTTCAGGTACAGGGCCATTCTGGAAGAAACATTGCTTCCATTTGCTCGTGCAGCCTTTCGAGGAAACTTTGTCTTCCAAGATGACAATGCACGGCCTCATCGTGCTCGCATGATCCAACACTTTCTTGCTGACCGTGGTGTGGAGCATATGGAGTGGCCTGCCATGTCCCCGGATATGAATCCGATAGAGAACTTGTGGGCAGAATTAACGCGTCAAATCGACCACTTGGACCAGCAACCGACCTCTGTGCGTGAATTGCAGCAGGCTATTGTCACTGCATGGCAAGCGATTCCTGTCCAAACCTTGGCAAATCTCATGAACAGCATGCCTCAACGTGTACGTGCTCTCCTGAATGCTCGTGGGGGTTACACGAAGTACTGAACTGTAATTTTACTGTCCGTAATCCCAGTCGTAATTTAACTTTTGTTTTTGTTCAAAAATTTTTTGGCTAATGTGCAAAATAAAGAGATACTTCTGGAAAACGTACAGAAGTTTAACACAGTACTGTCCATGAATTGAGTTCGATATCAGTTTACATCACTTTCAAGGATCAATTTATTTGTTTCGAAATGTCAAATGTGGTTTTTGTTTCTTTTAAAGGTCACATTAACAAAATCTAGAATAATTTAAACATAATTCCAATGAACGTTTGGTTCTCAGTCATCTTGAAAAGTAAGTTCACCCCCACAAAAAAAATATTCCATATTAAATGCCAAGTCTGTATGTCTGTATATATATATATATATATATATATATATATATATATATATATATATATATATATATATATATATATATATATATATATATATATATATATATATATACACATACATACATACAGTAAAAAAAAAAAAAAAAAAAATATATATATATATATACATATTGTTACGGAACCCGACGTCGACCTATGGCTCCCCTTTTGAGGGGGGATTAGTCCCCTCGTTTGTTACTGACCGACGTGGTCCCTGAAGCTGCACCGCGACCTCCGGATAGGCCGGTGAGCAGCTTCGTTCGCGGCCGCGGATACGATGGTAATTTGCCGAGCGGATGGCAGCCGCGGCCCGAACCGTTAACAAAGACTAACCCGATTCTGAACGTTGGCCAAATCGCGCCACGTACACTCAATATTGAAACCACTAAAGCGACCGAACGAGAATGAATAAGAAGAAGAAGTACGGAGGAATAACAGGATTTATTAATTATTTACACAAGCCAAGCAAAAAGAGCAGTCAAGGTTGTATACAGGGAAATGGAAGGAGCAGGAGACACAGTGAAATCATTAGCTTACCTATACAAGCTTAATTAATACCCCAGGACAACGTGAAAGACAGACGAACGATCACACTTACATGGGGAATGCAGGCAGGAATGAATCGCTTGGAGATGGATGGCTTTGAGAGGCAAGGAAGGTTCAGCGGGGACTGAGCACGGTCGGGCCAGAAGGTACCGCCGTCAAGAAGCCAAGCCGCGGTCGTGCGAACTCCCGCGGTCCCAAACTGCGCGGGCGAAGTTCCTTTGTCCGCACTGCTGCGTCACGCGTTCCTTGCGTTGCCTCGGTCCGTTTTTCCTGCAGCGCGGCACGTATCACGGCGGCTTGGTCACACCTGCTCATCTCCAGCGCATATCTTGGACTCAGAACTCATCTGGCGTGGGGAGCGTCCCGCTGCGGGTTATATAGGCCACGCCCTTCAACCTTTGCGAACCTCCCCGATCGTTTTCTCTCCGCCCTCTCAAGCCAAACCCCTCGTTCTGGGTTGGATGAGCGGGGCCGACTCACTCCTCCCCTCTATGACGAGGTGGAGATACGCCTTTCTTCTTCGTGGTTACCTCGTGCGTAATGGAGTCAATTGCAGCAAAGTGGACGGGAGATGAAAATGCAGCAGCAAAGTGGCTAAAGGAGTCAATTGCAGCAAACCTGGCAAACCTGGCAAACCTGGCACTTGGAAGATGCCATGGGGCGTCGGAGGGACCTACTATTTTTTAATTCGGTGCAATGAAGAGTCAAACTATTGGGAAACACATCCTTAAACTACATAGAATAAGGGACTAACTATTTAAAAGGATATATGGTGCCCTGTGTGTAGGTTTATGGGATTAACTAAGAGGACGAGCTTCGACCTTTCTTTACATTACGGAGGGTGCCATTTACACACAACAAAACCATAATTCTCACATTCTTTACACTTTCTCAAATTCGTTACAATATATATATATATGATCAATAGCAGTATCATTTTGTGGAAATTTTTTCTTTTCCATTTTTGATGGCTACCTGTCTGAAATTAATCATAATACCCTAAAGATATTCTGTGGAAAATTTGGTGATTTTGGCCACCCTGTAACGGTATTTCCTATAAGCTACCTTTCTAATAAATTAATTGGAGAAGCCAATGAAGAGAATTATCGATCATTACATCATTTCAAAAACAAAACTGTTATTGACAGCAATTATAATTAGTGATTGAACATTTATGGTTGTTCCAAATTTATTACATTAACACTTTGAAGGTCGTTATGAATAATACTAATTATAGAACATTATGGATGTGGATGTTAACTAATGCATTCGATCGTGTCCGTGTGTGCGTGTGTGTGTTCGTGTGTTTGTGAACAAGATATCTGGAAAAGTTCTGAATGGATTTGGATGAAAGTTCGTGGGATGATTGCCCTTGAGATAAGGAAGAATTGATTAGTTTTTGGTGAAGCTCAGGATATTATTCCGGATCCAGGGAATTTTTTTGGGAATTTTTTCAGGAATGTTTTTCTGTTTTCCTTTAAAAACCATTTTCTCTGCAATAATTGGAGCGATTGAGAGCAAATTTTCACCATAGGAAGGACTCGGTCTGTAGAATATTTTTATGGTAATTATGACGTCACAGGTCACGTGGTTCGACCGCCATATTGTTTTGAGTGAAAAACACTAAAATCCAATTTTCTCCAAAACGCCTGAACAGATCGAGGCCAACCTTTGCAGGCAGAATCGCATACCCATTACGAACAACACAGTCAGCGAGCATGACGTCATGCATCACATGGTTTCAGAGTTATGACGTTTTTAAGCACAAACATTTAAAACCTAGCTCCTCCCTCATTTGTGATCCAATCGAGAGGAAACTTCACAGATCTGTTCAGCATATCAATCTACTAAAATGTCCTTTTGGAATTTGCGATAGATCACGTGGTTTGGCAGACATCGTTAATTAAACACAAATAATAAAAACAATTATATCTCTTGAACCACTTCATTGATCGCCATGAAACTTCATACTGTAGTAGAAGTCATGAAGAGTATCAAGTGTGCAAAATTTGAAGATCATTGGATGTACTTTCTGGAAGCTAGATGTTGTTATTGCGTGAAGAAGAAGAGTCTTCGACTGTGGACGATTAATAATTATTTATCACATGTACAGAGTTGCAGGCATCGTTTGACACAATCTCCCGGGTTAATTTGAACCTCAAATAAAATTATAATTCCAGATTTGTCAATGGCTGAGGTACGAGTATATTAACAAACGAATGAAACAGATTTGGCAAAATTCCAACTTTAAAAAAAAAAGATTGCATATTCACCCAGGGGTGTGAGAGGCTGAAGAAGAAGAAACCTCGCATGGGCTTCCCAGACCAAATAAATAATTCTGGTTCTGGCTCTGCGATTTTCAGGTTTATTACTCCCGCAAGGGAGTAATGCATTCGATCGTGTCCGTCCGTGTGTGTGTGTGTGTGCTCGTATGCTCATGTGTTCGTGTGTTTGTGAACAAGATATCTGGAAAAGTTCTGAACGGATTTGGATGAAAGTTGGTGGGATGATTGCCCTTGGGATGAGGAAGAATTGATTAGTTTTTGGTGAAGCTCAGGATATTATTCCAGATCCAGGAATTTTTTGGGGAATTTTTCTGGGAAAGATTTTTTCTGTTTTACTGCATTAAAGCTTTTATTCCTATTCTTCAATGATATTTTTCTCCTCCAATTCCGAGACATATCAAAATAAATTCTCTGACAGTTAGGGCCTACTTTCTTTTTCATTTATTGTTTTGGGGAGAGGGGATGTTAAACAAAACGTATTATTCCAAATAAACCCACGGCGGGAGTATGCGCTCTACTGAGTGGCTTTCTAGTTTAAATTGAAAACCTCAAAACAAAGCCTTACCTAAAGTAAGAACATTAACCTGTAAGCAATTGACCGGTCGTCCTTGTCACATACACAACTTGTCCACCAGGTTTCGTCCGAATCCATCCATATCTTTGCAATATCGTGCTATATATCGGTTTTAACCTTATCACTCAATGGTGAAGAATCAATTAAAGAATTCTCAGATCCAATTCGGGATCCAGATCGTCACCCAAATTGAATTATTTCATCCTTGTCACACACCCAACCTCTCCACCAAATTTTGGTTGAATCCATCCACAACTTTTTGAGACATCCTGTTCACAAACAAACAGACAGACAGGTGTGAAAACATAACCTCTATCCACCTTCGGTGGCAAAGGTAATAACCACACAGAAAGGGTATCCCTAATCCACCTTGCAAAAAAATTATAAGGCCTGGTTGGAATAGCAGAGTCACAAATCAAACTGAAATAGCAATGAATGCAACCCCAAAGATTGCAAAAATGACAAAATAAAAATATAAAGTGATACATCAACAGATATAGACCGACGAATGAGAGAACGATAAAAGAGCAGGAGGATATAAAAAGAGTTGGACAGATTGGTGGATAGACAACGAAGGCTCATTCGAATGGCTAAGAATAGGACAGCTCAACTGCGAAGGATAATGAATAATATAAAATGCACAAGACCAAGGACACTACACCGTACACCAATGGCTTTAAGAAAATGGTGGGACTGAGTCAATCAAACAGGTGTAGGTTCTGCGAGGTAGAAACACAAAGCACAAGTCACTTTCTATCAGGATGCAAAAAACTAATGTCAGAACAGGTGTATACACAAAGGCACAACAAAGTATATACAGTAATCCACTGGCACATCTGCAAGAAAATAAATATTGCAGTTCCAGGAAACTGATGGAAACATCAACCAAAAGCATCACTGAAAACAAGGACGTAACACTCACGTACAACCTGATGATCTCATCGAGTGTGAAAATGGAAAAAAAGCATTGTGATTGGATATAGTACAGTCAGATCCTGACATTTGTGGGGTATACAGTCGTGGCCAAAAATATTGGCACCCTTGCACATTTTACAAATAACTCACAATTTTCTCTGAAAATAAGTTTAAATTGACAAAAGTATTTGGTCTCCACAATTCTTTATTTCACTGTTAACATTACAGAACCTTTGTTTTTTATTCAGAACTTAATATATCCTTTTAAATCAGAAAATAAAAATAAATGGCATTGACAAAATTATTGACACCTGAGACTTAATATTTGATAGCACTGCCTTTGGACAAAATAACTGCAGTCAAGCGCTTCCTTCCTAGAGCCATGAATGAGCTTCCTAAACCTCTCTACTGGCAGTTTGGCCCACTCTTCTTCTGCAAACTGCTCCAGTTCTCCCAGATTTGAAGGGTGCCTTTTCCCAAACTGCTGTTTTCAGATCTCCCCACAGGTGTTCAATGGGATTTAGATCTGGACTCATTGCTGGTCACTTCAGAACAGTCCAGCGTTTTGTCTTGAACCATTCCTGGGTGCTTTTTGAAGTGTGTTTGGGGTCATTGTTCTGCTGCAAGACACATGACCTTCGACGGAGACCCAGCTTTCTGACACTGGGTTGAACATTGTGCTCCAAAATGCCTTGGTAACCTCCTGATTTCATGATGCCATGCACACATTGAAGGCACACAGTGCCAGAGGCAGCACAGTAACCCCAAAACATCACTGAATCTCCTCCATGTTTGACTGAAGGGAAGGTGTTCTTTTCTTTGAAGCTTCATTTTGTTTTCTGTAATGTTTTTTGCATAATTTTGTGTGTGTTTTGGCAAACTCCAGTCGGGCTTATTAGCAGTGGGGTCCTCCTGGGTCTCCTACCATAGAACCCCCTTTCATTGAGTTGGCGACGGATGGTGCGAGTTGAAACTGTCGTATCTTGTGTCTGTCTGAAGGTCAGCTTGAATATGTTTGGCAGTTGATCGGGGTGCTTTTCTCCACCATTGGAACAATCGTTCGCTGCAATCTTCGTTTCAAGTTTCCTCTTGTGGCCACGTCCAGTGAGGTTGGCTACAGTGCCATGGGCCTTCAACCTCCTGACAACATTGCATACACAGGAACATCAAGGTCTCTGGAGATGGACTTGTAGCCTTGAGATTGTCCATGCTTGGCTACAATCTTGTGTCTGACCTCGTCAGACAATTCGCTGGTTTTCTTTCTTTTCTCCATGCTCATTGCGGTACACACAGTGACACAAAACAGCAGAATGACTCCTTTTCTCCATTCAAACTGGTTGAATGAGTGATTTTTACATTGCAGGCACATGCAACTCACCACAGGTGAGTTCAATTCCAAAGTAAAGGAGAATCACCTGCTTGAAATTTAATTATTTCAAACAACTTATTTAAAAAAAGGTGCCAATAATATTGTCCAGGCAATTTTAGGATTTCTGTATGGAATAAGCTAAGATTTAGTAATTTTTTCAGCTTTTTTTGTTTTGTTCCACTGAAAACCAAAGAAATACATTTGTGGATACCAAAGGATTTTTAAATTTCAACAATTTTCTCGAAGAAATGGTGCATTATTTGAAAAAGTGCAAGGGTGTCAATATTTGTGGCCACGACTGTATGTTCCTGGAAAATGCCACGTATGTCAAATCCGTGAATGTGGAGGCATTGTTTCCATGGGTAAGGGGGGGATCGGTTCCCGGCGGTTCATGATTCAAAAGGGAAAATAAAAAAATCTCGTGAAAAACCACAAATACGCCCGCGAAAAGAATCTATCTGTGTCTGCTGATGTGGTATGGGCTTTGTAGGCAAATTTGCGTTTTCTACATCTCCTTTCCTTCTGTTAAATGTTTATTACAATGTACGTAATGCAGTGGATTATGTGGAGTGAATTATGGAATTATGGATTATGGAAGTGAATAAATTGGAACTTTAAACAAAAAATGCTGCTTCATTGTTTTCTGTTGCAACAATGAAAGCAAGAAGTCAGAGAGATTTTACATTGAGACACAATCTGTCATAAGAAATGTGAGATCATACTGACAGACAATAATGCGCTATCTTTGAATGAAAGGGTTTGATGAACCTTTGGAAGTCCACTGATATTCCACCATATAGGACATTAAAAAAGCATAATTAAAGTTGCTCAACAAGAAAGAAAGGCAGAAAGAATGGTGGAAAGATAATAACTACGAGGCAGAAACATACCTTTATCCGTAAGCAAGGCCTCATCAATGAAATCGGCCACTGGATGGAAGTGAGGTTTCAGGTCGTAGTTCACAAAGTCATCAGCAGGTATACCCAAACACCGAAAGCCTGAAGTTTCAAAATAGGCCTCATCAAGGAAGATACCGGTTTCATGTGCTGTATTGATTACATGGGTGATGCCAAATCTTTTCATGCGTCCTCTGTTCATCGCCACGCTTCTGCGGTTTGGAACATTTTGGGGACAGTGGTGGTTCACTGAGGCAAAAAATAAGAAATAAAACACAACATACATTTCACAAGATCAGTTGCAACCACACTTGATTATATGGGTCAGAATTTGGTGCTGCTGCTTAATTTACTGCGACAAACTTTATCTCTCGTACACAGTACACAGGTTCACAACTTCGTCCATGAAACGAGATCCTTTACCAAAAGTGAGGTAGATACTTCAAGTCCTGGGAGGACTCTATTCCACCTCCTGAACCCCATAGTTTTTCCACCTGAACTAACTGATTTTGTCACAGGATGTAACCAAACAGATATGATGAGGTCCACAAAACGATGAATCTAGTAGGATTATTCAATTCAACTTGATATGGAAATATCCAACTTCAATAAACTCACCTTCACTCAACTCATCTTCAATCAACTTCACAATAAACTCACTTTCACTCCTTCATTGCTCTTTACTCCCGCCTCTGGAACAAACTCCCTCACTCTCTTCAATTCCACTCCTCCCCCCAGATCTTTAAAACAGCTGTTCACCACCATCTCTTATCTTCCCCCATCCAAAACCTTGATCTTTTCTACCCCCGTTAATTCACCCCAGATCCACTTTTTTTTGAAATACCGACTTCTTTCCTGGAAGTTCTAGCAGTGTCCATGTGTTTTATACCTCTCCCACCCCCTCCCGCCTTCCCATGCCTCCTCCCCCCAAGCCCTCTCCCTCCCACAGATCTCCCGATGTCCCTGCTCTCAAATGTTGTACTTGTGTGCTTCCTTCTCTTCCCCCATCTTGTGTCCCGCTCCCTTTATTGTATGTTTTGTGTGTCCGTTTGTTTTTTTGTCCCCCGTCGCACCGCGGAGCGAAAGGGGGACTATGGTTTTCCCCTCCGTGCGTCCGTGCGTACGTATGTGCGTGCGTGCGTTGAATCTTGTGAGCGGAATATCTTGAAAAATAAATGAACTACTAACTTTTAATCCGGTGTGTGGGTGTATCTAGGCATAAGGAAGAACCCTATTGAAAATTGGGTCGCCACGTCAAAATCCAAGATGGCCGCCACCATGTATGTCTGATCCTTGTGAGCGGAATATCTTGAAAAATAAGCGAAGTACTAACTTCTAATCTGGTGTGTGGGTGTATCTTCAACCCACTCGCAAATATTATCGACTCTTCCATGTTTCCTGCGTCTTCCACTTTGTCAACTCACATCACTTCACCGACGGGGGACCGAGGCGTAACGCTTTAGTAAGGGCATTTTATGAGATATTTCACAAATCTGTTAACTAAATTGTTACCAAAAAATTTCTTCACCAATATGTTTGTAAAGGTGTGTAATAACATGTGTTAAAATGAATGTTGAAGTTCAACTCCCGTGGGAAACCCAGAAAAAAAGCTGTTTTCATGGGTACCGCTTCCTTCTCTTCCCCCGGGTACCGCAAAATTATTTTCGAGAATTTTTATTTTTTTTAATCGGCCCTTAAGTAACTTATGAGGGGTCAAATAAGGGTTTTTCATGATTCTGAGTTGATTGTTAACATTTATATTTTCACTTTTACATTTACACACAAAGTAGCTCACTGAGGGTAAGCACCCAGCATTTGTGGCCAGAAAAACTGTTTCTCATTCTTCCTCTGCTCAGTCCACCTTGTGACTTGGCTGCCTTCATTAATGTCTGCTCAATGCAAATGTCACACCATGTGCCGGACCACTCATGACTTGAGTAACGGACAACGTGGTTCCCGTGGGCAGTGAGACGTTCTAAGGTGTCTTTGTAAGCAGGCAAAGTTTCTAGTTCCTTCATGAGTTGACAGTACAGCCGTGCGCCCTTGGCATACTGATGATGGCTTGCAGCGGCAAAGATGTGAAGCATCTTGGTAACAATGCAGGACAGATGCCCATTGTGGTCTGCAAGTCGCTCGGTTCTGATAAAGACCTTGATCACATCTACCATGTGGTGGTACTCCACCCAGAGTGCAGGTGTTCTTCCTCCTTTTGCGAGTCGTTTGAAGGTTTCTTCAAACCTTTGCTCAAACACTGGCACTACTGGGTCTGAGTGTCTGGCTCCCATCTTCCCATCAGCCACCTTCTCCATGAAGGTCTTCATGTCACCACGCTCCTCCTCAGTGAAGGCAAGTTTCATGATGTGTTGATAGATGGCTGCATCGATGAGGAGGTGAACACGGATTGCCTTGTCAAAACATCCTCCATCCATGATGTGGTTGGCAGTCGTACTTCCAGGATAGATCAACTGGATCACATCTAGTAGTCCAGAATCTTCCATGATGTTACCCATTGATCCAAGATAAGACTTCAGCAGGTGAAAACCACCCAACCTTGGAATGACGGGTATATTTGCCTGCTTTATTATATTCACAGCCTTCAGCCAAATCGGAAGATCAAAGGTCACTATAGCGACCCCAGCGCGCCGTATGCACTCTTTCAGAGTGGTGAAGATGGTGTTGAGGTCATTAGGGTCTCCTTCAATAACTGGGAGGAACTCGATCTGTGTGCTCTGCTTTGCATCATTAGCATGGATTCTCTTCATCCAGCCATTCCAGTTGGAGTGTGGGAACTCAGGATCGTTGGCTTTGATCACCCACCCCGCTGCCCAGAGTGTGTCACCTGGAGTGAGGAGTGGCTGATCATGAGCCAGGGAGGAGGAAAGCTCAGCGAGGGGGAGAAACATGATCGCGTTCGTTCCTATCTGTTTCCTGTTCGTAAATGGAATAATCTTTACTTCAGTTCCTCTCAGGATCTTAGCTTTGTCGAGTGCCTTCAACTTCACCCGGGGGAAAGCTGCTGTTGTCTGTGGATCTGGCAAAGGTGGTGCCGGAGAGGTGACTTCGATCCAACCCATTGAGTGAAAGGGAGTGTTTCCGTGAATAGAGACAATGTTTAAATCTATATTGTCTCCAACAAACTGAGTGACTGCATTGTTTGTTTCCCCAACCTCCATAAAGACCACCTGATCATTACTTGACAATTCACTTTCACTGGCTGGCACTTTGGCTGTCATCACTGATTGATCCTCAAGCGCAGCATCAACCGCAACCTCATCATTGATCTGTTCATCGGTTTCCTCCACAATGGTGTCAAGAGTGCCAGAAGTATCTGGAACATCATCTCCACTCCTACTATTAAGGAAGCAGTATTTGTAGTTTTGTGTCTCCGTGTAAGACTCAGTGTATCCCAGCCGGTGGAACTTGTTGAGCATCCATTTTGACCCAAATCTATGATCAAGTTGTATGGCAAGCCCCATTTGGTGTGGCAATACTCCAGACCGAGGTCGACAGGCCTTAATAAAATTCTGCCCCCAAACGGCAACTCTTTCATCTGTCTTGACAATCGGTCTCAAGAACATCTGAAGGCTTGCAGGAACAAGTGTCAGCTGACTATCGATGTCAGTCATACTGTGTGTGGTGGGGTATGACTTTGGA
>NC_136261.1:171173642-171196142 GCF_964187855.1 Myxine glutinosa
ACCCAGGAGGACCCCACTGCTGAGATAGACACATAACAAAGCCCAACTGGAGTTTACCAAAACACACCTGAATAAGCCAAAATCCTTCTGGGAGAATGTCCTGTGGATAGATGAGACCAAATTAGAGCTTTTTGGTAAAGCACATCATCTCTATGTTTACAGAAAACAAAATGAAGCCTTCAAAGAAAAGAACACCTTCCTTACAGTCAAACATGGAGGAGGTTCAGTGATGCTTTGGTGTTGCTGTGCTGCCTCTGGCACTGGGTACCTTGAGTGTGTGCATGGCATCATGAAATCAGGAGATTACCAAGGCATTTTGGAGCGGAATGTTCAACCTAGTGTCAGAAAGCTGGGTCTCCGTCGAAGGTCATGGGTCTTGCAACAGGACAATGTTCCCAAACACACTTCAAAAAGCACCCAGGAATGGTTTAAGACAAAACACTGGACTGTTCTGGAGTGGCCAGCAATGAGTCCAGATCTAAATCCCATTGAACACCTGTGGGGAGATCTGAAAACAGCAGTTGGGAGAAGGTACCCTTCAAATCTGGGAGAACTGGAGCAGTTTGCACAAGAAGAGTTGTGTAGGCCAAACTGCCAGTAGAGAGGTTTAGGAAGCTCATTCATGGCTATAGGAAGCGCTTAACTGCAGTTATTTTGTCTGTGCTACTAAATATTAGGTCTGGAGTGTCAATAATTTTGTCAATGCCATTTATTTTTTATTTTCTGATTTAAAAGGATATGTTAAGTTCTGAATCAAAAACAAAGGTTCTGTAATATTAACAGTGAAATAAAGAAGTGTGGAGACCAAATACTTTCGTCAATTACAACTTATTTTTGGAGAAAATTGTGAGTTATTTGAAAAAAATTCAAGTATGACAATATTTTTGACCACGACTGCAAACTGTGATCTAAAAAGGTTGCTGCTCTGATTTTGCTTTGTTAATGAGCTTGTTGCTGTTATAATTTAGGATCTTCATTTTAAAAAGTCATTTTTAAAGATTAAAAAGAGAGAAAATTGGTGGGGGAGTGGTGGGGAGAGGGTGGGGGGGGGGGGGGAACTTTGCGAGGCTTTTGCCCCGAGGCCCGTGCTAGCTCTTGATGCCTATGTGTGTGTGTGTGTGTGTGTGTGTGTGTGTGTGTGTGTGCGTGTGTCGCTGGTTGTTATCTCCATTTGCGTGTTTCAGGAGATGGAACAAAGTCCTCGCAGGACCCAAAGTATCCACCTCCGCTTCAGTAAAGGATCACGGTTCATGGAACAAGCTGTTCAGCTTTTCAGGATCCTCCCCGAACCCCGGATTGCCTCCAGTTGTAGTTCATTTGTGGTAATATTTCTGGGGATGGTTTTCAAAATCTCAGTGAGGTTCTTCTTCATCATTCCTGTTGCTCTAATTATCACTGGTACAATTTCGATGCTCTTCAGCTTCCAACATCTCTTGACCTCATTTTTGAGGTCCTGGTATATGGTCATTTTCTTGATTTCTGTGTTGTTTAGGCCAAAATCGCTGGGTACTGATATCTCAATCATCAATGCTGTCTTTTCCTTTTTGTTCCTGAGTACAATGTCCGGACGCAATGCTTTGTTTTCTATGTTCACACTCGATGGAATCATCAGGTCGTACGTGAGCATGACGTCCTCATTTTCAATGATTGTCCTTGGTTCGTGTTTCCATGATTTTTCTGGTACTGGGATGTTTAAATTTTTGCAGATTCGCCAATGAATCACTTTGCATACTTTGTTGTGCCGTTGTGTGTAAAGTTGTTCTGACAATAGTTTTTTGCATCCCGAGAGCAGGTGACTAGTACTCTCTGTTTCTATCTTGCAGAATCTACACTTGTCCATCTGGCTCAGTCCCACCAGATTTTTAAATCCATTGGTGTAGAGTCTTTGATCTTGGGCATTTATTATGATTCGTTCACCGTCCTAGTTGAGCTGACCTCTTCTTAGCCATTCCAATGAGCCTTCTTTGTCTTGCCCCCCTCTGTCCAATTCTTTTTTGTATTCTCCTGCCATTTTGTCATTCTCCCAGTTGTTGGTGTATATTTCTTGATATTTCTTTTGTGTGTGTGTGTGTGTGTGTGTGTGTGTGTGTGTGTGTGTGTGTGTGTGTGTGTGTGTGTGTGTGTGTGTGTGTGATATGCTCTTAATTTTAAATGGTTCCACCTGTTGTAGGATAATACAAATGACACTGTTGGAAAGCTAATAATTGATTCACTTGGAACACAAAGTGGTAAAACATTATGTCTGTTTAATATTGTAACAAGGAGCTGATACTCTTGGTCCCCCGCCCTTTGGGTGGTATGAGTAATAGATCAGTGCAATATGAAAGCTAAATCTTCAACGGTTTTTGAAATATCGCATACACATGCCAAATTCCCCACTCCTCCTTTTGCTCCCACTCCCCCTCCTCTTGCTCCCACTCCCCCTCCTCTTGCTCCCCACTCACCCCTCGTCCTGATCCCCGTTTACCCTCCTCTCAGTGTCCTCCCACTCCCTCCTGCTCTCCCCCTCTCCATCCCCCTGCTCACTCCTGCTCTCCTCCATCCCCATCCTCCTGCTCCTGCTTCCCCATGCCTCTCCCCCTCTTCCTCTCCCTTCTCCCTCCCCCCACCCCTCCTTCATTCTCCTTCGCTCCCCTCCCCTCCACTCTCTCTCTCCCTCCCTCCTCTCTCTCCTCAACTCCCCTCCCCTTTCTCCATTCCCTCCCCTCCCATTCCCCTCACCCTCCCCCCTCCCCCTCATTTCTCCACCACCCCCACTCTCTCTCTCTCCCCTCCCACCACTCTCCTCCCTTCCAATCTCTCCCTCTACTCTTATTATTCCCATCAGCTAAATGACTCTGCATTTCCCAGCAACGCTGGATACCTTTGCTACTGGTAAATAAAGAAAGAAATACGGAAGTGATTACAAAACCCGGCTATCTTGTGTTGCACAGCAGATGGGTTAATAAGGTGGAGGTACTTTTGGGAGTTCCACCCGAAGTGGGTTATAGGCAGACCTTGTGTGCTATTTTTACTATTTTCTATTTTTACTTCCTGTGACTTTGCCTTTTGACATTTTGACCCAATTATTATTTGGTCTTCTCCATATTCTCATTAAAACGTTTTGTTGAAAATTTGAGGGCAAAAACTCAAATGAGTGGGGGTAAGGGGGGAGAGAGAGAAAGTGGAGGGGAGCGGAGGAGGGGTGGGGGAAGGGAGAAAATTTTCAACATTTTCAGATTTTCTACAAAAAGAAGAAAAATATTATGGCCTGCACACACACACACACACACACACACACACACACACACACACACACACACACACACACACACACACACACACACATACACCCCTTCTCCTGCTCCGTGGGGAAGGGGGGGGGGGGCAGACTAACAACTAAGTGTCAGAAAATATCCTTTTTGTCACTTTTTCACTGTTTCACTTCATTGTACATCCTACTTGAGACTCACAGATAGACATGCATTATGTTTGTGAAATACTGTACAACTTGCTGTCTTTTGATTAAACTCTTCAGTGAAGCCACTGATGGGTAGACAGGTTTGAGATCATTGACTACATTGATTGGTAGACTACACTGTGTTCGAATTCCCCTTGAACTACTTCGCTCATGTAATTGTAAAGCAGTTGGTGTGGAATTTCAGCATCGCATTGTCGTGCAGCATCGCATTGTCGTGCAGCATCGCATTGTCGTGCAGCATGCGTTGTTGTTGTAGCTTCTATGCTTCCGCCCCCAAAGGTCGCCGGAGGCATTATGTTTTCGAGTTGTCCGTCCGTCCGTCCGGGCTAAACCTCGTTTTTCTCAGCAACCACATGTCCGATTGAGACGAAACTTTCAAGGAGCGACACCAATGCAGAATGTTTTTAGTATAATTGTGATGTCATAGGTCACGTGGTGTGGCAGCCATCTTGGATTAAATGCAAATAATTAAAAAAATATTTCTCAGAAAAACGCTAAATGGAAAAAATTGAAACTTGGCACATTGTCAAGTACTCACAATGGGGAACAAAAGCATGATAATGATGACATCATAGGTGAAGTGGTATACCTGCCAAAAATGTTTAATCTCATTCCTTATCCGAAAAATCTGAAATTGCTTGCACATGATCTATGACACATTTGATTTGAAATGTTACATTTATGACATCATAGATCACGTGGTTTGGCATCCATATTGGATTTAACCTAAAACCATGAAAAAACATCTCCCAAACCACCAAATCATTGACTCGGCATGGCGATTAAAAGATTACCACAAAAACGTCATTTGTCACATGGTGTGGCAGCCATATTGGATTGAAGGAAAATATTAAATAATTACATCTCTGAAACCGCTTACCCTATCGATGCAAAATTTTACAAATATCATCTAACACCATTGTTGCATATAATTTGAACATGATGATGTCATAGGTCACGTGGTTTGGCAGCCATCTTGGACAGAAAAATGAACCTTATCCGATCAACACGAAACTTCACAAATGTGATCCCCTACCCATACATATGCAGAGTGTACATTTTTTAAAGGTCATATGTCACGGGGTGTGTAATCCTGGATTTGGGGGGTTTAACCAGGATTGCGTTACTATACAAGTTGTTCAGCTTGGATAGGTTAGGGGCAGGTCGAAGGGGTGGAGAGATGGTAAATAATGGAGATGCTACCGACCTGTCTGTGATGTGAGAGCAACAGGCCTAATTGTGCTTCAGCCTTTACACAAGAGATGTGAATTATGTGCAGCGCTTTACATTCTAACAACAGGGAGATTCATACTTCTAAACCAGAAATATTGGTGCTTAAAGGTCAGTACTGTATATTGTAATCACAGAAGTGACTACAATATTTTAACAAATAATTCCTGTGCAAATGAATGAAAAGTGAGAGCAGTACTGAGCAATTTGGTTAATATGCTATTTGATCTGTTCACTGGGACCGAGCGGACAGTTTGTTTGTTTCAATGTTTCATGTACAATTTCAAGCATTTTTTCTGATATATATTTTGAGTCCTATTACGGACATTTAGGTAAAATTCCTTCAACTGAATTTGAGCAATTGACAATAACCAGAAAATAGGCCTGAAACCATAAAAGCACGGACATCAAACAGCTTATTTAAATTTCTTCAAAATTCATAATTTATATATTTCTGTCTATGTTCAACTCCATTTTCCAGAATTTCTCCTCATAATAATCTACCATATAAAACACAATGTCAGTTTGTGTGTTTGTACAGATGTCTGTCCCCCTTCATAAGGGTAGGTTTTAAAGGCCAATTTTTTAACACTAATGGGTGTTCATTATGGTCTATTTTTGAAGATAAAACAAACTCGAAAAACATTTTCCATAAAAGAGTATTTACTCGTATGTCTCTTCTTTGGAATTGTAGACGGTGGCTTGCAAACCGAGCCTCAAGGGTGGTGTACAGAAGTGTTAAAAACAAACAAACAATAAATACAAGGCACAGGGTGGTGAAATCCGCTGCACGTGATGTACAACATGAGCAGAGTAAAACGAGTGTTCATTTACATCCGTACGATGTCCAATAAATAAAGAAGATATAAGCACACCTGACACTAGGCCAAGGCTTCAGACTTTGGCACGCTCACGCGGCTGCACCGTCGAATAAACTGTTCCAACCTGTCATTTTTGATGGGTCTTTTACTATTTCAATATTGTCGACTATGTGTAATAAAACAACACTGCTATCCTACTACTTCCTTAAAGCTGGCACAATTAATCCCACCTTTTTTGTCGGGTTGGGTGAGGGTAATGTTGGCTCATCTTCCATGAACTGGCTCAGCATGCCGAACATACTACTTGAGCTGATTTGGAAAGGAATCTGGCCTGGATGTCGGTAATAATTTGCCTATTCTTCAGAAAAGATTTTTTGTGGTGGTGTAGCGACCCATGGGTCCCCCAAGCAAGACCAGCATCAGAATCCGCATTCTCCCGCACGGCTTCAGGCGCAGTTTCGAACGCGGTTTCGAAATGCCGGAGTTTCGGAAACGACGACGGCCATGACTATGAGGTTCGCGCACCGCGCTCGGCTCCTCCTCTACGACCAGAGGGGCGAGCCTACTCCAAGACCCTCTGAAGGCACGGCCGCTTCGTCACCCTCGCGCAACTACTACTACAACTACAACCGCAACTACTTCTCCGACCCTGCATCCTCGGGAGGCCCGCGAGGAACCTCGGCAGCCTCCCCCGAGGCCTTGACCAGCCCCTCGGTTGGCTCGCCCGCTTTTCGCGTGCACTGCTCGAGCCTTCTCGGCACTGCACCCGCGAACTGCAACCTCGGGAGGCCCGCGAGGAACCTCCGCAGCCTCCCCCGAGGACTTGCCCGGCCCTCGGCCGCCCCCCGTCCACTGCATCCCCCGAGGCCTTGACCAGCCCCGCATCCTCGGGAGGCCCGCGAGGGACCTCGGCAGCCTCCCCCGAGGCCTTGACCAGCCCCTCGGTTGGCTCACCCGCTTTTTGCGTGCACCGCTCGAGCCTTCTCGGCACTGCACCCGTGAACTGCAACCTCGGGAGGCCCGCGAGGAACCTCGGCAGCCTCCCCCGAGGACTTGCCCGGCCCTCGGCCGCCCCCCGTCCACTGCATCCCCCGAGGCCTTGACCAGTCCCGCATCCTCGGGAGGCCCGCGAGGAACCTCGGCAGCCTCCCCAGAGGCCTTGACCAGCCCCTCGGTTGGCTCACCCGCTTTTCGCGTGCACCGCTCGAGCCTTCTCGGCACTGCACCCGCGACCTGCAACCTCGGGAGGCCCGCGAGGAACCTCGGCAGCCTCCCCCGAGGACTTGCCCGGCCCCTCGGCTGCCCCCCCGTCCTGCACCCCCCGTCCGACCACCCGCCACCACACCGGACCCCCCCTGCCTGCACCCCCCGTCCGACCACCCACCACCACACCGGACCCCCCCCCCCCCCCCCCCGCGAATGGCCAGGGGTCGTTTCGGTCGGGTCATCCGGACCCCTCAGGTTGACCTCCCTGGACCAAGTCCATTCTGGGGGGGTGTGTGTGTAGCGACCCATGGGTCCCCCAAGCAAGACCAGCATCAGAATCTCCTTGCTCCAGCCGGTGACGTCACCGGCGGGGATCCACGGCGCCAGAGTGGCTGGTCACGTGACCACCAAAGCGTGCCGCGCGTGCGGGTATAATCAGCTACACCTGTTGATCACGTGACCACCGAAGCACGCCTCGCTTGAGAGGCGTGGCTTTCGGTTTCGGTTTCTGGTTGTGCATTATAATGCAGCCCGATAAACGGGCTTTTCAGTGTTCCCGAGTTGGTTTTACGAATAAATATCTTCTCGGACGAGTTTGTGCCTTGCCATCCTTTTGTCCGTATTCTGCTGGAGCCCGGACTCCTTCAGTGGTATATTTAAGATCCTCTAACGAATGATAGCAGATGGGATACCCAGCTTCAGTCCAAGGGATGGCAGACCTTGAGATGCATGCCTGTGAAACTCTGATGTGACAGTTTTTATTCGGGCGAAGAATCAAACCCAGACGAGAGCCGAGAAGTAAATGCGTTACCTCTAAACCATACCGTTGGACATGTGCCAAACAACACAATATGTCTTTTCTGAAGCTTGATACATGTAGCTAACTTAAGCAAACATCAAACCTCTTACAGGAGAATGTAAGATGTTGGAAATTTTGAAATTTGACTATTGGTACAAGTTTTCTTTGGAAAATTATTTCGCCTATCCTTTATGAATACCATCAACACAACAATACGAAGACAGATTTACCATTTAGGGACATAGAAGGGGATATTTAGGAGAGGCCAGTATCATTATCCTTTTTACAAATAACTGCACTAATGACTCAGTTATAGAAGCTCAAATCGACAAATGTCTCTTAGTGACTGTTTTGCTCTTAAAGGTATGGCATTACCAGCAAGACAAATTGTTTTTGACGTAAAAGCTTAAGTCATTCAAAGTCTGTATATTGTTTGGTGTAAATGTGAAACAAGGAAACAACTATTCAAGATGAGGATGCAAGTGCAACGTGTTCACACTTAGGCCTTAGGCAATTCACACTCACTTGTCAGAGATGTACACCTGCGGCCACACTTCGTCTGCGCTGTTATGTGGCATCTTCCGACAGCCAAGACGTAGAGCCCGCTGTAAGGCAAGCACACTGGGAGTTCCAAATTTGGCAGAGCTCGCACCAAGGGTGCATGCATGCTGGAACAGATCCTCCACCATGAGCTCTTCTGGGGTCTCCAAAGGATGCTGAACAAGATGGAGCTGTGGTTTTCTTTTTCCTAGGTAAAAGACATTTGCAAAGCCAATTCGGTGCTAGAAAGATCTGTAATTAATTGCTGTGAGCCAGATGTAGAAGCAATAGGCCATGCAGTAAACTAAGACAGAGGTTATAAATTAAATAGCATTTTAATGTTAAATAAAAACAAAAATAAACATATGTCACCCACAGGGTGAACCGTATCTTGTCAAAATGTGAACATGAGTGACTTGCTTCAGGTCACACTGAGGTGAACAGAACTGCTATCCACTAGAAGCGACTCTTTGAGGAATGTCTGCCCACGAGATATTCCGATGATAATCGTTCTAGAGAGTGACCTTGAAAAATACGTGTTTGCCTTATAACGTCACCAAATGACGTCATTTATATAATGTCTAAAGCTTGACCTTGACCTATAAATGTCTAAAGCTTCACTTCGCAAAGTGACCTTGACCTTTGACCTTGACCTTAATAATTTCGTATGGTGAATAGTATGTCTTCATGACCAACGCACATGAAATATTGAAAGATTTTGATGAGAACTGAGGAAATAATTTTTTCATGAAAATTCCGTTTTTTCGTCATGACGTCATCAAATGACGTCATAGCGTCAAACTGTTTACAGATCTGGGAAGCACTCATCAAGGGCATTCATATGAGGTATTACTCGATATGGTACCTACGATTTCAAAATTTGACCTTGGGGTCAATAATTTTCGACCTCCAGCGCTAACCATGAAGGTCAAGGCCGATCGCCACCAAAAACTAATCAGCTGAGCGCCGGACCATATACTAGATTCCCATGAAGTTTGGAGACGATCCGATCAAAGTTACTCAAAAAATAAGGGTTTCGTTGACCTCCATGATTGACCGCAAAGTGACCTTGACCTTTGACCTTGACCTTCAAAATTTTGTGTGCTGAAGGGTATCTCTATAGGACTCTGATATGCGAAGTTACAGGAGTTTCCAATAATAACTGTGGTCTACAGAGTGATCTAAACGTGAAAAAAAAATGATTAACCACAAACAAAAAAACAAACATACAAGCTGACTAATACATCTTGCAAAAACTTCGTTTTGGCAAGATAATGAGATATTTTGAGTCCAAAGTGAAATAAATTAACACTATAATGGCTTTCGGGATGGCAGGATCTGACCTAGAGGTATGCCCATTCACCTCTAAGCTGTCTTTAGCCTGGGTTTGAATCCCAGCCCAGCTATAAACTGTCATCCTGGTGCTTCACAAGCAAGCTAAGAATGAGATTGAACAGACTGAGGAATTTGTTGTTGTTGTTGTTGTTGTTATTGTATAGCCCCGGACAGTTCTCTCGAACAAGCCCAAGACAAGAGGGTGCGAGACCAAAAAAAGAGGTGGTCGAAGACAGAAGCCACCAATCTGACTGCAATGTAGGAGCATCACACCCTGAGATTCAGCATAATCACAGGATATTCCAAGAATTTCCATGGCTTTTGTCTCCATGCATCAACATTTCAAAGCTGTGAGGTAAAAGTACCCGCCCAAAGGAGGAGAGCTGCACTCCGCTAAGCTATAAATTAAGGCCTTGTAAGTTGTTAAAGTTGATATTTGCCAATGAAAATCTTTGCATGATAGAGGATGATACCAATTAGGCAACTGGCTTTGGAGGCCAACTTGGATATGTGGTATGTCCAAGATAAATTGTGGATGAAAGTGAGGCACAAAAGATTAAGGAACTGAACTTCTTCAAGAGGTTGTGAAGGAACTAGATGGGAAGGATAGTCAGATGGCCATTTCAGGGATACATAGTGATTGTGTGAGATTTGTTAGGGTTGAAAGGCATACTCCAAGTATTGGACCAACTCCTGATTCTATCAAGGTGTGCAGAGAGTTAAGAGGCTACTGTTTGCCTGTCTGATGGATATGGGATGTTGCAGCAGATGGTGGAGTCATCAGAAAAGAGATAAAGAGGATTTTTCAGAGTCAGAAAAATCGGTGATGAACATTTAGAATAGGACTGGGCACAAGACACTGCATCGGGGCACTTCAAGCTTGATAGGGAGAAGAGATTCGTGAATCTTCATGAGAGCCAGACACTGACAGTGAGAGTGGAAGAAGTCGCTAAGTCATGCGAGGTGGTCTTGGATGCTATAGGCAGAGAGTTTGGAGAACAGGGCAGAGTGCCAGATTGTAAGCAATATATGCTCACAATGCTCACGAGACGGCCCTGGTCTCTTCTCTGAAATTCAGGATTTCCCTCCATTGTTGTGAGAGGCATGTCCAGGGTGGTGAATTGTGTCAAAAACCGAGCTGATGGTATGAGATCAGACCATTGGAGAAAAGGAAGCATTGGATGTCAGCTGAAATTATGGATTCCATGATATTGCTTCGAATTGGAAGTAAGCCAATAGGCCTGGAGGTAAGAGGATCTGTTTTTGTGTCATTTTTGTGTAATGCAGTAATTTTAGCTGACTTACAACTTTATTACCAAGTTAGACACTCTACCAAAGTTAAACAGATTATCTCAACTCTATCCTAAACTCCTAAACGAAACAAATACAAAGAAACAACAGTTCACCGACACGTGTCAGCACAATCTATTGATTCTTGAAGGTACAGTATGTTGGCATTATACAGTGCTACAGCTACAAGCTACAGCTGCTTCCCTTATATATACAGTGCCTATCTACAACCTTCTACACCCCCTTTCAAAACCCAAAGAACACCATCCCTACTGTGAAACATGGTGGAGGCAGCATCATGTTATGGGGATGTTTCTCATCAGCAGGGACTGGAGCACTTGTATAGAAAAATACAGAAATACAGAAAAAATATATATATAAATATCGGAAAACCTGCTGCCCTCTGCAAGAAAGCTAAAATTGGGACAAAAGTTCACCTTTCAGCATAACAATGACCCAAAGCACACAGCCAAAGCTACGCTGGAGTGGCGAAGGAACAAAAAGATAAATGTCCTTCTTGAGTGCCACAGTCAGTGCCCCAACCTAAATCCAATCGAAAATCTGTGGAATGACTTGAAAATTGCTGTCCATCAACGCTCCCCATGCAACTTGACGGAGCTTGGACAGTTTTGTACAGAAGAATTGGCAAATATTGCCCAATCAAGGTGTACAAAGTTGGTAGAGGGGGATTAAAAATGGACTTTAATACCAACATGAGCAATAGCTTAAAGCTTTGCCCAGATTCCGAAGTACCTACGCAAATAGTTGGGACTTCCAGGTGCTATGGTCAGGTCGTGAAAGAGTAACGTACGAACACACAAACAAGAAGATGTCATGCAGAGCACGATACGTGCAAAATCCACCCCTTCCCGAAAAAGGGTTGCCATTGATCCATCAAATTGTTCATTTCATCAAGATTAAAATTGATGATCTTGATCAAAGCTCAGGTCAATAGGATGAAAAGTGACGATTTTTCAGATGAAAATGGAGGATTTTAGAAGTTTGACCAAGAGTTGACCTTTGGCCTTTTCACCTCAAAAATAGTTGGTTTCCCTATTTAGTGACTCAATGTGCAAATGCTGTTCAATTTTCAACTCAATCAGATGAAAATTGATGTGTTTTCAGATGAAAATTGATGATTTTGGAAGTTTGACCTTGAGTTGACCTCTTGACCTCAAACATAGTTGGTTTTCCAATTTAGTGACTTAATATACAAATGCTGTTCAATTTTCAAGTCAATCGGATGAAAAATGGCGATTTTAGAATCTTGACCTCCACATGACCTTTGACCTCAAAATCAATAGGCTTCTCAATTGTGACGACCTCTACAACTTGCTGAAGTTTCATGACGATCGGTTTAGAATTGTGACCTGTAGGCGAGTGACAAACAAACGAGCACACAAACAGACAAACAGACAGACAGAACCACAAACACAACCGACCAATATACTTGAAAAATCTTCGATTTTGCAAGTAACAAACACTTGAAAATTTTCGGTTTTGGCAATTCTTCTTCTGTTTCCAGGTTCCCTGACCATTTCTGAACCCTGGTTCACAGTTTCCTACATTAAAGCATTTATTGCTTACAAGGAATATTAATTTTTCTACTTGGAAATACATTCTCAATGAAGGCGTCTTTCAGTTTTTCCACAATGTGCACAATCAATGTCACCATTTTCAGAGAAGCCATAGATTACCACTGTGCATGTTTTAAAGATGAGCTAGCTCCCTTTTCTATTTCCATCCATCAACATCTGGTGACAGTCTGTTCAGTCAGCCTTCAACTTGTGGACCATTTCACTTCATTCACTCACTATGGATAGGTCCACAATGGGCACTGCTCACAAGTAAGCTGGGCACCTAAATAATGTTGTTTTTTTTCTTGTAAATCTACATTCCCAACCCCACCCCAAACCTAGCAAACTTGCATCCCAAAGAGTACCTTCTGAATCCGACCTCCACCCTCTTCCTCCACAGATACAAATGTCCTTCTTGACAACATTATTTATAGGCAGAGAGCCTATAACATTATTTATAGGCAGAGAGGCAGAGAGCCTAACCCTAACCCTAACCCTAACCCTAACAACAACTCGGATAACTTGTGAACCTCACCCCTAACCCTAACCCTAACCCTAACAACCCTAACCCTAACCCTAACAACAATAAATCTGACAAACCCTAACAGCTGAATTATTAGAGGGGTCAATATATGGTTGGACCCCCAAAAAATTGATACAAAAGGTTTTTCAATGGATTCTGGTACCATTGGGCATGCTAAATAACATACTAAAAATCTAGTAACATCTGACTTCCGGAAAGGGGTCATTTTCAAGATGGCGTCCAAGATGGCCGCCGGGAGCTTAAAATGGCCATATCTCAATTATTATTCAACCTAGAAAGGTGGTTTTGGTGTCTAACCCTAGGTTTTAGGGCCCAAGGAATCCAATTGAATCAATAAAATTACCATCAGTTAATTTTTTATTGACAAGTCCAAGATGGCATCCCAAGGTGACATCCTGATCCACTAAAATGGCTCTGTCGAATAGTAGTCAACCTAGAGAGATATTTTCAGTGTGTATACCTAGGTTTAAGGCACCCAGGAAATCATCAAAATTACTTAAATAAGCACAAAGTAATCAGGTAATCCAGTAAGCCAGGTTTACCAGCCCATTAGGCATTCGTTGTCTTATACAGTTAGTCGCTATTCATCGTCATCCTCCGACTCACCAGCTAATGAACCAAGTGTGTGTTTCAGATTGGAGATAAGAGTGTAATGTGTCTACACCACTGCCACCTGTGACTCCAGTCCACAGTATTCAGTGATCATTACAGACAAAGGTTTGTACAAAGCTTGAGAGGTTATGGCAAGGGACAGACTATTTTATATTGGGGAGGGGGACTGAAAAATCTGACAAACAATTTATTTTCATCTCAAAAGGAATAAGTATATTATTTGTATATTTGCAGGATAATCAGTTTGTCCCACTTATGTCAAGAATGAACGCTCTCCAGACAGTCTCTTGAAGGTCATTCATTGTAACTGCTCCACTGCCTGCAAGACACTCCGCTGCTCTTGTAGACGATATGGACTACCATGTACTACTGCCTGTGGACCGTGCCAACTTGAAGAATGTGACAATCCACATAACAAGTTTCTTCCAGAGGAGTCGGAGGATGACGATGAATAGCGACTAACTGTATAAGACAACAAATGCCTAATGGGCTGGTAAACCTGGCTTACTGGATTACCTGATTACTTTGTGCTTATTTAAGTAATTTTGATGATTTCCTGGGTGCCTTAAACCCAGGTATACACACTGAAAAAATCTCTCTAGGTTGACTACTATTCGACAGAGCCATTTTAGTGGATCAGGATGTCACCTTGGGATGCCATCTTGGACTTGTCAATAAATAATTAACTGATGGTAATTTTATTGATTCAATTGGATTCCTTGGGCCCTAAAACCTAGGGTTAGACACCAAAACCACCTTTCTAGGTTGAATAATAATTAATATATGGCCATTTTAAGCTCCCGGTGGCCATCTTGGACGCCATCTTGAAAATGACCCCTTTCCGGAAGTCAGATGTTACTAGATGTTTAGTATGTTATTTAGCATGCCCAATGGTACCAGAATCCATTGAAAAACCTTTTGTATCAATTTTTTGGGGGTTAGGTGAGTTTTTTTCGTATATTGACCCTACTACATTTCTAACAAACTATCCTAGCTAGACCTTCTCTAATGAACTACCTCTTCCTTTCTTCCTACTCCTTTTCAAGTCCTCACCCCAGGTTGCATTTACCATCTGCAAAGATTTCAAATTTTATTCGATGTTATATGAATGACAGTTGTTTTGTATGCATCCTGTCGATGCTGGTTGCATCATTATCTGAAACCACAGCAATTAATGGAGGATCGAAACCTAACGTTGTACGTCGAGGTTCTCCCTCAACATATATCAATCGTTTTACACGGTTTTGTCATCCTGACCTTTACTCTCCAAGTTTTTTGACCTTTGGGGAAATCACTTTCTCATTTGGCTGACAGACTTCCTCAAATGTACAAAAGTGCAGCTGGACATGAGCATTGTGACAGTTTGATTTCATGGCACAGATGGCCTCACCACTTCTCACAAGTTGGCATTGAGGTGGTAGGGATATGGTGTTAGTCAGGTTCACTATGTTTTTTCGTTCAAAATCATGGTAGATTAGCAAACCTATACATTTTTGGAAACGTTATTACATGGAAAATCTGAAAATCAATGTTTACATTTGCCAATTCCGACCAATCGACCAATTCCATTCGACCAATCGCTTCGATCGACCATTCGACAAATTCGATCGATTCGATTCGATTCGATTCATCGAATTCGATTCGATCGACCATTCGACCAATTCGATTTGCCAATCAATTTGACCGACCTTTGCTTGTGTGGAACGGACTGCGAAAACGATGCGGACTATATTGTCGGATACGACACACAGGACAGTGATGACGAACTCTAAATGGCATATTCTGTAATCGTGTATGTTTGATGCCATTGACTGCCTGTGTAGATGTGAAGTTATACTGACTGCATGTGTATATATGATTTTGCCGACTGCCTGTGTATGTTTGGTGATATGAATTATTGTGACACATTTTGATGTTATTAACTGCCTGTACAAAATGATAACATGTATTTGATTATGCAACTTATCGCGAATATAAAGACAGTATTTTGCAATTCAAAACCTTTGATTCGTGTCTTACCATTCCCCATAGCACTAATTTGATACTTTCATTGGATTTCTTGTCCCTGAAAATATAGGTTTAGTATATTTTTAAAAGTTTTTAGGGTAATTAGAGGCAGAAATAGAACAAAATATGTATTTTACAGTGGCCATTTTGAAAATCCAAAATGGCCGCCATACAGGTATCTCTCCAAATGTAAACATTGATTTTTAGTTTCCTTATGCTATAGCCTTTCCAAAAATGTATAGGTTTGCTAATCTACCATGATTTTGAACGAAATATAATTTATTGACATAGTGATCCTGACTATGTGTGGAACATGGGGCTCGCTGAGCTGTTTTAATAGTGACATCCATTGCAGTAAGTTTGTCTGCGCAAGTGATGGTTTTGCACACAGAAAATACAAAATGGAAATATTCAAATTTGTTTGCCATCGGACCTCAATATCACTCTTTTTATGCCTCGGCCGACGAAGTCGCCGGACGCATTACGTTTTCAGGTTGTCCGTCCGTCCGGCCGTCCGTGATAGGTTTTCGTTACGGCGATAACTTGAGAACGGCTGAAGGGAACTTAGTCAAACTTGGTGCAAGTATGTATAATGAGGTAAAGATTAACTGATTAGATTTTGGGGTCATGAGGTCAAAGGCCAAAGGTCAGAGATCATGTTAGGTAAAAATCCTGTTACCGCGATAACTTGTGAACCAGTGATGAGATTCTGACCAAATTTGTACAATTATGTAGAATGATGTAAAGATGAACTGATTAGATTTTGGGGCCAAGAGGTGAAAGGTCAAAGGTCAAAGTCTGTAATAGATCTATAACTTGAGAACTCCTGAAGTGATCTAATTCAAACTTGGTAGAGATATGTATAATGATGTAAAGATGAACTGATTAGATTTTGGGGTCAAGAGGTCAAAGGTCAAAGTCTGTAATAGATCTATAACTTGAGAACGGCTAAAGGGATCTAATTCAAACTTGGTAGAGATATGTATAATTATGTAAAGATGAACTGATTCGATTTTGGGGTCAAGAGGTCAAAGGTCAAAGTCTGTAATAGATCTATAACTTGAGAACTCCTGAAGTGATCGAATTCAAACTTAGTACAGGAATGTATTATGATGTAAAGATGAACTGATTAGATTTTGGGGTCAAGAGGTCAAAGGTCAAAGTCTGTAATAGATCTATAACTTGAGAACTCCTGAAGTGATCGAATTCAAACTTGGTAGAGATATGTATAATGATGTAAAGATGAACTGATTCAATTTTGGGGTGAAGAGGTCAAAGGTCAAAGCCTGTAATAGATCTATAACTTGAGAACGGCTAAAGGGATCTAATTCAAAATTGGTACAGATATGTACAATGATGTAAAGATTAAATTGTTCGATTTTGGGGTCCCAAGGTCAAAGGCCAAAGATCAGAGGTTATGTCAGGTAAAAATGTGATAACTTGTAAACAGCTCAAGGGATTTAACTTAAAAGGGATTTAAATTAAAACTTGGTACAGATATGTATAATGATGTAAACATGAACTGATTAAATTTGGGGGGCAAGAGGTCAAAGGTCAGAGGTAATGTCAGGTAGAAATGTCATAACTTGAGAACAGCTGAATGGATTTAAATCAAACTTGGCCCAAGTATTGTAATGATGTAATAATGTGGGCGGAAGCATATCAGTCGACGTCGTGACGTCAAAGATTGCCGTTCTAGTTTTAATATAGCAATAGATTAAAAACAACCCTGCCAGGCAGTTTTGTGACCCCATTTTTAGCTGATCTGGAATATGAATTCCAGATAAGGTATCGTCATCATGCAACATCCGTCTGTCCGTCTGTCTGTCTCCTACTTCGACTTATCCGGCCAAACCACTGGGCTGGTCCAGCTGAAATTTGGCAGCAAGGTTCCGCTCTTGACTGGTAACGAGATTGCAAAGGTCGTTCCGGTCACATGACTTTAAGTAGGTCAAAATGGCAGACTTGGCAAATTCCTTCAAAACCGTCTTCTCCGAACCCACCGGTCAGAATGCTACCAAATTTGGGTTACAACATTAGGCCAGGGTAGGGATGTTACGTTGCAGAGATCATACCGATCACGTGACCGGAAGTGTGTCAAAATGGCCGGCGTAGTCATTTTTTCAGAAAATTGCATCAATTCCTTCAAAAATCTTCTTCTCCAGACCCACCAGTTAGAATACTACAAAATTTGGGTTACAACATTAGGACAGGGTCCTGATGTTAAATTGTAGAGGCCATGCGGATCAGGTGACCAGAAGTGTGCCAAAATGGCCGACTTCCTCAATTTTTTGGAAAATCATGTAAATTTCTTTTAAAATCTTCTTCTCCAGACCCAACAGTCAGAATGCTACAAAATTTGGGTTACAACATTAGGCCAGGGCCCAGATTAGCTACCGGTCCAGTGGTCCTATTTTTGATCACTGTCGCAGCGGACAGTAGGCCTACATCACAGAGTGTGGTTGCTGTGCAGGTAGCGATTCCTATACGATAAACAAATATGCACACCTACGTGTTCACACGTCCTATATAAATCAACCATATGTGACTGCAAAGGTAACCATTATTGTCGGTAACATAAGATCGATGTTTGTGTGAGCGAATCATAAATTGATAACATGTGGGATGTTCGTTACCGAGTTGGAGAATACGATTCGCTACGAGTGAAGGGGACAGGTTGATGGGCTCCAAATGAAAACTCTCTGTATCTGACTCATATGCACAGCTGCACACACACACACACACACACACACACACACACACACACACACACACACACACACACACACACACACACACACACACACACACACACACACACACACACACACAACATGTTATTTGCGTGTTAATTGCACTTACATATATAACGTTCATTTAAATTCGCACTTAATCATACGGATCTAAAAACAGGTAATTGGTCCTCCCAGAAACATGAAACTTGATGTGGTTTATGGAAAACATTTTTACATGTAAAACGTGGAATGAAAAGGCAATATGTCAGGATTGTTATAAATTGTATGAGGCCATAAAAGAGAGTATTCTGGGAACTTTTAAACGACCTGATTTTAAGACATGTTCACATTAATTTATAGGCAATGGGAGTGTAAATAATCTTCTTCTTCTTCAACAGCCACAATTATTACCATATTGTGGGGTTGGCCAAGGGAAGTTTTTACCTCAAGTCTTTCACGAACCAGCTGGCTAGATTTGACTATCGACTAAGGTTTTGGAAGGAATTTGTAATTTTTTCAGGGTGCCGGTGATGGCTCGCCTACTTTTCATGAAGGATACCGTGGGATATTTAGCGTCCACTCACGGATGCCGTCAGATGGGACGCCCAGTTTATCCGAGGGATGGACACACATTGACGATTCACCCAGTATCGATGGACACATCGGATGATGATGGACACATGATGATGATGATGATGATGGACACATGATGATGATGATGATGATGATGATGGATACATGATGATGATGATGATGGACACATGATGATGATGATGATGATGGACACATGATGATGATGATGATGATGGACACATGATGATGATGATGATGATGGACACATGATGATGATGATGGACATGATGATGATGATGATGATGATGATGATGATGATGATATGTTGTGATGATGTGATGTCATGATGATGCTAATGATGATGATGATGGACACATCGGATGATGATGGACACATCATCGACACATCGAATGGACACATCGGATGATGATGGACACATGATGATGATGATGATGATGATGGACACATGATGATGATGATGATGATGATGATGATGGACATGATGATGATGATGATGATGGACATGATGATGATGATGGACACATGATGATGATCATGATGGACATGATGATGATGATGATGATGATGATGGACACATGATGATGATGATGGACACATCAGATGATGATGGACACATGATGATGATGGACATGATGATGATGATGATGATGATGATGATGATATGTTGTAATATGTGTTGCTTTCACCTACCTGTGATGTCATGATGATGATGATGATGATGGACATGATGATGATGATGATGATGGACATGATGATGATGATGATGGGCATGATGATGATGATAGACATGATGATGATGGACACATGATGATGATGATAGACATGATGATGATGGACACATGATGATGATGGACACGATGATGATGATGGACACGATGATGATGATGGACACATGATGATGGTGGACACATGATGATGATGATGATGGACACATGATGATGATGATGATGATGGACATGATGATGATGATGATGGACATGATGATGATGATGATGATGATGATGATGATATGTTGTAATATGTGTTGCTTTCACCTACCTGTGATGTCATGATGATGATGATGATGATGATGGACACATGATGATGATGATGGGCACATCAGATGATGATGGACACATCATCGACACATCGGATGGACACATCGGACACGATGGACACATCGGACACGATGGACACATCGGATGGACACACATTGACGATTCACCCAGTCCCCGTCCCCCACTATGGGGGGAGTAGAGGGTGGCATAATCAGCCTATGGGTAATGCACCAGTATATTACGAAAAGGAGAAGCGTTCTTCCGTGTGTCCATCATGCTTCATTATAAAGTGTTCCTGCTGCAGTAAAATTTGATGTTTAACCTCTACGCAATCCTGAACCGCTGGACAGAAAGAGTTGAAAACTCATGGACAGGAAGGTTTCATGCAGCAAGAAATGTAATAGTCCAGGGGGTGAGGGGTGAGGGGAGGACCCCAATTGTGTGTATGAATATTTATGGAAAGGGCGTATTACAAGTCATACTAAAATACCAATTGTGGAGGAAATAACCTGTTTGTAATTCTCGGGAAATTAACACATCCATAAGGATGGGTTCTCGGCTCGTACCGGAATAATGTGGCTGTATTATCTCTCCAGTAGACAACATTTCACGAAGAGTTGTACAATGAACCATGGAATCTTTGACGCATTTACCAACATAACTTTGAATGAAAACAATGGTGTTTTGATTACAGCAAGACTTTTTTGGTTTGAAGACTTTTTTTTTCTACGTCATAGTAATGCATTGTGTACATTGCCTTTCAGTCCTTGGAATACATTTCCCAGTCATTGACATTGAATCAATCTGGCAAATGCAGGTTTGATCAAGATTTAATTTCAAATCATTTTGCTGGTTGCACCATCACTTCGGTGAGGCTGTGGTTGCTGATGCAGTGCTCTTGTGTGGTCGAGCAGGTACTTGTAATTTGGCCAGAGTGCTGTCCACAATGGCAAACATTTACAGCAGGTATATTACCTCCACCACCGCTGTGGATGGAAGTTATGTTTTCACCGCTGTCTGTCTGTCTGTGAACAAAATATCTCAAAGTTGTCGACGGATTCGGACTAAATTTGGCAGAGATGCAGCGTATGTCACAAGGAAGAAATGATTAGATTTTGGTGAAGATCCGGATTCGGATCCGGCTACTAGAATTTTTTATGTGATTCTTCACCATTGGGAGATGGGACCAAAAACGATACATAGCAGGATATCTCAATAAGTTATGGACGGATTTGGACGAAACTAGTTGGACAGGTTGTGCATGTGATCAGGAAGAATCGATTCATTTTTGGTGAAGATCTGAATATGGATTCGGATTTGAGAATTATTTAATTTCTAAAGTGATTCTTCACCATTGGGAAATAGGGACAAAAACTATACATAGCAGGATATCTCAATAAGTTATGGACGGATTTGGACGAAACTAGTTGGACAGGTTGTGCATGTGATCAGGAAGAATCGATTCATTTTTGGTGAAAATCTGAATATGGATTCGGATTTGAGAATTATTTAATTTATAAAGTGATTCTTCACCATTGGGAGATCGGGACAAAAACGATTGTCCCTATCGTTTTTTAATTATTTAATTATTTTATTTTATTTAATTATTTAATAATGAGAATTATTTAATTTCTAAAGTGATTCTTCACCATTGGGAAATAGGGACAAAAACGATACATAGCAGGATATCTCAATAAGTTATGGATGGATTTGGACGAAACTAGTTGGACAGGTTGTGCGTGTGACAAGGAAGAATCGATTCATTTTTGGTGAAGATCTGAATATGGATCCGGCTAGTATAATTTTTAAGTGATTCTTCACCATTGAGTGATATGGCCAACCAGGTGGAGGTATGCTCTCTACTGAGTGCCGTTCTAGTTGTACACTGTTTTTGTCTGCCCGATTCTATACTTAAAGGTAGCAGCTCACCCTTTTTCATTTTCCCATCATTTTTCATTTGTCCACCCATACCTGTCTGACACCTAAGTCCGTATCTGATAACTTTATACAATATAGAGTATATGCTCTCTTTTATGAGCCTCAATGTGCATTACAAAGCAGTCGGTTGTCATACAGAATGCAAGCTCCTGCATAATATGAATTTAAAGAACAGGAAGCTGTAATAAAACAGCTATGAGCGCATAATATCCTATCAGATAAATAAATGTTTTTTAAAAACAGCACAAAATTCCAGTATATTGTTTGACCACTTCATTCCAAACACAAACCAACAATCCTCTCCAAGAAGTTCTGTCGCTCAAGCTTTTGGGTCTCACTATCTGCCATGATCTTTCTTGGGAAAACCACATTTCCAAGCTGGCCTCCAAAGCCAGTCGCCGACTGGGCATCCTCCGTCTCTGTCCCCCAATAGTTCTGTCCCCCAAATATTCCTACAGGTCGCACAAGATCTGCCAGCAACCCTCTGATGGTTAAACTGCCGAAATCTCGGCTCTCTGCTCACCTTCACTCTTTCATTCCTCTTTTCTCCCGCCTCTGGAACAAACTCCCTCACTCTCTTCAATCCCACTCCTCCGTCCAGGTCTTTAAAACAGCTGTTCACCACCATCTCTTATCTTCCCCCATCCAAAACCTTGATCTTTTCTACCCCCGCTAATTCACCCCAGATCCACCCTGTTTGAAATTCCAACTTCTTTCCTGGAAGTCCTGGCCGTGTCCATATGTTTTATACCTCTCCCACCTCCCCCCTTCCCAT
>NC_136261.1:171801142-171988642 GCF_964187855.1 Myxine glutinosa
ATCCGCCAAGTTTTGTCATAATCCGTCCACAACTTTTTGAGATATCGTGCTATATATCGTTTCTGGCCCTATTTCTCAATGGCGAAGAATCTTTACAATTATAGTATCCAGATCTGTATTCAGATCTTCACCAAAATCGAATCATTTCGTCCTTGTCACAAACCCTCCCTCTCCATCGAATTTCTTCCGAATCCCTCCACAACATTTTGAGATATTATTTTCACAGACAGATAGGGAGACAAACAGGTATACAGATAGGGATGCCAACATAATCTCCACCACCGAAGGTTGTAACAAATCCTGTAAGTGAATTTTTAATGCTTAGTGACTTTATATATTATTTATAATGAAATAAAAAACATTTGAAATATTCTAAATATTCAGGTGACATAGCATAACAATTGTGCATTTTTTCATACAAGCAAAACACTTCCCACACATGTTCAGGAACATTAATATAGGTTATTATTTCAACCACATATATCAATTTAATTATTTATAATAGCAGACATGGATTGTCCCCCCCATTGGATGAAGACCCTCTCGTGATCAGGCCGTTGGTGCTCCTATGGTTGGCAGCGAGTGCCCCGGAAGCATTGGTGGAAAGAGAGTGGCAATTATATGTGGGAAAATTGCAAGCTCAGTCAGAGTTGCCCAGATGGCAGAGCACTAATACGGTTTTCCTAGAGGACCTGGGTTCGATTACTGGTCTGGGCATGTCATTTTCCCACATGTATCAATTTAAATATTTATAATCCTGTTCATTAATGTAATAATTTCTAGAGTGTTGAAAGTTCCCAAGAGAATTTTTGCTAAATCATGAAGTAATGGAAAGAATATAGAACTACCCAGACTCCTCCGAGAGCTGGCTATCCGACCCAACTGAGCAAGGACATTGGTCAAGGAGGTGACGAATAACCCAATGACCACTCTGACTGAACTACAGAGTTCCTTGGCTGAGATGGGAGAACCTGCCAGAAGGACATCAGACTCTGGAGTACTTCACAAGTCTAGTTTTTATGGGAAAGTGACCAGACAGAAGCCACCCCTGAGAAAAAGGCACATGACAGCACACCTAGAGTTTGCAAAAAGGCACGTGAAAGGATCTTGGAGCATGAGGCAAAGGATTCTGTGGTTTGATGAGACAAAAATTGAACTCTTTTGCCTGAATGCAAAGCGCTACGTCTGGTGGAAACAGAGCATAGCTCATCACCCATTTAACACCATCCCAAACGTGAAGCATGGTGGAGGCAGCATCATGTTATGGGGATGCTTTCCAGCGGCAGTCACTGGGAGTCTTGTAAGGATAGAGGGAACAATGAATGGATCCAAATTCAAGCAAATCCATGAGGAGAACCCGCTTCAGAGAGCAAAAGACCTTAGACTGTGGCGAAGATGTACATTCCAACAGGACAATGACCCCAAGCATACAGCCAAAGAAACTGGAATGGCTTCAGAACAAGAACATGAAAGTCCCTGAGTGTCCCAGCCAAAGCCCAGAGTGGAATCCCACTGAGAATCTGTGGAAAGAAAGACTTGAAGATTGCAGATGTGCAAAGTTGATACAGACATACCCAAGAAGACTTGTAGCTGTAATCACTGCCAAAGGCACTTCTATGAAGTATTGACTCAAGGGGTTGAATACTTTTCTAAATTAGATATTAATTTTTTTTATTTTTAATTATTTTGTAAATATTTCTTTAAAAAATCCACTGACATTATGGGGTATTATGTGCAGATCAGTGATTAAATATCTCAGTTTAATCCATTTTAAATTCAGGCTGCAACACAACAAAAGGTGAAAACATTCAGGGGGTGTGAATACTTTCTGAAGGCACAGTATATGATTGTGTTGCTTGTTGAGGCAAGACATTAACTGTAAATGTAGAGTACAGCAAAAAGGTGAGAAGTGTTGATATTGAAGTTGGATTTTCCAGCCTGTGGAAGATCACAAGTATTCAGGAAAGTTATTCCTGCTTCCAGATAAGGAGCCCTCTTGTAGTAACCAGCAGTTTCTGGCTGCTTAACTAGTTTTCGAACCATCTCATATTTACAAGTGGTTTACAAGAGGGGGGAGGCTTTTAGGAATGTTCATAAGCTGTCTATACAAGTGGCAAACTGGAGGAGACAGAGACACAGAGAGAGACAGAGACAGAGACAGAGACAGAGAGAGAGAGAGAGAGAGAGAGAGAGCGAGAGAGACACAGAGAGAGACAGAGAGAGAGACAGAGACAGAGACAGAGACAGAGAGAGAGAGAGAGAGAGAGAGAGAGAGAGAGAGAGAGAGAGAGATAGGAGCGAAGAGCCAGTCACATTTTGCGGTGTGGTGTGTTCGTGTGTAACTTGTGTAGCTATGCTTTAATAAGCCCCGGGATAGACAATGCTCGATTGCTGGTTGTACATTGACCGAATAAAAAAACATTGAGTTTTGAGAAAAACAGTATAGTGACCAATTTGGTGATGTCAAAATGACCAATCAACATTTTCATTCAACAAAGAGTGAAAAGGGGAAAAAACAAAAAACCATGATCCATCAAAACAGTATGGAGTAATATGTAATTGGGTCAGTGAAGATAACTTTCATACCTCAGCGAAATCATCAGCCAAAGTGAGGTGGACTGCTGTTCGGTACATTCCGTACAGAAACGTGGAAGTAAACAATTCCATGGCTTAAAGCCAGTGCAACCAGTTGTGTATCATACAACCAGGCGAAAAGTACGCACACTAATCTCTAAGCCTGGGTTGGAATCCCGATCCAGCTATAAACTGTGATCTGGTGTTTCACGGGCAGGGTGATTCATCAATGTGTGTGCCGTCCCTCGTGGTCTACTTTGTATCATGCTATCTTACACTGTGATGTGTGGCCATTGTTGGTTTTTAATTGGAAATGTCTACATTCCATGGAGGGAAATGCTATGGTCAGCATTCATCACCATAACTCAATAAGAGACATTACATTTATTATCTCGTCGTAAAGTGGCAGTACGCTCACACTGCATTTGCAACCTCCTGGATATCAGGGATCCATTTTTGTTAGACTAGTGACACTGAAAATTTTCAATAACGATTCACGAAACAATGCTATAAATGGGGCTACACTGTGTTTCTTTAAAAAAACAAAAACATTCACTGCTGATGACATTTAAACTTAATGACAGCAGGTGATATGAGGGTTTTGGATAACCTTCTGAATCACGAAGACCCCCCAAATCTTGGTTTGAGTGAGGACCAGGAGAGCCAAGCACCCCTTCGCCTGATGATTCTCCTGTCTCCCCCAGTAGGCAGATTGGAAGCCCCTAGATTAGAAGGTGTAAGACAGAGAAGGAAGGGGTATTTGGTTTCTCAAACACACACAAAATACATACATACAGTACATGTCTTCCTGTATAGGACTGAAGCACTCTTACAGGAATATTGTGCCAAATATCCTGTAGTACATTCCACAGTTCTGTTAGGTTTGTTGGGTTCCTCTTGTTTTTCTCTGTTTCCAGGTAATCGCATATGGCCTCGATGGGACTCGTGGCCAGACTCTGGGGTGGCCATTCTAACACTCGGAGCACACCAGCTGGAACCTCGTTCCCCAAATGCATTTTTATGATATTGGGAATACGTTTTGGATCAATATCTTGTTGGAAAATTAATCCTCCTCCGCTTACACAAGTTGTATCTATCTATATCCATCCATCAATATATGTGAAGGTCCACATTCCAATGCCGTGAACATGTCATCACGTCGACGTCATGACTGCAAACCCAGAACTGTTGTTTAGTTCGGAGTATTCAGTACTTCCATTTGTATGATCTCCTGACTGCTTAACAACAACAACGATGCTTCCTTGCTGTGATTGGTGAATGTAGCACAATGTGCCCATGTGTCAGATGGCACTTGTGCGTCCCAAATACAATCTGGCCTCACGGGTCACATTTAGTGGGGCATCATTAGCCAGTGAATAAGCCGAAAGGCTTCAAAGTCACTAGGTGGATAAAACAGCGAAATGTTGCCTTGACGAGCCCAAACAAGGGCGAAACCAGGTCGGCAGCTTCGCTTTTCATCTACTTGCTGACAGCTTTTGACTTTGTTTTCTTGAACTGCCCGGTGCTCTTCTGGGTTTGCAATCATGACATCATCACGGTGTTGGTCCAAGTTGGGAGCATTCAGTATCTCCACATATATATCACACCCTCTTTCAAATGTTTCACCTTTTGTTGCCTTATAGCCTGGAATTAAAATGCATTCAATCAGACTTCTCCCACCTTTATTTACACATCGTAACCCACAACTTCCAAGTGAAAAACAAATTCTACAAATTTCAGAAAATTAATTAAAAATACTAAATTAGAATATCCTGGTTGGATAAGTGTCCACTCCCTGTTATAATAGCAATTTGTGAACGAGAACGGCACTCAGTAGAGAGCATACTCAGTAGAGAAAGGTAGGATTCCACCAGCCTGGTTGGTCATATCGCTCAATGGCGAAGAATCACTTAAAAATTCTACCAGCTGGATCCGGATCCGGATCTTCACCAAAATTGAATCGATTCTTCCTCGTCACACACCCAACCTGTCCAGCAAATCTCGTCCAACCCCATCCATAACTTTTTGAGATATCCTGCTTTGTATCGTTTTTGGTCCCATCTTCCAATGGTGAAGAATCACTTCAAAAAATTAAATAATTCTCATGACAGATTAATATTCAGATCTTCACCAAAATCGAATCGAATCGAATCGTCCTTGTCAGACACCCAACCGGTCCACCAAGTTTCGTCCAAGCAAGGAGGAGACTGATCATAGAGGCCACCAAGAGGCCGATGGCAACTTTGAAAGAGCTACCTCTTATGGCAAAGACTGGTCACTGTGTTCATGTGACAACAATATCCCCAGTACTCCACAAGTCTGGCCTGTACGGTAGGGTGGCAAGAAGGAAGCCATTATTCAAAAAAGCCCACCTTGAGTCCCGTTCGAGGTATGCAAAAACCCACCCCTGAGATTCTGAAGCCACGTGGCAAAAGGTTTTGTGGTCTGTCGAAACCAAGATGGCACTTTATGGCCTTAATGCAAAATGTTCCGTTTGGCGCAAACCCAACACAACACATCGCCCAAAGAACACCACCCCTACTGTGAAGCATGGTGGTGACAGCATCACATTATAGGGATGTTTCTCATCAGCAGGGACTGGGGCACGTGTCAGGATAGAAGGGAAAATTGATGGAATAAAGACAGAAAAACCAGAGAGGAAAACCTGCTGCCCTTAGCAAGAAAGCTGAAATTGGGACGGAAGTTCACCTTTCAGCATGTCAACAACACGGAGCGCACAGCCAAAGCTACACTGGAGTGACTAAGGAACAAAAAGATAAATGTCCTCGAGTGGTTCAGGCAGAGTCCCGACCTACATCCAATGAAAAATCTGTGGCATGACTTGAAGATTGCTGTCCATCAATGCTCCGCACGTAACTTGACTGAGCCTGAACAGTTTTGTACAGAAGAATTGGCAAATATTGTCCAATCAAGGTGTACAAAGTTGGTAGAAACCTATCCCAACAGACTCACAGCTGTAATTGCTGTCGAAGTTGCTTTCACAAAGTATTAACTCAGGGGGGTGGACACTTATCCAACCAAGATATTCTGGTTTTGTATTTTAAATTAATTTTCTGAGATTTGTAAAATTTGTTTTTCACTTGGAAGTTGTGGGTTACGATGTTTAAATAAAGGTGGAAAAAGTCTGATTTAATGCAATTCAATTCCAGGCTATAAGGCAGCAAAATGTGAGAATTTTGAAAGTGGGTGTAGACTTTGTATAGGCACTGTATATATGTATACACACTGTATGCAGTGCTGTGCAAAGTTTTAAATTTATTTATTTTTACGTGATCTAAAGCACGTAATGGTGCAGCGACACACACACACACACACACACACACACACACACACACACACACACACACACACACACACACACACACACACACACACACACACACACACACACACACACACACAATTCCTTCACTAGTTTAACCTTTCGTAAATTCCTTATGCAGCCTCTGCTCCTTCTAAAAAGTTATTTCTCTCACTATTCCATCTTGTTGTGTGCAACTTCCAGTCTTCAGCCTCTTCTCCACTGGCAAATCTGTAGACAAAAACACACAGAACAATGTTCATCAACAAACAGAGGGGAGAGAGAGAGGGAGAGAGAGAGGGGGAGAGAGAGAGGGGGAGAGAGCGAGAGGGGGAGAGAGAGAGAGGGGGAGAGAGCGAGAGGGGGAGAGAGAGAGAGGGGGAGAGAGAGCGAGGGGGAGAGAGCGAGGGGGAGAGAGAGAGAGGGGGAGAGAGAGAGGGGGAGAGAGAGAGGGGGAGAGAGAGAGGGGGAGAGAGAGAGGGGGAGAGAGAGGGGGGGAGAGAGAGAGGGGGAGAGAGAGGGGGGGAGAGAGAGAGGGGGAGAGAGAGAGGGGGAGAGAGAGAGGGGGAGAGAGAGAGAGGGGGAGAGAGCGAGGGGGAGAGCGAGAGGGGGAGAGAGAGAGGGGGAGAGCGAGAGGGGGAGAGAGAGAGGGGGGGAGAGAGAGAGGGGGAGAGAGCGAGGGGGAGAGAGAGAGGGGGAGAGAGAGAGGGGGAGAGAGAGAGGGGGAGAGAGAGAGGGGGAGAGAGAGAGGGGGAGAGAGAGACGGGGAGAGAGAGAGGGGGAGAGAGAGAGGGGGAGAGAGAGACGGGGAGAGAGAGAGGGGGAGAGAGAGAGGGGGAGAGAGAGAGGGGGAGAGAGAGAGGGGGAGAGAGAGAGAGAGAGAGAGAACAGTCACGACTACATTGTACAGTAACACAAACAATACAATTAATTGTACAATAATGGCTGGATCTTCCAACTGCGGTAGTCAATAGCCGGACCGCGTTCCGAATACGGACCACCAGACACTTTTGAATGGACCGAGAGAATGTTTAAAATTTTGTAAAAATAAAACATAATTTTCAGTGTAATCTGATTCGATATCAATATAATCAAGTTAGCATTATTAAAATTAATTTAATATTGTGGCTGTAATGAAAATGAAAAGCTACATGGTCGAAGATTTTTCACAGTGTGGTGGATCTCTATAGCAGTGTCGGTGAATTTCAAAACAAGCTGATCCTCTTCAAAAATGATCTGGCGGAACGAGGGAGATGCTGCATTTTCCTACGTTGCTGCGGCACCTTGTCATCAGTTGTGGAAACTCTTCTGAAAAACTTTCAGCACAGATTCAGCGACTTTGCAAAAATTAAGGACTTATTTGTGTTTGTACAGAATCCGTTTGTTGTACAAGCAAGTGGCACCTGGTGTGAACAAGCAACAACAAAGGCTACAGCTGGAGCTTACAGATCTGAAAGCACATGAAGTGCTGAAGTTGCGACACTCAAATGCTACAATAGAGACGTTTTGGACAGCAATTGTGCTCGATTCCAATTAGCGACAACTGAGGAAGGTGGCGATTAACATTCTGACCATGTTTGGCTCCACATATGTGTGCAAGTCGGCATTCTCAACAATTAACAAAATAAAATCACGCCATCGCTCTGTTTTAACCATTGAACACCTGTGCATTTGCCTCCGCCTCACCCTGAACTGAACTCACTCCAGATTTCAAGGTTTGATTCAGAGGTAAGTGGGGTTTATGGATGTGTTGGTTAATGGTTTTTAATTCTAATAATTCTTTTGAGGTGTTGTGGTCAAATAGCAAACGAGTACCAATGGTCATGACGTCATCTGCATGACGTAATCAAAGGCAAGGTTGTCTCAGTACACAACAGATAATGGCCACACAGCTCGCTCCAGACTTGTCAGAAAGTGAATTTGATGAAGATTTTTCTGATCAGGATTCCTCTGATAGTCAAAATCATTATAAAAACTACCCGCAGCAAAAAATGCTTAATGCCGTAGCAGGTCACGTGGGTAATAAAATCGGCGTTTTTGGGCGTTGGGGCCAATCGAGCATAAAGGGACACCCAAAAACATTAATATCTTCCTTCCGAGATATGTATTCAATAAAACAACAACGATTAAGTGTTAAGTGAAGAAATACCTATCAATTAAACCAAACATGATGTTCTGTGTCTGTGGCCCTTTAAGGTGAGGTGTACATGATTTAATGTATTGTCATAGAATGGAATGTGCAATGAGAATTATGAATATGTGATAATATATGAAGAAGTTTGAATAGTATATAAAGGCTACGATAGTATATGAAGGAATAGTATATGAAGGCTAGTATATGAAAGGGAGGGGATGAATAAGATAATATATGAAGAAGATTTAATGTATCGTCATAGAATGGAATGTGCAATGAGAATTATGAATATGTGATAATATATGAAGAAGTTTGAATAGTAATGTTGCATTGGTGGGTTGAATGACAGCTTGGACGCATCTGAGGTTGTGGATCAATTGATGTGGGTACTCTACAATTGTGGGTACTCTACAATTGTGGATCCATGGCTGAGGTTGTGGATCAATTGATGTAGGTAATCCACTGTTGTGGATCCATGGCTGAGGTTGTGGATCAATTGATGTAGACACTCGACAATTGTGGGTACTCTACAATTGTGGATCTATGGCTGAGGTTGTGGATCAATTGATGTAGGTAATCCACTGATGTGGATCCATGGCTGAGGTTGTGGATCAATTGATGTGGGTACTCTACAATTGTGGATCCATGGCTGATGTTGTAGATCAATTGATGGAGGTAATCCACTGATGTGGATCCACGGCTGAGGTTGTGGATCAATTGATGTAGGTAAT
The DNA here is from genome assembly GCF_964187855.1 of Myxine glutinosa. Classification (NCBI taxonomy): domain Eukaryota; kingdom Metazoa; phylum Chordata; class Myxini; order Myxiniformes; family Myxinidae; genus Myxine; species Myxine glutinosa. The sequence continues at coordinate 171,809,904 of NC_136261.1, forward strand.
CCACTGATGTGGATCCACGGCTGAGGTTGTGGATCAATTGATGTAGGTAATCCACTAATGTGGATCCACGGCTGAGGTTGTGGATCAATTGATGTAGGTAATCCCCTGATGTGAATCCACGGCTGAGGTTGCGGATCTGCTGTTTGGAGAGGTTCTGTGCTGAAAGGATCAAAACCCCAAGAAAGAACGGTGCCCAGCTGATGATCCAGGTAGTCAGGAAATCGGTCTGTTGCTTATGGGTGAAGTTTATTACTTTAGGAAAGGGAAGCAACTATATTTTGAGGCTTAAAATTAAAAGAACGTTGAATATAGGATGTTGTGAAATTAACATCTTTTTTTTTTGCATACATAGTCAAGGCTCATGGAAGAGCTATAACACAGAACAGATAACAGCTGGTGGACTATGTGCATCCCGCAGATACTTGGTGGTTGGTGGGGGGGGGGGGGGGGGCGGGTGCAACCTGGGCAGAGGGTGCAAGACCAGAAAGGAGGCGGAAGGAGACAGGGACACCACTGACCTGTCGCCGATGGCGAAGTGATGGGCCCATAGACATAGCTTCACATTGTGAGAGATTCCAATGATCTTGAAGGGCTTGTTTTCCATGGCATTAAACAGAGGAAGGTGTGAAGCAGGGGAGCCAGCTCAGAGGGGAGAACAGAATTCCACCAGAGGAGAGAGCAGAAATCCATCAAGCTGCAGATGAAAGCCTTGTAGTAGGTGGATCGGAGCTCAGGTGTGGCAAGGAAGGACTTTGCAGAAGGAGGATGTTCAGTTGGCATCTGGCTTTGGAGGCCAAATTTGAAATATGACTTACCCAAGAGGGATCATGGCTGAGAGTGAGACCCAAGAGCTTGAGTGGCTGAAATTCTTTGAAAGGGTTGTTGAGAAAGTAGATGGGAGGATTTGCAGTACTGTCCTTTCGGGGAAAGAGATTGAGTGTGTGGGATTTTTCCAGATTAAAATACATATTCCAAGTGTTTTAACCAGTTTGTGATTTCTTCAAGGTCTGAAGAGAGGGAAGAGGCTGCTGCCTGTCTGTTAGAAGGATGAGAGATGTCACTGCAGAGAGTGGAGTCAGCAAAGAAATAGAGGGTTTTCCAGAGAGTCAGAGAGATCGTTGATGAAGATTAGGAATAGGACGGTGCGTAGAACACTGTGGCACTCCAACCTTGACAGGGAGAGGAGAAGAAAGGGTTCCGTTGAGAGCCACACATTGGTCACTAGAGTGGAGGAAGTCAGGAATCCAAAAATGGAGTTGACCTTGGATTCCATAGGCAGACAGTTTGGAGAGCAAGGCAGGATGCCACAATGTATCGAAAGCTCTAGATATGTCCAGAGAGACGTCCATGATCTCATGTCTGATATTGAGGGCCTCCATCCATTGTTGGGAGACTAGAAGCAGCATGTGCAAGGTGGACTGACCAGGTCTGAATCCGAATTGATGATCTGAGATGAGGTCATGTGAGAAAAGGAATGATTTTATGTTAACTGTGATGATTGACTCGATGACCTTGCCGATGATTGGAAGTAAGCTAATTGGTCTGTGGTTAAGGTAATCCGTTTTTGCACCTTTTTATGTAATGCCGTGATGCTGGCTGACTTCCAAGCAGACGAAAGATTACAGAGGACAAATGATAGGGTGAAAAGGGCAGAGACCAGCGCAGTGGCAGGAGAACAGGTTTTTAGGACTCGTGAGCTGATGCCATCTGGCACAATAAATAAATAAAATTGTGAGGAACAGACATGAAAAAGAATGACCTGCTGTGGTCACAACTTGCGACACAAAATATATATTTTTCGCCTCCTCTGTCCACTCAACCTCCCCCCTCCACCCCCCCCCCACCCCATCCTTGCTGTTGAACGTATTATACAATTCGTCTCCGAGAGTCTTCAGTTTGGTTCAATATCAATTACGAGTCTGATTGATAGCTGGATCTGGTTTCAAGGAAAGAATAAAAAAAAACATTTCCTCACGGCTCAGCTTACACTCTCTAAGCTGTCTCATTAATCTTGTGCCGTGTCTGTCCCGTGTTCCCATGTGAATGAATAAGATTAGATAGATAAGTTTAATTGTGATTCTGAACAAGGGGTTTACTTTATATTTGTTCCATCAGTTTCGTCGTGTGTGTGTGTGTGTGTGTGTGTGTGTGTGTGTGTGTGTGTGTGTGTGTGCTTTGCCTGTAAAATGTTATATTTTGTTGGTCAGGTAGTGTGGTAGGAGGTAATTTGAAGATTTAAAAAACAACGTGAGACAAACTTACCAAGCACATGTGATGTCATGTTGGATGACACAAAGGAGGAAGGTGGTAGCTGATAAACAGAAGGGCGAAAAAGTTGAGATAAGAAACAAGATATATTTTTCTTTTTATATCTAAAATTAAAGTAATTAAGCTCGAGACTTTAAAACAGAGCAATTCAATAAAATGGCAGATTTTTCAATCAGATCGACAGTTGATGCTGCTCCCTTACCTCCCAGGCCTCATTCCCTTGCCTCCCCAGCCTCTGTTTTTCAATGTTCTCCCCTGTTTCATCTCCTTGCTGTATCCCAAAACCTGTAGAGGACTGTGGATTGGAAAGGGAAGTTTGGGTCTGGGAGGGAGGCGCCGCATTACCAAATCCCAACGGTGGGGAAAGGTCAAAGCCTAAATAGCCCATGGTACTCCTGTGTGCAACTCCTAGATACAGTTGCTGATGTGGGACGAGGGGAACAAATTGCGAGAGATTAGAGTTGGGTGAAGCTGCCGCAGAAGTAGAGTAGCAGCATCCTGAAACACAGGCATTGGAGGGAGTTGTGCTCTCTCTCTCCGTTTCACGCACTCTCCAGGGAGGAATAAGATTTACAGCATATTTGGAGATGGGCCGATCTGATTTAGGGGCTGATTGGACTCGAGTTGAAGGATAAAGAGGAGGAAGTACTTTTTGGTCGAAAGGGAGGGGAGGAAGATTCTGAAATCTGGAGTGATAAGGAGAGGGACAGCAAGAACAAAGGGGGGAGGGATATCAAAGTGAAGTTGATATTTGTGTTCCATTTCCTTCATCCATTATAACTACATAACAAACTTTTTTTGTTACACCAGCTCAGGCTATATCCTCATTTTCCTTTCACTTGTTAATCTCTTTGTTCAACATGTACATTTCAGCATATTTAACAAATCAACTCAAAAAGAAAACAGAAAAAAAGAAGAAAAAGCAACGATGACCTCGACGAGCGAGGATACTGGGCAACCCTGATTTTGAGAGCACGCATGTATGACAGTGGCCCTTAGGTTGTAGTGACTTGCTCGATCCACATCACCACTTCGAGAAGAGCGGAAAGTGTCAATTGTGCCAGAAGTTGGTTGACAGAGAGAAATATTCGGACATATTTTATGGTCGACTCTTATTCCCTTCCCCTGTTACAGGAGGATGTTCTGGATGATTATGGGTCCGACCATTGTACTGTACTTGGCTATTAGTTTGGCATAGTTAAACTATCAAGTACCTGTTGAATAAGTAAAATGGTACAACTTCAGCCTGTGTGCTATTACACTGAATTTCACATACGTTGTTTTATATATAAAATAAACTAATGGATTTCCAGAAAACAAAATTCAAACGACACGCTACATGGCCTTTACAATTTACCTGCATCATTTATTATTTGAAAATGACACAAACACACTCTATTTCTAAGGATCCAAAAAAAAATTACGATGTGGAGTTGCCAGTCAGCACAATGTTCCAATTGAAGGTTGTTGTGTTCATTGATTACTCATAGCTCAGCTTACATTTGGGTCTGGGATGGAGGCGTCCCGATTATCAAATTGAGACAATTGAGATTACCAAATTGCTCATTGAGAGTAAGGGTTGTGGAAAGCATGAAACGAACATTTTTCTCATTTTAAATGCCACCGAAAATTGAAGCCCAGCTCTCAATGAACTAACAAGTTGCCAGTTTGCAACAATTCCCGTATCAACTACAAGTCGGAGAATGTTAAGTGCCGCAGAAAAGGAGATGAATAAACAGAAGAACAACTTACACCACCAATCGTATTCTCACCATTCATCATCAAATCAATACATGATCATCAAATGATGCTTTGTCTGCCCTAAACACCCCTAACCCAATCTTTTAATCTTTGGAAAGTCAACTCCAGAGACCCCCACCTCTGTCTTTCTGTGATCTCCGGACTCAGGTGATTGTTGAGCGAAGTGCTTCCCCCAGATCCACATCCTGATGCCACAACACAACTCAAACCTGGTGAGGAGGGGTATCCACCTGCACTTGCCCTCACAACACAGTCTCTTCCATCTAAGGAGCCAACGTAGCAGGTAGAAGGTGATTGAGATGAGGATGATGTAGGCAATTCGAAAGTCAATCTTTCACTTCCTCCCTCACAAGCAAACCGAGGGAACGAGGCAGGGGAGTGGAGAGAGTGTGTTTGAAGAGGTGGTGTGTTGAGTGGGGTATTAAAATGATGGGGGGAAGCTGGAAGAGAAAAATAGAGAAAAATAATATTAGTTGTTGTTTTACTTATACTGTCACTCAGCAGATGATAGTCATCCTTTTTTTCCCCTCTCACCCTCCCACCACAGGTAAAACGTTTTTTGCATCACAGAAGATAGCTTTCTCAGCTCTGTGGGGATTTTCTGGTCAATAAGCCGATCTCAACAGACTTAAGGTCAGAAACATCCAAGTATTGCATATGAATAAACTTTTGATAAAAACATGCAACACGACAAAGTTTCATTTTGTCCGTAAATTGTAAGCAATTTAATTACAGACACGTGAAAAAGTAAGTACACCCCGTGCAAAGTTTTGACTTTTTCAACATATTTCAACATACAGCTATTTGATCTTCATTTCAACAATATTGACAGATAAAGGAGATATAATATAACAAATATCATGAAACATTTACATTTTGTAGTCCATTGTATAATTTAAATAAACATAAATGCAAATTTCGCATGTGGAAAAAGTAAGTACACCCTTACATTTATCACCACTTCAAATACCTAAAATTAGAATCAGGTGCACCAGCTCAGGTGCAAATGATGAGAACATCGTTAGAGAGGATCTTGAAGGAACCTGTCTTATTTCAACCTCAGACATTTAGTTTGGTTTGCTCTTTGTTGTTGAAGTGTGCGGCGACACCATGACTAGATCAAAAGAGCTCTCCGAGGCCTTCAGCAAGAAGGTTATAGGATGCCTACGAGTCTGGGAAGGGATTTAAAAAGATCTCCAAACAATTTGAAATCAATCATTCGACTGTCCGGAAGATCATCTACAAGTGGAGAAGATTCCAAGCAACTGCCAACTTGTTCAGGCCAGGCCGCCCCAGCAAGTTCAGCCCGAGAGCAGACCGCAAGATGCTGAAAGAAGTCTCTAAGAACCCCAGAATGTCATCACGGGACCTACAGGTAGCTCGTGCCACTGTTGTCAAAGTGCATGACTCTACCATTAGAAAGAGGCTGCACAAATTTAATCTACATGGGAGGTGTGCCAGGAGGAAACCTTTGCTGTCCAGAAAGAACATCAGGGCAAGACTAAAGTTTGCCAATGAACACCAAGGCAAAGACCAGCACTTTTGGAACAATGTGCTCTGGACAGATGAGTCAAAGGTCGAGCTATTTGGCCACAGTACCAGAAGACATGTTTGGCGAAAACCAAAGACAGCATTTGACCACAAGAACCTGATACCAACTGTAAAGCATGGTGGTGGAAATATTATGGTTTGGGGCAGCTTTGCTGCATCAGGGCCTGGGCAGCTCACCATCATAGAATCCACTATGAATTCTTCATTGTACCAGAGGGCGCTTGAGGATAATGTGAGGCCATCTGTCGGAAAGTTGAAGCTCAACCGAAGGTGGACCTTGCATCATGACAATGACCCTAAACATACCAGTAAATCCACCAATGAATGGCTGAAAAGAAAGAAATGGAGAGTTCTGGAATGGCCAAGTCAAAGCCCGGATCTAAATCCCATCGATATGTTGTGGGGGGATTTCAAATGAGCTGTGCATGCAAGAAACCCCTCAAACATCGCACAGCTGAAATAATTTTGCATGGAGGAGTGGGCAAAAATTTCTCCCAGTCGATGTCAGAGACTGGTAGATAGTTATAAGAAACGCCTACTTGAGGTTGTTTCTGCCGAAGGGGGCAATACCACCTATTAGAGCCAGGGGTGTACTTACTTTTTCCACATGCAAAATTTGCATTTATGTTTATTTAAATTATACAATGGACTACAAAATGTAAATGTTTCATGATATTTGTTGTATTATATTACCTTTATCTATCAATATTGTTGAAATGAATATCAAATAGCTGTATGTTGAAATAGGTTGAAAAAGTCAAAACTTTACATGGGGTGTACTTACTTTTTCACGTGACTGTGCATTGACTGTTAGTGCACTTACATTATATATGACAAAAAGTTTCCACAGGATTGAGCGGTGATAGCTTGAAAAAAACATGGTATTTCCTACTACCAATATAACAGCATATTTCATTACCACAATTAATCCCCACCTTTTTCTTAAGGTCAACAAGAAAATTTTTTTTTATACAATGCAAATCGTGTTGTCTGTCCGTGCGTTTGTCTGTCTCCCGTTTAAGGCAGCCACTTCCTGTGCTGTTTCAAAAGCTGTTGATTGGTTATTTTTCATTTTCATTTTACTTATAGGTCATATCATCTCAATCTCGAAGAGATTAACTTATGAAATGGGTTGTGATGTCCGGATGTCAATCTGCCCATCCGGTCATCTGTTAACCTTTTGCTATTTTTGCTTCTACTGCTTTATCACCCCGCTGATTGTTCTGTAACCTGACACATGAATATAAGATAGAAGCCTGCACAATCGCTTCGGCTTCAAATTTTCGATTTGACATCATCGGGGCTCCCAGGGGTTGGGGGGACTACCCATATATACATAAATACAGCGCACGCACGCACGCACGCACGCACGCACGCACACACACACACACACACACACACACACACACACACACACACACACACACACACACACACACACACACACATATATATATCCCTGCCAAAAATAGATTCCCCCCCTCCTCCCAATCCAAATTATGAGGCAAAGATCCTACTTGGAGGCTGAAGCAAGGGGCTGCATGTTCTGTGAGGAGGGCTGCAGGCAGTAGGAGGTGGACTATTCGGCTGCCCAGCATGTAGCTTCAAGCTGAAACAAAGTATAGACTATCACAAACATTTCAACTTTCACCTACCATTCCTCCACCTTCCATAATGTCTTGTTGATATGTCCACCATTCAAAAAAATCATTTTGCTATACAGCATAACCATAACCCAAGTTGGATCTTGGAGACGGCGTGAAGCTGGAAGGTGTGAAAACATTTTGCTACCTCGGAGACATGCTGAATGGAGAAGGTGGCTCAGACTCGGCAACGGTTGCTTGAGTGAGATGTGCATGGAAGGCGTTTCGGGAACTGAGTGGCGTGCTGACGAGGAGGGGGGTGTCGTTGAAGCTGAAGGGAAAGGTGTTTGCTGCATGTGTGAGAAGTGTTATGATTTATGGGAGCGAGACATGGGTAATGAACGTAGAGCAGCAACGAAGGCTGGAAAGGGTGGAAATGCAAATGGTTCGGTGGATGTGAGGAGTATCGTTGAGAGAGAGGAAGAAAAATGATGAATTGCAAAAGATGATGGGAATAGAGCCTGTGATTGATGCTGTGAAGAGGAACAGGTTGAGATGGTTTGGTCATGTGTTGAGGAAGGAGGAAAGTGACTGGTTGAGAAGAGTGATGGAAATTAATGTAGAAGGAAGTAGAGGATGGGGAAGACCGAGAAAGACTTGGCTAAAGATGGTGGAAGAAGAAATGCGGGCAAGGGGGTTAACAAGGAGAGATGCAGAAAATAGGGCAAAATGGAGAAGATTGTCATGGGGACCGCAAGGCTAACCCCCGCTCTTGCAGGGAAAATGGCCTTAAAATGCATGTTGTTGTTGTATACAGCATAACCCAATAGCGAACTCTTTCTACATCATATCCAGGTTTTTCCAACATTTTGCATCAACATGCAGAAATGCTGAAAACGACTGGAACAATTTTGCCAATGACGCCCGCTTAATGCGTATGTATATATACGCATTAAGCGGGCGTCATTGCTTAATGCGTATGACGCCCGCTTAATGCGTATTCGTATGACTATATATATATATATGACTATATATATATATATATGACTATATATATATATATATATATATAAATATATATATATGACTATATATATATACGACTATATATATACATATATATATATACGACTATATATATACATATAGTCATTCATATATATATATATATATATATATATATATATATACATATAGTCATTCATATATATATATATATATATATATTGTTGCGGATCTTCCGCCAGCCTTCTCCCCTTACCAAGTGTGGGATTATTCACCTTGTCTTTGACTGGCCTGACGGGACCCAGGACCTATGACGTCCCTTTCGGACAGCGTGAAATCGGGTATTAGGACTAGAATTCACTATTACCTAATTACTCGCGCTGCCCTGAAACGAGGAAATAAGCCCCGCATGAACCACGCATGTTGAGACGCCGAGCGGTGCGTACACGCCATCCGTGCCATTTAGATAGTGAACCCGGTTCTAGCGATCTTATTCGTGCCACGATTAGTCAATGGATAAATCACAAAAGCGGTCGAATTGGAAAAAGGAAGAACAGATTTATTTACACTATTCACAATGGTTCAGAGAAAAAGGGGACACCGTGCAGCCTTAAACATTCTTACTTAATACCCAGGACAAACGGGCCCGTCACACACACACTCACACGGGGCTTGCAGCTGCAGGATGATGGTCCGCGTCCAGGGAGGCCTCCCGTGCAGCGCCCTCCGGTCTCCGGCTTGTCCCGTGCAGATGGTAAGTAGAGAAGGCAGGAGCTCTCCGCGTGGCATTTGGACGCACAAGGTTATTACGGGGCGAACGGTAGGGTGTGGGCTCTGGCGTTTAATCACTGGCAGGCTTATCCGCGTCTACTCGCGTGGCTGAAGTAGGCGCTATTCGCCACCGGCGCGTCTGGCTGCAGCCGTGTACTCGTACCGCCAACGCCTCTTCTTCTTCTTTTCCTCTGGCGCGTACGTTATATGCGAGGTACAGTTCAAAGCCTCAAAGCGAGTGATGCGAGGTACAGTTCAAAGCCTCAAAGCGAGTGATGCGAGTCAAGTTCTCCTGCCGACAAGTCCTCTCTGTAGCAAGTGCTCACAATGCGCTCGCCCCCTCAAGTCCTTTCTCTCCTCTGCGAATCCTCTCACCAAGCCCTCTCCCAACAAGTTCTGTTCAAGGGCATTGTGCAGCGACTTATATAGGTACGCCCCACGAACCTTCTTGAACTCACCAGAGAGGTTCACCAGGAGAACCTCTCCACGCCCCCTAACGCCATGCCGCTCGAGCCCTGGTTGGCTGGTGGCTCTTACCGTCATCGCCTCTGACGCTCCGATCTTGGCGCTGCCCCCACCCCGACCCCGCGCTCCTCCTTCTCAGGCCTACCTCGTGTTACTCGACTCTTGAGCGAGCAAAGGGCAGCAAATGCTGCGGGCAACCAAAGCGTAACAACTGAGCGGGCAGCCAAATGGGGCATGGGATCAATTACGCCCATAGAGGTGGAATTGGAGGGGGAACGCAAAAATGAGCGGGACCTAATCTCATGTCTTTACACAACGCAGATATTAATAGGGGAAATGGCCTATACTTACACATACTATGACATAACTAATACTACAAGTGGGCCTACGTGTTGCTCGTGGAACTAACTATGGGGGGCAACCCTTTAACCTTTAATGATCAATATGTGCAAATCTCAAAACCGTAGCAATATATATATATATATATATATATATATATATATATATATATATATACATATATATATATATATATATATATATATATATATATATTGTTACGAATTTGGGTCGTGATGTATGTAGAGCAGAGTAGATCTGAGTAGGTACCATGCTTCGTGTGTCGCGGTAAGGAACACTTCCTGTAATAAGTCATGTGTAGGCGTTTTGTCGGTTAAGGTGTATAACTGTGGATCTACCAGGAGATTCGAGTGATAGGTAGTGTAGGGGTTAATGAGTAGAGCCCTTGTATGTCTCACCTGGTAGTCAAACCTTTGTCCCTGATGGCACTACAGACCACATAGACATTGGTTAGGATCCCTTAGTACAACATTAATGACGCCCTTTCCCCCCTGACATGACTTAGGAAGAAATCGGGCGAGAACACCACCACACGGCCACCACCATTTGCACCTCCGCGAGGCCTATCCACCTCGCATAGCACGTGCTACAACACAAGGAGCAGGAGCGGGAGTGAGAGTGATGCAGTGGGCGTGCCCCTGGATGAGCCGGCGAGTCGGTGGAGGCTCTGATTGGCAGGACAGTGCGCCAAAGCTGACGTCACCGGCCAGAGATATTAGCGGGGGCGGGACGCCATTACCAGGGGCAGTGGAGAGTTCAGATCTGATCATGAGTTGAGCAGGAGGAGTTGAGAGTCGCGCAGCCCATGAACCACGAGTTGATCCTGAGTTGAGCAGGAGGAGTTGAGAGTCACGCAGCCCATGAGTCACGAGTTGGTGTTGAGTTGAGACGAGTTCACTCCTGGCCCCTGGCAGTTCAGTAGAGAGTGACATTCCTGAGTCGAGAGCAGTTGGATTCGTGGTCGAGAGTTGGTTTTGCAGTGCGCAGTTGGCAGTGAGCAGTTGAGAAGCGAGTTGGAAGGACGGGACGTGCAGACACACCTGCGTTCTCTCCGTTCCTGTCTTTTCGTGCTTTGTGTGGGGATCGACCTCGTGTGAAGCCGCTGGCCTGCGTTGGGTGCTTTGGAGCTTGGTGCACAGACCTCGTGGGCGGCGAGAGGATCGGAGCTTGGAGCGAGGCCTCGTGGGTGTATCGGGGCCGAGCGGGGACGTGGTGGATGGCAAACAATACAAGACGACAAAGACAGATAAGCCGAGCTCCGCGTATACATTTTACATGACGTGTTCTTTTCTTTAATTCATATTCCCCTCGTTGTGTTTCTGAAGTCGGTGTGCGGGATCCCGATTTAGGATATTTATTACCGACGCGTGCTTTTCCTGTCCTTGCTTTCATTGAATAAACCCTTATATTACTTTTTGTACATAATATGTGAACGCAGTTTACCGGGTGGTTGATTTCACAGTCAAGGCTGCGGGGACTTTCGCCGCTTCCCTCCATTCCGCGTGCTTAGGGGCTTTAGGTTTTGGAATCCGCCATTGACTTTCCGCCTCGGAGTTAAAGCCTTCGTGATCGGCATATATATATATATATGAATGATCGTTTTAAGGCCATTTTTCCTCGCTAGAGCGGGGGTTCGCCTTGCGGACCCCATGACAATCATGGCTCCCTTTTTAAGGCAATGTTTTTATGGCCTGATGCCCTTCCTGATGCCAACCCCTAGTTGCTTCTTACGCTGCGCAGGGATACGGTGTACCTATTCTATATTGGGGTACACACCGGGATCATTCATCCCAGCAAGATTGTACTCAATTTGTAGACCTCGGAAGGATGACAGGCTGAGTCAACCCCCCTGGCATTAATTCAGCGATTGACTGGGATTCAAACTCAGGATCCTAGGATCCCAAGCCTGCACCCCAACCGCTAAGCCAACACCCGGCTTATATACTGTATAGTCTAGTAGGAAGACTAGGTCCCCCTGCACCCCCCGGAGATATACTTCTAATCAGTGTTTCTAGATTGGAAAAAATGTGTAGAAAATGACTAGCTATGGCCCCAAGCTGAAAAAATGTCCCACATACCATTTTTATGCAAATTACTGCTGCCATTATCAAAAAAACGATTTTTGACATATCTCAGCCAATATTGCAGATAATTGAAAAATGAAGGTGTCTAGACCCATGTTTTGAAGGGCATAGATCATGATAGAACTATTCATAACATGATTACATGTGTCTATGGTATACTAGTATGCATATTAATGCTGTAATTACAAAATAATCAGTTTTACAAATGATAAGGATACGTTAATACTGCAGATAACTTAACATGGTACATAAGGGGTCTAAACCCAGGTATTTTCAAGGTTAAATGTCAACAAGATGCTCCTGAGTCTTGCATAGGGGCGGGACATTGGCAGTAACATTGGTACCACTCAACTTTTCTTCCCACCATTGACTTTGTATTGCGAGAGATTTTCACTTGCTTATTTAAAGGTTTCTCACCCAGCCCACGTAAAATCTACCAACTCCTGCTGTTAACTCCCAAACATATTTTTTTATGTTATCCAATCACAGTGCAGAAATGACAGACTAGAGATCCAAATTAGTGCTGCTATAGCTGCCATTTTACATTTCCATCCATGTAACATGCGCGCTCGCGCGCTCGTATCAATTGGTAATGTCGCGCGCTCGTATCAATTGGTAACGTTGATGTTATTGAATACCTCAGTTGAAAGTTCAGTCTTCCATTCCATCTGTGTGTTGTTCTTGGTATTCATCCTCCAATCTAGCCAGGTAAGATGCTAACTATAATGTTACTCACACTCTTGATTTCAGTTTCTGCATGAAATCATAAACAGGCAGAATAACAGCTGAGCCAGCTAGCACCATGTTAGCTAACGTTAAAGCTAGCCTCATCTATGTACAGTATGTTCCTAATGTCGGTGTAACTTAAACTTTTGTTAATGCCAAACATGAGACATATCTGTTGACTTCTGTATATGAATTGAACCAGAAAGAGGCACGACAGCTGAGCTAGCTACAGTAACTTAGCACAATGTTTCATTGGCCTAGATAGCTAACGTTAGTGTGGAAGAATTTAGATGTTTTAGCTATTAGCACTTTTGATGCCACTAAACATGGTTTAGTCAGCTAAAAAGTACCCTAGTGTAGAACATGACTCAGAACCTCTGTTACCTCACTGAAAACTCAGAGCCTCCTTTCACAGGCACTTTTAACATCATTCGTGATTTCTTATTTGTCATTTAACAGTGATGGTAGACATCGACAGCAAGCATGCCCAAAAGAAAACGGAGTGTAGAACCAGGTTTGTGTAGCATACATGGTAAAATGTATAACCATCACTGAGTAGATTTTAATTGATACTTGGGTTCATGTATTATGAGAGGAGCTATTCCAATAAATGTCTACAGTATTTCCCTCTCTGTACTTTACAGATATCTGACTTGGCTGGAAGTCCACCTGACAAATCTGGAAAGCACGCACCCAGGGGCCAAGGACCTGCTTACTATGGGTGCAATCGCAGTGGCTCGCTCGATGATACCAGGGGCACTCAGTGCTGTCGACAAGACAATGGAAGAAACGTTCATGCGCTTTGCTAAATCATCAGGTACATCATTTTCTTTCAGTACATTATACATTTGAAACTGTAGAAACCAGCTTTATATGATGTAAACTGCTCTTACAAAACATTTCCCTTTTAATGATTGGGTTATGCAATTAAAATATGTTCACTTTTCAGGTGGCTTTGCTGGCCTGTACAGTCAGTTTGGGGCATACCAGAGATGGTGCCGAACAACCACAGCACGGGCACAGTTCTATGAAAAGACCCTTGAGATGGTGGATCTCATCGATGACCCAGACTGCCCAAGAGCAGGGAGACATCGTGAACTAGAGAAGGCAGAGATCAGAAAAGGCGAGGAGGCCGTTCAGCGAACCCTAACTACTATCAAGAACTTCACCAATCCGTTCACCATCATTGATAAGGACAAACTCTACTGCCTGGCCTCTGGTGCTCCCGTCCCCATGGATGTTGAGATGGATGTGTTACAAGCAGAAGCTGTGGGGAAAGCTGCGAAAGCTGACTTCATCAGGCGCCTGGAAAGCGGAGAACCTGAGAGCTTCTTCAACCCAATCAAGAGAAAGAAACTCAAGACCATGGAGGCTAGTAACAAGAAGATCACACTAACATCCTCACAGGGCAAGGTAAGGATGTAATCCAATACCCAAGTGCTTTTGTATTTTATGTTGTATTTTTAAATGGCGTCCTGTACATGCTATATTGAGATACAAGATTGAACTCCAAATTTGTTTATTAAAGACAGTGCACATCAATGAACAATGTAAAGATTGTAAATATGCCAATTTATAGCACATGAATAATTTTCACCTGTAGTCCTTCCTGTAGTACATATCAACCAATCACCATTTATCATTCCAGGTCATCCAGTATCAGGAGCAAATGGTCAAGTCAAGTGGTCAGATGGTCAAGTCTCAGAGTCAAGATGAGCCATTAGACCTGGGAGAACTCATGAAGTACTGCCTGATGCCAGTGCCTCCTAGCCTTGGGACACCAGATGGGTTCTTCTGCAAAACCAACAAAGCCTCCATTCTGCACTACCTTTTAGAGGACACCACACCACAAGATCTGCAATACCCCAAGGATGCCCTGTTCATCCAGGATGGAATGGCGCTGCTGCATACCCTTGCCAACCTTCCCCCAACATGTGGTGAGATATGCTTGCAGGTGCTTGATCAGATGGTGGCCAAGCAGCACTTTCTGTTCTCAACTGACAGTTACCATCCTGAGTCAATCAAAGCGCAGGAAAGGCTGAGGCGGGGCAGCTCAGAGAAGATCATTCTGGCTGGACCAGCAACCAGGAAGCCATATGACTTCAAAATGTTCCTTGCAAATGACGACAACAAAAAGCAGATGTGCCAGCTTCTTCTGAAAGTGTGGAGTGGACAAGAGGCAGCTACCAGGCTGGAGAGAACAGAGATGGCTGTGCTGATCGTGGAGGGGAAGGCCCACCAACTTGCCTCAACGAATGGCAAGGTAAAATTGAAAGCCCTTCGTGAATGGCGATTCAATTTGTAATTTTTCCTGAAAAAAAGGTGATTACCTGTGATGTTTGTCTAGATCTGAAACTGGCAGTGACTGGTGATTGAAATGCGGTGCCTTTTTGTGTTTCAGGTCGAGGTACGTGAACTCCCCACGATCTACAGCAACCAGGAAGAGACTGATACCAGGGTGGTTCTGTACCTCCATCATGCTGCTACCATCGGATACAAGAACGCTGTAGTCAGAACACCGGACACAGACATCCTCCTGATCCTGCTCCACCATGCCCACAACATCAAGCTGACGGTGTACCTGGATACAGGGTCAGGGAAGCATCGCCAACTTGTCAACGTCTCTGAGCTGGCAGAATCCCTGGGAGAGGACTACTGTGCCACTCTCCTGGGGTACTATGTGTTCAGCGGAGAAGACTGCACCAGTGCCTTCAAAGGGAAGGGAAAAGTCGGGCCCTTGAAAAAGCTGGAGAAGAATCCCAGGTTTCACAGGGCATTCGGTGAACTGGGTGACAACTGGGATGCCAACCCTGAGGTGGAGAGGCAGTTAGAAAAATTCACCTGTGTGATGTACGGCCAGAGTCGCGAGTCATCAGTGGACATTGTCCGTGCCAAGCTGCTACGAAAAATGGTGGGAGAGGACAAGACCCTCACATCCAAGTCCAAGGTTGATCTGGCTCGCCTTCCTCCATGCCAGTCTGCCCTGAAGCCGCACATCCAGCGTGTGAACCACCGCGTAGCATTGTACAAAAGAGCCGATCAACCTATCATCGAAAAGCCAAAACCTTATGAGGAGCAAGGATGGATAAGGACTGATGAAGGACTGTTGAAACCAATGTGGTCCAGTGGTCCCATCCTACCAACCTCACTGGTGGATCTTCTGAACACAGGAGAGCACGAAGAGGAGGAGGAAGAGGAAGGAGAAGAAGAGTTTGACTCTGACGATTTCGATGAAAATGATGATGACTGACTCAGTGTAGAATCACTAATGCTAATGATGTTTATCTAAAACAAGCAAGAGAAGAGTGGTCACATTGAGTGCTAGGACTATTTTGACAGTTGTAATATTTAGAAAAATAAAACTTTGTGTTAACGTCTGTGTAGACGGACCTTAATATGAGTCTATTATTTCGTAAAACTGTGATTATTTTGTAAATAAAGCACTAATTAGCATACTAGTATACCATAGACACATGTAATCATGTTATGAATAGTTCTATCATGATCTATGCCCTTCAAAACATGGGTCTAGACACCTTCATTTTTCAATTATCTGCAATATTGGCTGAGATATGTCAAAAATCGTTTTTTTGATAATGGCAGCAGTAATTTGCATAAAAATGGTATGTGGGACATTTTTTCAGCTTGGGGCCATAGCTAGTCATTTTCTACACATTTTTTCCAATCTAGAAACACTGATTAGAAGTATATCTCCGGGGGGTGCAGGGGGACCTAGTCTTCCTACTAGACTAGTATGTATCTCTTCCTTGAGATACATAAACTTGAGATCCTTCCTCTGTCGTTGTCTCTTCCTTGAGCTTTGATCTTTGAAAAAGAAATCTTTGTGTAGCCACCCTTCACCCTTTTTACCCTGACCCCACATAATCTCCTTTTCCCATATTTCAATCAATGCTCCTGCTGTAAAAGTTTATTTATTTAAAAAAATGTAGACAATTTATTTTTCAACTGATACTCTAGATTGTAGATTTGTGTAAAAGTATTTGAGATGATGTGCGATGACAAAATAGCAACAAAACATTTCAGTTTTCTTTTAAAGAAAAATGTCTGAAAACTTTTTTTCTTTTTTTCTTAACGAGACAGTACCATATACCTTTGCATTCAGTTTGGCATAAATTGTTGCAATAATTTACATCAAATCTGTTGAAATAAATTGCACCCTTTTCTCAACTCTGGTGTAAATTATTAATAAATTATATCAGATCCATGATTGTTCACAATTTTCAAAGACAGTACCTTTGTAAGGCTGAAGGTAGGATGTCAAGACCAACCCCAGAAAAAGCAAAGTTCGGTGAAGGGCCAGTAGGTGGGGGTGACTGTGATTCCTGCTGAGATAAAGTTTTAACGAGTGAGAAACGACTGAGATTTACAATTAGGCTAAAAAATAAAGTGCATTCAGAAAGTATTCAGACCCCTTCACTTTTTTCACATTTTATGTTGCAGCCTTATGCTGGAATCGTTTAAATTCATTTTTTCCCTCATCAATCTACACTCAATACCCCATAATGACAAAGAGAAAACAGGATTTTAGAAAGTTTTGCAAATTTATTAAAAAGAAAAAACTGAAATATCACATTGACATAAGTATTCAGACCCTTTGCTATGACACTTGAAATTTAGCTCAGGTGCCTCCCATTTCACTTGATCATCTTTGAGATGTTTCTACACCTTGATTGGAGTCCCCTGTGGTAAATTAAATTGATTGGACATGATTTGGAAAGGCACACACCTGTCTACATAAGGTCTCACAGCTGACAATGCACATCAGAGCAAAAACCAAGCCATGAGGCCGAAGGAAATGCCTGCAGAGCTCAGAGACAGGATTGTGGCGAGGCACAGATCTGGGGAAGCCTACAAAAAAATTCCTGCTGCATTGAAGGTTCCCAAGAGCACAGTGGCCTCCATAATCCTTTAATGGAAGAAGTTTGGAACAACCAGAACTCTTCCTAGAGCTGGCCGCCCGGCCAAACTGAGCAATCGGGAGAGAATGGCCTTGGTAAGAGAGGTGACCAAGAACCCGATGGTCACTCTGGCTGAGCTCCAGAGATCCTGTGTGGAGATGGGAGAAACTTTCAGAAGGACTACCATCACTGCAACACTCCACCGATCTGGGCTTTATGGCAGAGTGGCCAGACGGAAGCCAAACATTTCAATCTTGGTTTCATCACAACAACAACAACATGCATTTTAACGCCATTTTCCCTGCGAGAGTGGGGGTTAGCCTTGCGGTCCCCATGACAATCTTCTCCATTTTGCCCTATTTTCTGCATCTCTCCTTGTTAACCCCCTTGCCCGCATTTCTTCTTCCACCATCTTTAGCAAAGTCTTTCTCAGTCTTCCCCGTCCTCTACTTCCTTCTACATTCATTTCCATCACTCTTCTCAACCAGTCACTTTCATCCTTCCTCAACACATGACCAAACCATCTCAACCTGTTCCTCTTCACAGCATCAATCACAGGTTCTATTCCCATCATCTTTCGCAATTCATCATTTGTCTTCCTCTCTCTCAACGATACTCCGCACATCCACCGAACCATTCGCATTTCCACCCTTTCCAGCCTTCGTTGCTGCTCGACGTTCATTACCCATGTCTCACTCCCATAAATCATAACACTTCTCACACATGCAGCATACACCTTTCCCTTCAGCTTCAACGACACTCCCCTCCTCATCAGCACGCCACTCAGTTCCCGAAACTTCTTCCATGCACATCTCACTCTGGCAACTGTTGCAGAGTCTGATCCACCGTCGCCATTCAGCATGTCTCCGAGGTAGCAAAATGTTTTCACACCTTCCAGCTTCACGCCGTCTCCAAGATCCAACTCAACATTTCCTCCATCTGCAGCTCCCTCTGTGCACACCCAAAATTTGAATGTAGCTGCCACACTGGTTAATGACCCTCTCAGACCACAACATTTTTGATGAACCCACTCAGCGCACATTGTACATTGAATGAAGTTCAATCCGACACCCTTCCTGCACAGAGCACATGGCCACTTCCCAGTTCTTTCCACATCACCACATGCTTTACCACTTGCCATCACCTTCGTCTTTCCTATATTCACCTTCAGACCTTTTGTCTCCATACATTCCTTCCACTTGTTCATCTTTTCCTTCAGTCCATCCATACTTTCTGCAATCAACACCAGATCATCTGCATACAACAACTCCCACAGTAAGCCCTCCTTTAAGTTCTGAGCCAGCACCTCCATCACAGCTACAAATAGTAGTGGACTTAATACCGACCCCTGATGCACTCCCACCTTCACCTCAAACTCACCACTGTTCCCGTCCTTCGTCCTTACAGCTGTGCGCCTCTTTTGTACATTGCCATCACTACTCTGATCAACCATTCCTCCACTCCTAACTTCCTCAATGCCCATGTCAATACTTTGCGTGGAACCCTATCGAATGCTTTCTCCAGATCAACAAACCCAAGAAACAACTTCTTCCTCTTCTCCATGTACTTCTCCTGCAACTGCCTCACAATAAAGAGCACGTCTGTCGTTCCTCTTCCTGGCATAAATCCAAACTGCATTTCGTCGATCTTCACCTTCTTCCTTATCCTCCTCTCCAACACCCTTTCCAATACCTTCATTCCATGCTCCAATAACTTTATCGCTCAGTAGGAGCCACACTCCAGAGGGTCACCTTTCCCCTTGTATAGAGGGACGAGGGTACTCAGTTCCCAATCCACTGGAATGCGGCCTTCTTTCACCACCAGATTACAGATCTCTGTCATTATCTTCACACCCCAACCTCCTGCTGCCTTCAACATATCTGCCACAACTCCGGTCAGCCCTCCGCTTTTCTACTCTTCATTGCATTTATCGCTTCCTCAACTTCCTTCTCAGTTATCTTCTCTGCCAGTCCTAAAACTGGGTTACTCTCTATGTTGCCATCCCATTCATTCTCTGTATTCAACAGCATTTCCATATATCTTTTCCATCTTCCTTTAATTCCATCTGGGTCCACAACGATTTGTCCCACTTCATCCTTCAAGCAACTCACCCCCATCAATCACATCACACCTCTCTTTCGCTATCTGCTTTGCAATCCTGAATACCGCTCTCTGGCCCTCTTCCGAATCCAAGCGTTCTCCGAACATTTTCCTACATGCCTCCTGCGCCTTTGCTACCTCTTTCTTTGCAGCCTTCTTGGCTGCCTTATAACTTTCATGCTCTGCTTTTTCTGCTCCTGTACCCTTCACATTCTGCCACTCCTTGAACTTCTTCCTCTTCTCGTCAATCCTCTTTCCAACTTCATCATCCCACCACCATGTTTCCGAGTGCCTCGGTGGTCCTTTTTCCCATCCACATACCTCACCAACGGCTCCCAACAGACTATCTTTCATTGACACCCAACCACGTTCAAGCTCAACCACATCATCCTCTACCCTACTCAGCCTCTCTTTTAATGCCTCCCTTACTGTCACCTCTTTCAACCTCCACACCTTCATTCTCGGTTGGTATTTCACCCGCCGAGCTCTCCTCGCACCTTTCACCCTTATGTCACAGACAACCAAGTGGTGCTGTGAAACAGCCTCCTCCCCCAGGATCACCTTTGTGTCCCGGAGGTGCCGCCTATCTTGCCTACGCACCATCAGGTAGTCAACGGTTGTCGTCGACCCACCTGACGTGTATGTAACAAGCTTATTATCCCCTTTCTGGAACTGAGTATTACAAATCAACAAATCAGCTCCATCAGCAAACTCCAAAATCCTTTCACCTTCTCCATTTCTCACACCATATCCGTAACCCCCGTGAACTCCCTCAAAACTGTCCATGCTCCTTCCCACATGTCCATTTAGGTCTCCTCCTACCACAACAACTTCCTCATCTTTCACGTTTTCCATCAGCTTCTCTATCACACACCAGAACTTGTCCTTCTCTTCATCGCTCCGACCAACCTGCGGAGCATATCCCGAGATGACGTTCACCAAGAGCTTTCCAATCATCATTTTCACCATCATCAACCTATCACTCACTCTAGGCACACTCACCACACTGTCTACAAACTCCTCAGAAAACAGGACACCAACACCATTCACGTCCTCCGGGCACCCTTGCCACACAAACTTGTATTTCTGTCCCTGCCTACCCTTCACCATTCTCACACCACTTCCCTTCCATCTTGTCTCTTGCACACAACATAGGTCCACTCTTCTTCTGATCAATACTTCCACCACTGAATACTTCCATCTCCCTGTCATTCTCCCTGCATTCCATGTCCCAAACCTCAGAAACTGATCTCCACTTCGGGCTGTACCCTGCCCATATGTCGTTGTAATTGTCATGGTTCTCTTTTTGAGGCAATGTTTTTAATGGCCGGATGCCCTTCCTGACGCCAACCGTCTTAGTTGCCTCTTACGACACGCAGGGATATGGCGTACCTATTCTAACCAGGGTTCTTCTGTCTGGCCACTCTGCCATAAAGCCCAGATCGGTGGAGTGTTGCAGTGATGGTTGTCCTTCTGGAAGTTTCTCCCATCTTCACACAGGATCTCTGGAGCTCAGCCAGCGTGACCATCGGGTTCTTGGTCACCTCTCTTACCAAGGCCCTTCTCTCCCGAGTGCTCAGTTTGGCCGGGCGGCCAGCTCTCGGAAGAGTCCTGGTTGTTCCAAACTTCTTCCATTTAAGAATTATGGAAGCCACTGTGCTCCTGGGAACCTTCAATGCAGCAGAAATCTTTTTGTAGGCTTCCCCAGATCTGTGCCTCGACACAATCCTGTCTCTGAGCTCTGCAGGCAGTTCCTTCGACCTTTTGGCTTGGTTTTTGCTCTGATATGCATCGTCAGCTGTGAGATCTTATCAAGACAGGTGTGTGCCTTTCCAAATCATGTCCATTCAATTGAATTTACCACAGGTGGACTCCAATCAAGGTGTAGAAACATCTCAAAGATTATCAAGAGAAATGGGAGGCACCTGAGCTAAATTTCAAGTGTCATAGCAAAGGGTCTGAATACTTATGTCAATGTGATATTTCAGATTTTTCTTTTTAATAATTTTGCAAAACTTTCTAAAATCCTGTTTTCTCTTTGTCATTATTGGGTATTGAGTGTAGATTGATGAGAGAAAAAATGAATTTAAACGATTTCAGCATAAGGCTGCAACATAACAAAATGTGAAAAAAATGAAGGGGTCTGAATACTTTCTGAATGCACTGTATATAAAACTAGCAGGAGTACCCGGTGTTGTCGGGAGATCGGGGGCGGCAGTGGGGGGAAGGAGAGGGAGTGGTGAGGAAGGGAGTGGGTGGAGTGGAAGGGGGGAGGGGAGGGGGAGGTCGGGGGAAGGATATACTGCATATACATATTTTGAGGGGTGGGGTGGCTTCGACAGGCCCTTCCGTTTTGGGGGAGGAGGAGAAGGGAAGGAGGAAAAAATTTCTTTGGTAAAATACCCTCTGCCACTATCACCAGGTGGCGCTACACTTGTACATGGAGAATTTACGCCCCTCTCCCGGTCCCCCACACCCCCGAATGAGGCCGCGGCCACATAGCCTATGTTACCCCCCAGCCAAAGTTGTATTTGTATTTATACTCCGAGTAAAGTATAAAAGCGTTTAAAGCTGGAGCACCTGGCGTTGCTCAAGCGAAAAAGCAACATTAACATATTTGAAATGAGGGCAAATATCATAGAAAAGCAATTCCAGCCAAATCAGTATCCATCACAAATGTCAAATCATCATTTTACCTTTTCGTTGAATATATGCTGCCGAATGTGCCGTTCATCACATTTCTGAGTTAAGTATGATGACGTTCAGGAAGAAGAAGAATCCCTACCACCAACCTCGACCGCTTCAATAATAATTGTTTTATTGTGTTCAAATATCTGGTGATTGTTTTGTATTTATTTATGCTATTGTGTACTTGTATATAACTGTCGTTAATCAAAAAGGCTTAGGCACAATAGAGCGATTTTTTTTAATCCAAAAAAACTAACTTTTTTTTTTCAAATTATTTCATTTTTATTTTTTGGCCTAAAACACTCCCAGGCACTCACTGATTAACCTCTGAAAGTTTGACGAATATCCGTTCAGTCATCTCTGAGAAAAATGGCGACACACACACAGAAGACACACACACACACACACACACACACACACACACACACACACACACACACACACACACACACACACACACACACACACACACACACACACACACACACACACACACACCAACGGCTCTCTTATATAGTAGATATATTAAAGAAAAAACAAAGAAAAGGAATAAGTGAAGTTAACTGAGGCAGTGTACACAAAGAGAGAAGAATAAAACAAAGGTCAAGAGTTGCAACTTCTTTAATTATCTATCCTAAAAAATGGGGGGCGGGGGGGGGGTGAGGGGAGGAGGTGGGGAGAGAAGCATTTCCCTCCAAACATTTTAATAAACACCGACAAGTTTATTCAAAGACAGCATATTGTACTTCACAAACATATTACATGTTTATCGATGAATCTCAATGAGGATGTAAAATGAAATGAAACACGTGAAAAAAAGGATTTTTTGTCACATGCATTTGTTATTGTTGTTGCTATCATTATTGTTTGTGCGGTCCTTCCATGCACTTTTACATATTTTTACATTGTTTCATGAAATATTACTATATATAATTATGCGTGCTCCTTCCGAGTCCTTCTCAATGGTTCCTGCTAGTGTTGAATCTTTTGATGTAAAGTTGTATTCTGTCTGTCTGTCCATCTATATAATCGACCCCACCAGTAGTAACCCCATCATATTGCATACTGTTGGAATCCTCTTGATAAATGGAGATGCAAGAAAACATTTTCAAACCTATAGGGTCGGGGATTCACAGTTGGAGAAGATCCCCATTCTCTCTGTGTAAATGTGTGTTGTACAGCACCTCCCAGTGGTAGCCAGCATTACAAAATTCTTATTTTTACTCTCTTTTTCTAAGTTCTAAACTCCTTCCGCACAATGTGCAGGTACCTCTGTTAGTAATAAATGTTACTGTATGAATTGCTATATTAAGCTCACATTCACACTTCTTTTAATAGGGCACAAGCGTACAAGCGCTGAGCGCACAAGTGCACAAAGCGCTTTTAATACCGCACAAGATCTGTCAGCAACCCTCTTATGGTTAAACTGCCAAAATCAAGACACTCTGCTCACCTTCACTCCTTCATTCCTCTTTTCTCCCGCCTCTGGAACAAACTCTCTCACTCTCTTCAATCCCACTCCACCCTACAGGTCTTTAAAACGGCTGTTCACCACCATCTCTTATCCAAAATCCATCCATCCCCCATCCAAAACCTTGATCTTTTCTACCCCCGCTAATTTCACCCCAGATTCACTTTTTTGAAATACCAACTTCCTTCCCGGAAGTCCTTGCAGTGTCCTTGTGTTTTATACTTCTCCCACCCCTCCCCCCCTTCCCACACCTCCTCCCCCCCAAGCCCTCCCACAGATCTCCCGATGTCCCTGCTCTCAAATGTTGTGTTTGCGTGCTTCCGCTTCTCTCCCCATCTTGTCTACCTCTACCCTGATTATATGTTTTGTGTGTCTGTTTGATTTTTTTTTGTGTGATAAATGTTAGCTCTTTCACGAGCCTCGATCCTGTATACCAAAAAAAAAATCGATCCTTTGCCTTCCAACCAAGTAAATCGATTATTGTTTTTATTTTTTTTGTATACAAGATCGAGGCTCGCGTAAGAGCTAACTAACATCAATCACAAAAAGACAAACTGACACATAAAACATAAGATAAAGGGAGTGGGAGACAAGATGGGGAGAGAGGGAAGCACACAAGTACAATATTTGAGAGCACCTAGTAATAATTTTTGAGAGCACCTAGTAATAATTTTTGAGAGCATCTAGTAATAATTTTTGAGAGCACCTCGTAATAATTTTTGAGAGCACCTAGTAATAATTTTTGAGAGCACCTAGTAATAATTTTTGAGAGCACCTAGTAATAATTTTTGAGAGCACCTAGTAATAATTTTTGAGAGCACCTAGTAATAATTTTTGAGAGCATCTAGTAATAATTTTTGAGAGCATCTAGTAATCATTTTTGAGAGCACCTAGTAATAATTTTTGAGAACACCTAGTAATAATTTTTGAGAGCATCGAGTAATAATTTTTGAGAGCATCTAGTAATAATTTTTGAGAGCATCTAGTAATAATTTTTGAGAGCACCTAGTAATAATTTTTGAGAGCATCTAGTAATAATTTTTGAGAGCATCTAGTAATAATTTTTGAGAGCATCTAGTAATAATTTTTGAGAGCACCTAGTAATAATTTTTGAGAGCACCTAGTAATAATTTTTGAGAGCACCTAGTAATAATTTTTGAGAGCACCTAGTAATAATTTTTGAGAGCACCTAGTAATAATTTTTGAGAGCACCTAGTAATAATTTTTGAGAGCACCTAGTAATAATTTTTGAGAGCACCTAGTAATAATTTTTGAGAGCACCTAAGTAATAATTTTTGAGAGCACCTAAGTAATAATTTTTGAGAGCACCTAAGTAATGATTTTTGAGAGCACCTAGTAATAATTTTTGAGAGCATCTAGTAATTTTTGAGAGCACCTAGTAATAATTTTTGAGAGCATCTAGTAATAATTTTGGAGAGTATCTAGTAATAATTTTTGAGAGCACCTAGTAATACATTTGAGAGCACCTAGTAATACATTTGAGAGCACCTAGTAATAGCACCTAGTAATGCACCTAGTAATGATTTGAGAGCACCTAGTAATACATTTGAGAGCACCTAGATTTTGAGTTTTCCAAGGTACCATTTATATTATTCTATGACAGCAAGAACGATTAAAGCTCGAAGATGTGCTGCTTCTTCTTTGCGAGGCACACACAAATACAGACGGACACGTCTCTTTTCAGTAACAGATTTATATTACCTGAAGTTGATGAAAAAAAACATGCTGCTGCTGCTGCTGATGCCGACAATTATCTCGTCCTCGATCTCTGCATTGTTCTCCAGCTCTCTCACTCACTCTCTCTCCCAGAAGGCCATACCGTTGTTGCAGCCTCTGGTGCTCCTTAGGTTGAAGAATAAATCAATATGTCGCTATTTTTTTTTTGGGAAAAAGTTAATTAAATAAATTTACAACATCCAATAATATAATAAAATATCACACATTGGCCATTGGTTTCTTCCAACTGCCATAAGTTTTTGAACATTTTTCCCATACCTGCTGCAACTGTCGAATTGAGCAATTGGGCTCACGGCCCATTACACCTCGCTCCAGTCTAAATGCCTGTAAGCTTGCTCCACCATCAGACAGACGTCGAACAGGAGAGAAGCGCTCAGAAGGAAGAGCCAGGGTGTTGGTTTCTTTGTAACTAAAAGAGGAAATTGCAAAGGAAAAAAAATAATAAGACCATCTGAATTGGACAAGACTATTTCAAAGGATAATGTGTCCTTTATGCCAGACAAGGGAAAAATAAAAATAAGACAGATAGCCAAAGTTTATGTTCAAAAGAAGTCCCATGACATCCAATCTTATGCTTACCCAAAAAGGTGGGAATGAACATGAAAAGTGCAAACAAAAATGCATAGAAATACCAAGAAATAAAAGCAGACCCTTCCGTATTTGTGCCTCATATTCATCTTTTGAGCTCAAATCCAAATTTCTTGGGTATATAGCAATAATAACAAATTTGACTTCACTGTTCCAATACTTATGGAGGGCACTGGATGTGTTTTAAGCAACAGGCTTTGAAAGATGTGGTTGAATGAATGAATATGAATGAATGAATGAATGATCGTTTTAAGGCCATTTTCCCCGCTAGAGCGGGGGTTAGCCTTGCGGGCCCCATGACAATCATGGTTCCCTGTTTGAGGCAATGTTTTTATGGCCGGATGCCCTTCCTGACGCCAACCCTTGGTCGCCTCTTACGATGCGCAGGGATACAGTGTACCTATTCTAAATCGGGATACACACCGTGATCATTCATCCCAGCAAGCTGGTACTCAATTTGCCGACCTCGGAAGGATGACAGGCTGAATCAACCCCCCTGGCGTTAATTCAGCGATCGAACGGGATTCGAACCCAGGATCCTAGGATCCCAAGCCGGCACCCTAACCGCTAAGCCAACGGTTGATACAACGAATTGAAATTTTCGGTTTCTTTTATTTTTCCAGCAATTAATTTATAGATTATGAATTGCAAATTGAAATGTCAAAATATATTCTATAAACGATGAGAAATTATATTTTGGTTACACACATTATTATTATTTTCATGAATGTAATTACTAATTGCAAACATTGTATAAAACACATTGTAAACTACTAGCTGGATCTGCATCCGGATCTTCACCAAAATTGAATCGATTTTTCCTTGTCAGACACCCAACCTGTCCACCAAGTTTCGTCCAAATCCGTCCATAACTTTTTGAGATATCCTGCTATGTATCGTTTTTGGCCCTATCCGGATCCGGCTCTTCACCAAAATCTAATAATTTCATCCTCGTCACATACACTACATCTCTGCCAAATTTCGTCCGAATCCGTCCACAACTTTTTGAGATATTTTGTTCACAAACGGACAAACAAACAGACAGACAGGGGTGAAAACATAACCTCCATCCACCTTTGGTGGCAGAGGTAAATAGCCGAGTGTCCCTTATTGTTGACTCCAGGACACCAATATTAGCATTAAGTGCAGAGTTTCACCTTTTTATTTATTTATTTAATTCCATAAGCTGACAATGCATTATCACAATGCTCGGGTGTCATAAACACCCACAGGGTGCACTCAGATGACCAAGCTCCAAAAGGTGGTAACCACACACAGACCCAAAGACCATTTGCGACCTGGATTATAAATGGTTGGAGTAAAAATTGTTTAACCAAATACAAGTGACAAGTGAAACAGAACTTGTGCCACAACATTAGAAATATACAAAAAAAAATATATTTCTTTACAAATTACACACTTTACCAAAAATTGCCTTAAACATATCTTAACTAAGCAAGTACAAAAAAAGTAAAGGTTTTACTTAAATGTGTGTGCAATCTATGAATTCTCAAACCAGGGCAGCTGTCACCTCAATACAACATTCCTGGCAACACACATGTTGAGCTGTTGTATCGAGCATGTGATTCAAGTCATACACAGAAAGTCCTCCATATATGAGAGGGATGTGAGGGATGTGCTCCTGAAAAAGCTCGCATATAATGAATTCGCATGTGGCTATTAGCACTTTTAATACAAAACATAGGGATGCGTAACTGGACTTGACTTTCCCCTGACTCCACGTCTTCTCAAACAATAATGACTTTTCTCATGATATGTTTATTTAAACAATAATAACATAATGATATTATGTAAATGTACAGTATGGTAAAATGTACAGTATGGTCAATCCAAACTGCAAGCATCGAATCCATCTTCTCTAGCCTCGTGTTCCTCACTCTTGCTGATATATTTGCAGAGAGAGGTGTAGATGCACTCACTGCTGAACTTCTGATCTTCTCAGCACTTTTCTTTATGTTTCTGAAGGTTGACTCACCAAGGTTATTGCTCAACTGACCAGTGACGTCCTAACATCCTAAAATCTCTAGCATTTGCTCTAAAGATTGTGATGTCTTCAAGAAGATAGCGACATAGCGACTTCCTCTTCATATTGTCGCGTCTACCCTGTAGTGAAGACCTCAGGGTGACAGATGACCAAAACGAGCTTTAACTCCGGGACATTTACCAAAAACGATGGCAGTGTTATTTCTTAAGCACACGAGGGAAACGGAGTTCCCTGGTCTTATTTTCACGGACAGACACGACACGGGGGGTTATCCGATCCCCACAGACAAATAAACGCACAAGACATGCACAACAAAGAAATGCAATAAGTAATTGGGTTTAATGAAAATAAATGCCAGGAAACAAAAGGAATGTGCAGTAAAATCTAATTCCTAAATGAGGATCCTCCACTCAGACACAATTACAACACAAGGGGAAAACAAATGTAAAAATAAATGTGGTGTGGTGCGTTGGCTGGTACTCAGCTCCGGTCTCCACGACGGTTTGGGGCCATCACAGGTCCTGCGTCCCTGCGTGGGAAAACATGCAATGGCGCGAAGTCGGGTCCTTCTTGTTCGGCTGCACCGAGCTCCAACTGTCCCGAACTTCCCAGGCGCGCACGACACGAAGCGCAGGCGTCACGAGCCAACACCAAGAGAGAGAAAGGGGTGCGTCCGTCTTCACCAATGCCCGGAACAGAGAGAGTGAATGCGAATGCGACCACCTTTGTGCAAGGAACAGAGAGAGAGAATGCGACTGCTCATATCCAGAGCCCGGACCAAGAGAAAAAAAGAGAGAGCAAAATGGTGGTCGCTTAGCCTTTTTGCTCCTGGTGCTCGAATGTTCAACGATGACGTCACACTCGCTCCAATCACCGAGCGCCGTCAAATCGTCCCAACCAATCGTCCTCTGGGGCGTGGCCTCACGGCCACACTTGGCGCTCTTCGAGAAGATTCTGCTGGGTGGTGTAGTCGTGTCTGTGTACCGTCAGGGATCGCGTTGTTTTAATTAGGTGCTGATCGCATGGTTGGCCGAGTGTGCTTTATAAGAACAAAGGGAAAAATCAGAGGTGATTACACACTGGGAATTTAGCCATATGCCCCAGCTAATTAGCATAGCTCCACCCCTCGCATGGAGACACATAACGCTTACAAAGACATCCAGTCCTGACTTAAATACATGAAGGTTTCTTCTTCGCGACATTCGGAGCACACTACTCTACATAATTATACCTCGCCTAAAGTATTTCATTACCTACCCCCACACACGTAACAATATTATGAACAGCTGGAGTAAGGTTTGATGGTGCAGGACACTTGTAGGCCATGGTTAAATGTGAGAAAATGCGAGAGTAAGCCAGAGATCCACACAATCGGACGGCCAATACGAGAGTGAGGATGGCGAGTACAGCAACACCACGCTGCTCCCACAACGCCCTATGCATGACAACTAAACAACTGATTCCGTACAGAACAAATCACAGAATAGCGAACTTTTCTCGCATATATTGAATTTTTAAAATTTTTTTTATACAAGATCGAGGCTCGTGTAAGAGCTAACATTAATGACAAAAAAACAAAAACGGACACATAAGACAAAATAAAGGGAGCGGGAGACCAGATGGGGAGAGGGGAAAGCACACAAGTACAACATTTGAGAGCAGGAACATCGGGAGATCTGTGGGAGGGAGAGGGCTTGGGGGGAGAAGGCATGGGAAGGGGGGTGGGGGAGGGGGTAAGGGAGGTAAAAAACACATGGAGTAAAAAAAACCCCCCAAAAAACACATGGACACAGCTAGGACTTCCAGGAAAGAAGTCGGTATTTCAGAAAAGTGGATCTGGGGTGAATTAACAGGGGTAGAAAAGATCAAGGTTTTGGATGGGGGAAGATAAGAGATGGTGGTGAACAGCTGTTTTAAAGACCTGGAGGGAGGAGTGGGATTGAAGAGAGTGAGGGAGTTTGTTCCAGAGGTGGGAGAAAAGAGGAATGAAAGAGTGAAGGTGAGCAGGGAGTCTTGATTTTGGCAGTTTCACCAGAAGAGGGTTGCTGGCAGATCTTGTGCGACCTGTAGGAGTATTTGGGGGACAGAACACAGACAGGGCTGGGGGGGCTAGGCCAGCGAGGAGTCGGACATCCAATCGAACATCTCTGGAGAGACCTGAAAATGGTTGGCCACCGACGGTCCCCATCCAACCTGACAGAGCTTGAGAGGATCTGCAGAGAAGAATGGCAGAAAATCCCCAAATCCAAGTGTGCAAAGCTTGTCGCGTCATACCCAAGAAGACTCGAGGCTGTAATCGCTGCCAAAGGTGCTTCAACTAAGTACTGAGTTAAGGGTATGAATACTTATGTCAATGTGATATTTCAGTTTTTTATTTGTAATAAATTTGCAAACTTTCTAAAATCCTGTTTTCTCTTTGTCATTATGGGGGTATTGAGTGTAGATTGATGAGGGAAAAAATGAATTTAAACGATTGCAGCATAAGGCTGCAACATAACAAAATGTGAAAAAAGTGAAGGGGTCTGAATACTGTCTGAATGCACTGTACATGTTACCAAATAAAGGACAAAAAACAATCAAGCCTCACAGACAGTAATTAATCAATCAATTACATGAAAAACATAAATACTAACCGTGTCTGTTCAAGAGCATGCAGTCCCAAACCGCCTGCTCTTTGCCCAGGATTTATTGGCTGCTGAGCCAACTGACGCTGAATATTTGCAGGAATCTCAGCTGTGGGGTCCGTGACAGCTAGAGTGTGACGCTTCACCCCACCACGACCAGCCAGGTACCTGAATACACGTGAAAAGCCAGGGTCTCAATTACAACAGAAACCCATCACCATGATCAAAAACTTTATGCAGTCAGATAATTACCACTGATTTAACAACACAGTTCATATAGAAAAGGTGGAATCAACAAAACGTTGACCTAAGTATGCTAATCGCTGTGGGAAGAAAGGAGAAGCTGATGTTTCAGGCTTTAATCCTTTGTCGCATAAAAGTGGCGTTGGTGCCACTACTCATTTTAGGCCTCAAGCTGACACCGTGTATTGTTCAATCCCGTTCTGAGGTCAGAGACTAAAAAATAAGCACTGGTAATCTGAGTACGTGCCGAGTTGTAGCACATACAAAAAGTTTAACTAACAGATCCTGCCAGTTTGAATCTAGGCCTATCAGAACACTTGCTTGGGTCACATGACATACAAAATGGCGGCGCCCATGTCGCGCTGAATGTTTAGTCATGGCCTCGGGAAAATCGCGTTTAAAGTGCTTCATGCACTTTGAACACGTCGTGAATGACATAACTTCGCCGTTTACGCCTCTTAGATGGAGTAAATATCGTGAATGCCTGCAGACGTGGCTGCAATTGGACGGTGAGTGTCACAATCTTGCCAACAGACACCAGCATCTGGTCAACGTCGAGTTCACCAACATTCCTGCAGAGGCAGGATTTCACCCTACATGTTATCAACGCTTCATCAACAAGAGACTGATAGAACTGAGTTCCAAAAAATGTCTGAAGAGGCAGCTGCAGCAGAGTTTGGAGAGTGAGGGATCGCTTCAGTGTTCAGGTTCAGGTTCAGTACACACAGGCCAGCAACATCAGTCTGCTGTACACAGGCCTAGTCCGCGGAAAAAATTGAGGTCACGTTCTGACCTGCATTCACCCAAACATGTCCTCCCAGCAGTGTGCATTATTTGCAAGAAGGCAGACCGGTACGTGAGAGTCTCTCATAAAACAACAAAGGATAGCTTGATGCAAGCTGAAACGTTAACAGCAGGTGAGTACAAAATCTAAAATAAATTGATAGAAGACTGGAATACCGAAATGAATGATCAGGGAAAATACAAACTGTGATATTCACTTGATCTATGTTTTCAGGGAAATTGCTGGAAGCCGCTACTCTCAAAAATGACGAAGGCATCCTATTGCACATCAGAGGGAAAGACTGCGTTGCCCTGGAAGTGAAATACCACAAAGTATGTTGCAAAGATTACTGTAAAAATTTGTGGAAAACCCCGATGAAAGTGCAAAGCAGTACAGCTGAGAGGTAAGTTTCGAAACCACTGCTAAAGTGTGAAATAATTTTTTTGTACCAGAACATGAATTGAAATTTACCATGTTCGCTGTCCCTCTTCAGTGACTTTAACAATTTCCTGTTTTGTGAAGTTGACTCCACAGGGCCAAAGGCACAAGGTGATCTCTCCACATGGCCGGTTACTCCACATGAAGACATATGTCTGCATTTTACGTTTGCTTTCTAAATTCAGTGGTCTGCATGCAAAAGCCTATGTTCCTTGCAAAGGTTCCTTACAAATGGGAAAAACAAGGAAGCCCTAGTTGAGTTTCTGGTCACTGAATGGCAGGGTGCTGATTTCGGCGCAGTCAGAGGCGACATCAGTATCTACATAGCTCATGGAAATGAGTGTCATCGATTGGATGTCCATGATGCAGTTCTGTCGGTCCAGGTGATAAACGAACTAAAATGTGACCACGAAGAGGGAGACACACGTATCTTACTTCATTGCAAACATGCAGGTTTTACGCACAGCTGCGTAGTCTATCATAGTCCTGATACTGATGTGGCAGTCATAGCCTTGTCTGTGTGCCATGATATTTCTCTTAATACATGTATGTACTTTGCCACCGGAGTGAAGAACAAGGCGCATATCATAAATTTGATGAATGTAGTATCGGCCTTAGGGCCTGAAGTGTCCGCTGCTTTGATCGGCCTTCATACCTTCACTGGCTGCGACTCAATGAGTGCCTTCTACGGGAAGGGCAAACGTAAAGCATTTTCCATAATGACAGCGTCGGAGGAGTTTACCAATGCTTTCGTTGAACTTGGGCAAGAATTCATCCCGCCAGAATCGTTGATTGTCCGGCTAGAAACATTCGTCTGTCATTTGTATAGGCAGACTACATCCACCGAAGTCAATGACGCGAGATACAAAGTCTTCTGTCTTGCCTCGTCCTCCCCATGTGAACAAAGCATGCCTCCAACGAAGGATGCTTTAATTCAGCACACTAGGCGGGCCTCGTATCAAGCTGCGGTTTTTCGGCGCTCACTGCAACAAATGATGAATCCCCCATCCCCTGATGGTCATGGATGGACATTATTAAACGAAGAACTCTCCATCAAATGGATGACGAAGCCCCCAGCTCCAGAGAGTATTCTCGAAATAATAAGCTGCAAATGTCTGAAAACTCGTTGCGAAGGTGTGCTATGCTCCTGTCGTAAGTCAGGTTTGTCTTGCACCGATTTATGTTGTTGTAAGAATTGCATGAGCTCCACTGAGACTATCACACAACAGCGCTTACAAGGGGATGGAGGTGTGGACATCGACAACGATGAATATCTTGATGAATAACTGTTGGGGTGGAATGTTTTGCCTATGGATCGAATGAGATGGGAAAGTGCACTGACCAAATTTGTCATGTAATATCTAAGTTCTAAGTTTATGTTCAAAGTTTATGGCATTTTCCATTCACTTTGTAATGTTTTGAGGTAAAGAATGCTACTTGAGCCTGTGGACATTCAGAATTTTCGCATACATCGAAGCCTGTATCTTTGCGTATTGACATGACGGTGAATAAACTATTATGCAATTTACTTCAGGTGTGTGCCTTATTATTATCTATGGATTGATACTTATTGTATCAATGGATTATCATGTATTCATCGGATTCATACCGCCGACCATAATACCAAGCTTCCCTACTCTACATTCACTATGCTATCCCTGGTCATCATGCGGTCCCCATATGCATCTGGAGGCATTTTTTGTGTCGCCCCCTTCATCCGTTGTTTTCCAGACAACCACGAAACGTCGTCAATAAGCAGTATCCCTTCCATATGCCAAGCTTACCCATTTTCGAGAGGATATCTCTGATTGTTTCGAAAATATTTTGGGTTAATTTCGGAGAAATTCATCGAATTTTACAGTGGGTACGAACGACAAAAGTACATTTTTTACATTTCCGCTGTATGATGCGTGCGTAAGAGCCTTCAAAACTGACAGGGCCACAGAACCATGGGAGGTCTGTGCCTAGCATAAATTCCTAGGCTGAATTATATGTACTGACGGAGATACCACGCCGCAAAGTCGGCACCGGAGCTAAAAATCCTCCTTTTTGACTCTACATGACCTAGTTTGACGTGGTCGTTCACGGAAACTGGCAGGATTTCAGAGTTAAACGTTTAACACAAGGTCAGGCATGTTGTATACAATAAAACAATGCATAGAAATCTTAGTCCCACGAGTTCGGAATGAAACTCATTTTTTGGCACTATTTCAGGCCTCAGCTTGAGGCCTATTTGCTCCAAAAAGGGTTAACGCTTGAAAAATCAGCTTCGCATTACTTCCTATGATGACAGTTAGCATAATTCATACAACGTTCTGTTGATGGAATACATTAATCATCGTTTCAGCTCTCTAACCTCAATACACCTCTGCTAAAGTGTGGAGGAGGCCATTATGCCCATCAAGATGGGTACTAAGATGTGGGCACAATCTTGACAACATCTTAATACCCATCAAAAATTTGATCAGATGTAAGGAAAGAAAATCTCATTTCACGGTTACATTTAAAAAAATTTGTTTATAACCATAGTATGTTTGACCTTTTAGATTTTTATTCATTACCTCCGTCACCAAAGGTGGACGGAGGTTATGTTTACACCCTTGTATGTCTGTTTGTTTGTTTGTTTGTCTGTGTGTGTGTGTGTGTGTGCAAGATATTTCCAAAAGTAATGGACTGATTCGGACAAAATTTGGTGGAGAGGTTGGGTGTGTGACAAGTTCGAATTGATTACATTTTGGTGAAGATCTGGATCCATATCTGAATCCGATAATTTTAAAAGTGATTCTTCACCATTGAGTGACGAGGCCAACAAAGGATGTAAAGCACGGTATCTCAAAAAAGTAATGGACAGATTTGGACAAAACTTGGTTGACAGGTTTGGTTGGGTGTGTGTGACAAGGACGAATCCTCTCCTGTTGTAGTCATCGTGTGGCTCTCAATGGAATTCTTTTATCTCCTCTTCTTGTCCAGGCTGGAATTCCTGAAGGCAGTGTTCTGGGCCCTGTACTTTTTCTAATCCTCATTAATGATCTCTCCAACTCCCTGGAAAATGCTCTTTATCTCTTTACTGATGACTCCACACTCTGCAGTGACATCTCTCATCCTTCTAACAAATAGGCAGCAGCCTCTTCCCTATCTGCAGATCTGGACAACACCACAAACTGGTCAAACAAGTGGAACATGTCTTTCAATCCTGACAAATCTCACACTCTCACCTTGTCTCTCAAAAAGGACTGTCCGGAACCCTCACCTCCCCCCCCCTCCACCCCCTCCACCCCCTCTCCCCCAACTTCCCCCATCTACTTTATCACCAATCCTCTCGAAGAGATTTTGTCACTCAAGCTCACTATTTGGGTCTCACTATCTGCCATGATCTTTCCTGGGAAAACCACATTTCGAAGGTAGCCTCCTAAACCAGTCGCTGACTGTGCATCCTCCGTCATGCGAAGTCTTTCCTTGGCACACCTGAGCTCCTCACCACATACAAGGCTTTCATCCACAGCTCAATGGAATACTGCTCTCCCCTCTGGGCTGGTGCTCCTGCCTCACACCTAGCTTGGATTCACGCTGTAGAAACCAAAGCTTTCAGAATCATTGGAATCTCCGGTGATGAAGCGGATTCTGAGGGCCTTTCACACTCTCACCACAGGTAGGTTGGCGGTCTTTCTATATTCTACCGACTATTCCGTTCTTGCACCCTTTTCTCTGTCTGTGCTCTGTCCCCCAAATATTCCTACAGGTCGCACAAGATCTGCCAGCATCCCCCTTCTGGTGAAACTTCCAAAATCAAGACTCATTGCTCACTTTCATTCTTTCATTCCTCTTTTTTCCTCACCTCTGGAACAAACCTACTTTTTAGATAGTAGGTACAAACAATCCTGAGGATGGACATGCGTTGTTTCCACGCATACCCACACCCCATTGCACCAACAAAACAACTCCAACCACTGAATAAATGCACCATGATCAAGATGGTTGATAGACGCCATAGGTTGATAGAGGTCTGGGTTAGGCCTGGGGAGTCATGGATTCACTGGATCATGGGGTGTGGCACTGTCAGTATATATGCAGGAGGACGAAAGTCAGAGTCTTTAAGTCCTTGGTGCTTCCAGTCTTGCTCTATGGACGTGAGACTTGGACCCTAACCAAGGGCAAGAGAATGAGACTTAACTCCCTTGGAACCAAGTCTCTTCGGAGAATCCTTGGCTATCGCTGTTCAGACTTTGTGTCCAACGAGCGGTTGCTGAGAGAGACTCAGATGAGATTTGTTTCCTGTATGGTCCGTGAGCGTCAGCTGCAGCTGTATGGACATGTGGCTCGTTTTCCGGATGCTGATCTAGCTCACCAGATACTCTCAGCAATGGAGCCTCGTGAGTGGAGGAGGCCAACGGGCCCACCGCGTGCCTCATGGTTACAGCAGGTTGATTGGCATCTCAAGGAGATAGGGATGGGCCAGGCATCAGCCTGGGGGATGGCCAGACGGAGGCCTCTGGAGTACCGTCGGAAAGTGTATGAGGCGACGCACTGCTCCGGCGCATGCTCCCATATCTGACCTGACCTGATGAAGATGGCCATGATCCAATCCTGTTTGAGATTGAGGTGTCCATCAATGATGACATAAAACAAGTGAATCCTCTTGGATTGTGCTGAGGTTCGGGCATGGAATTTCGAGCCTCGATCATGGTTCGAGCCTCGATCTTGTATACAAAAATAATAATAATAATAATAAGAACCTTGGGCCGAATCTCGCGCTTCACCAGTGCGCGTGCGCGAATTTACGTCACGTCGGCAGCGAGAAGGGGTTCCCCAACACGAACCAATCAGGAACTGCCACGTCACACTTATATGATCTCAGAATTCCTGTGACAGGAATTCGCGTTACACTGGCTGGAAGTCATTCGCTAGAGGCGCTTCCTCAGCGCTAATAAACAGTCTATCCAAAGTGGAATAACTTGGGTTGAACCAAACTTATGAATGGTGATCAGAGAGTAATACGCTCGATCTCTACCATAAAGAAAAATAGAAACTCTACCACAGGTGATTGGTGTTTATGCAAATTATTTATGTGACATCACATGGGACACAGATGAGGTGCAAACCTCCGACAGAGATAAAAGCTGAATAATTACACGTCCATTTCATTGTGACCTCATCACATAATGCTTGATTGTGGCAAATGTTTTCATATGGGGATCCAATGTGGAAGGAACAATCTCACTACCAGGTATATCCACCTCGAGCAGCAATCACTGCTTTACACCATCGTCACATTGACCTTATGACCATTTGATTCTGAACCTGAATGACATTCCATGTACGAATCAGTTCCTGTTCCAACTCATTGAGGGTCTGTGGCTGTCATAGCAAGGTTTGAACGCAATGATCAATTATATCCGAGGGATGTTCATGTCATGTCATGACATTAATGTTGGCATTGAAAAGAATGTTCCTTGTTTGAATGGCCCTGTGAGTAGGAGCATTATCATGCATAAGGATGATTCCTGGACCATGGTGTTCAAGCGTAGGAAACAAATGTTGCTGTAGGATCTCATTAATGCATCAATCTGCCATCGGATTGCCATAGATATGGATCAAGTTGGTGCGAAAGGTTTCAGCAATACCACACCACATCATGACACTTCCACATCCAAAATTTGCAGCTTCTTAGACACAGAGTGGGGCATATTGCTGATGCATCTTCTCTTGACCTGTGCATGGACATTGGACATCATGCCTTTCAAGGAGAAAACTTGGATTAGTCATTGAACATAACACTTTCCCATTGCCTCCATGTCCATCGGACATGCTGATTTGAGCACTGCAAGCGTGCTTGGATGTGTCATGGCAAGGTTTGAACTTTTTTGTATAGTTTGGAAGAAGTCTTGGAAGATGAACAGGATGACAGCACAGATCCCTACCTCATCGAGATTCACCAAGACAGTGTTGACACTTATCTTGTGACTGTGATGTCCAAAAAGTGTATCTTCAGTACCCCGAGCAGTTTGAAACTGATTGAATAGATGGTTCATGCAGGTGTATATCAATCCTGAGGTCGTGTGGATTGATCCTGGGCAGGAGTCATTATACTCAGAGTTTCACTTCTTGACATATATCTTGTTGATCCAATAGCTTGATATAACATCTTCTGAGGGCATAAATGGTTCCGCTCCTCACATTAAAGTCTTGAAACATGGCGAAGGGAAGTTCCTGATTGAAAGTGTCCGATGGTGAGAAGTCCTCTCATTTTCTGATGGATGTGGCACTATAATGGGTCGTTAAAGAATGTAATAAGTATGTTTTTGGACTCCACATGCTGCTGTCTCGGAAATACAGTTTCGACTTTGCTCAAAATTCCTCATGTCACCTCTGAGGACCTAAGTGTGGATGAGTTGCAAGTGCTGAAGGATTACCGAGTCATGCAACTACGTTATGTGGCAACTTGCAATCAGGCATTCTGCACATCCCTCATGCCAAAAAGACCCTTTAAATGAACCCTGCAACAGTCCTTCAACAATTCCATTATCAATGCTAAACAACAAACAAACAACAGGCATTTTAAGGTATGCTGGTCAGATTATCAATGCTACATGTTTGGTTTTTTTAAGGCAGAAAATATATAATCAATGAGTCTTGAGGTATGCTGGATTTACTTATTTCATTACTTTTCTTATGTGGGGGAGAAAGCTGATTAGTCAATAGCTGAGAGTTCCAGTTGTGAAACACTTTTTACATAATTGGGGTAACATTGTTGATTGATCCCCATGATGCAGGCAGGTAGGCCTCAGAGAATGACCTGAAAAGATTGGGAGAAAGAGGAATGAACAGAGCAGCCAACCACTTTGAGTTATTAAAGCATTCGTGCCTGAGCATGTGTTTCTCCCTTTTCCGGAACGCTCGCTCCTATTCATTGAAACCCAGCTCCAAGCTCATTGGCTAGCCCCAATATACGACTTCCCAGATACAACAGCAAACTACTTGGTTTTTCTTAATTCTCTTTCCCAATCCGGCACACAAACTGTTCATCGATGTTACTTCTCAAACAAAAAACTCCAGACGCCATAACAAAGCATACAGCAATTTCAAAAGATCGGGTCGAACCCCCAAACGTAACACCACCTAGAACCCCTTAGTGCATGTCATAACACGATTGATTCGCATCATGTGCAACACAAACTCACAGCACATGCGGCTATTCATCACACCACGTGATCACTTGATTCACCATGCATTCAAATAAGCGTCCGCACCCAGCATGGCGGCCCGCACCGCGAGTGATCCACACTGCGCACACAGCCTGTTAAAAGACCGCGTGATGCACACGAGGACAACCTTCGGGGTCCAATACACCGAGCGCACACATACAGCCCAACACTTACTCCATGCGCCCATGAGCACTCATCCAAACACGCAAGTCAACGGACACCCGTCTAAAACGCCTGCTACTTCGACATTCGACACCAGAGAGGTCACTCACAACAACACACACAGTACATCGTGAGGCATCATACACCAAACACAGTTCCCTCAGGACACACACCTTGGCCAGCCTGAATAGCTCATGTTTTGAATTCGACTAACAGGCTGGATCTACATCGAACCTCAAAGAAAATTCAATCAACCCATCCAAGTTTCCTCTCACAATACAACCACAACAGCATGAACCATCATGTCACCCGATCTTTCAATGGTGAATAATCACTTTAAAACTAAATTATTGTCGTGTGCCTGCCCTGTGGTTGACCAATGGGTGACACAGATGACCAAACGAATTTAACACTCCCAGGCGTTTAATTCAATGGCGTACCTTCGTTACACGCGAGGGAAGGGAGTGGGGGAGAAGCCGTAAGTGCTTACCTTCACGGTTCCCACCGGCAGTCTTCAACCTGCAATAATTAATTCAACCGACACAGGAATTACAATGTACAAGAAAATGCCGACTTTATTAAAGAAAATGCCAGTCACAAAATAATGCACGATAAAACTATATTCCTAATTGGAGCGCTCCCGCACAGACACGAATACAGACAAAGGGAAATATAACTGAAAAATAAATATGTGTAGTTTGTGGCACTTAGCTCAAATCGGCTCTTGAATCTCGCCAGGAATCGTAAAAAATCGTCCGAGGCCTTGGCGGGAAAACTGCAGGCTGCACTCCGTGGGCGCGAACTAGGCCTCGCAGCGCGCTCCACTCAATCCTGGCTATGTGCGCGAAGCGAACAGGCGGCACCCATACACTCGTCTCTGAAACCACAGTTCTCGGTCCGCAGTTCCTCCTCCTCACGATCACTATCAAGATGTTGGAACACGACCGTTCGTGATTAATCTTCCTTGCACAAGAGCAATAGCGACCGTTCGCTTTTGGGATCCAGAACGAGAAGAAGCGAGAAGAGAAAATGTCCACCGTTCCAACTATTTTGTACTTGAGGCTTTGACGTCATCCCACGACGCCTCCATGTCTGCTCCTATCAGCGAGTCCGATCTTATCCCGGATCCTTATCCTGGCACAACTTATCCTTGTGCCAATCAAATCCCGGACCAATCACTGCTCTTCTAGGCGTAGCTGCATTGACCTTTTGTCTTGTGTGCTCACCATGTCGATGTTATCCACGGTAGTGTTCGATGCCTGGTTTCCGGTTGGTTTTTATTTAGCATTATTAATTATGGTGTCGATTGCTAGGCTTGGCTATGGTGCGTAGTGCGGTGTCATAAGGAACACATGAAAAGTTTACAGAGGCAATTACATACAGGGGATTAATTTACCCATAATCCCTCGCTAATTAACAAACCCCACCCCTCTCGTGGGGACGAAGATACAAGCTCTTCCACGACATACGGTCTACACAAATTTTCTACTTATGATACATCGAGGTTTCTTCTTCTTCACGACAGTCGGAACACACTAATCCATACACTCTACCTGGCTCTATGGTAATCATTGTCTACCCCCTGCAAACGTAACAATATTCTCGAATCCACCTCCAGATTCTTACCAAAATCAAATTGATTCATCCTTTTCACACACCCAATCTGTCTACCACACTTCATCAAAATCCATCCAACTTCTTAGATATTGTGCTATATATTAGTAGATGGTTTATTTTGAAGCATGTTTCAAATAAGAAATGTCGTACAGAACAATTATAATGAAGTTTGGCCCCAGTCTTTCATGACCTGGTTGTCCAAATCGGCTGGTAAAAAAATTTCAACCACCCCCCTTGGACAATAGAGCTCTTACTGTCTGTCCTCGGGAGATGCAGGCCAGCCCAACAACCAACAACCAAAAAAGTCTATCAAATACCAATATTGATCCAACTCTGGGTACTTCCTTCTCGGCTGGTACTCCAAGTATATTAAAACCAAGCACTGTCAACCACTACACAAGACAACGAAATACGACACCAACATTCAGAATGACCAAATAAATTAACCTACCCGAGCAAAAACATTCAAACATGATTGTATCAATTAAAGACCATCCCTCACAACCTAACCAATCACCCCAGCGTCTACCAAGCGTATGCACCTCAGGATTTCACATTCCTTGGAACAGCTCAAGGTTATAGGTAAAAATATGAGAAGGCCATCCACCCTTGTAACCAACATCTTCTCACTTATTTTGTTACATTTTACAACCACACTACTCTTTCTACCTAGATTTTAGAGAATCCTCTTTTTAAAATATAACCAGTTTGGACGTATCCTAATTCCTCGTCCACTCGGGATGTCTTACCCCTGGCTCAGCAACTCTAGGATGTCCAGGCTATCTTCCAAACCTGCTACTTTGAGCCACCCTAGTTGTGACACCCTGGCCTCAAACCCGTTATCCTGTCGATGGTACCTTAGGTCCCTGACCACTCGTCGGTCCCTGGACCTCCCAGTGCTTCCCTGCGAGATGGCTAAATAGATTAGAGCAATGGTCTATAAAACCAACAGGACATCGAGTCCCATTTGCCCATCCAGATGTATGGATGTCAAACCCCATTTTGCCCTTTAAATAAATATATATTTTAAACGATTCAATAATACCTTTTTAAACGACCTCGGGCAGACATCATGTTCGTCTCTCCTATCATATGTGCGCATAGATAGTAGTTTTTCTCTGTTAATAGATGCTGTTAATAAAGCGATTCAATGGACCTTTGAGCCGGTGGTCTTTAGGGGTAAGACCCGTGATTTCCTTCCACAGTAGCATGATCATATATGTCTGAGAGAATGGAAGTAAATCAATGAAAGGATGAAAAATATTTTGTTAAATAAATGAGCAGAACAAAGGAGAAAGAATGAAAGCAGGCAATGTATGAATGAAGAGAGAAGGAAAAAACAAAGGTGAAGATGGGTGAGACAGGATGATAGCAATATTATTATATTGTGAGTCGGGAAAATAAGGTTTTCTTAACTGAAATGAGGTGAAGCTAGAGAAACGCATTTGAGGGAGGGAGAAGAGAACCAAGTTGAGGAAGAAGAGCAACAGCGAGTGAAGATCAGGATTAAGAGTGAGAATGAGCACAACAAATGGAAGAATGGGGAGGCCGCATGCTCTACTACAATGGCCAAATAAACAACATAAACGCAGATTGATGTCCAAATACATGGGACATAAATGGTAGCGAAATGGACAGAATACCATTTTACAATGATTTAGCAAACTGAAACAACAAGCGGGTACAACATATCTGATTGGCATAGCTTACCATAGAGGAGTAAAGCGCGCGCCTTACAATTGCTCAAACAGGAAATGGAATTTTAAAATTAATTTTGCTTCTATTTTCCCCAAGCATAATAAAAGGCTTTCTCCACCTGAAATCAAGCCTTGTGCTGGCTTAACGGTTAAGGTGGCTGGCTTTAGATCTTAGGGTCCTGAGTTTGAGCCCCTGTCATGCCGTTGAAATAACACCAGGTGAGTTAACTCAGCATGTCATCCTTCCGAGGTCGGCAAAATGAGTACCAGCTTACCTGGGTAATAAGCCATTCGAGTATCATGCGTCGGAATGGCGACCCGTCCAGGATTGTATTCCTTCGCCAATGAAACAGTCTTGGCAGTCATATACACCTCACGGCGTGAAAGGAATGGTTATTTATTATTATTCCACCTGAAATCACCCGCACTCACCTCCATCATACTCATCTGTGTGATGCATTCTGTGCTTTATGTGATGTGTGCTCATGTGTGTTTATATGGTATTCCAACTCAGATAAGTGTTTACAATATAAGCAAGTAATTAAATAATAAGCAATAAACCATCAATTTGTTTTCTTGCCATTTTTATCCAGAATTTACTATTAAAATATCCGACAAACATTCACAGCAACAACTCACCTTTTTGCTGCTTCTTGATTTGGTTCTTCGTCAGATGTTTCTTCATCCTCTTCTGGCGTTACTACAGAAACTCCACACTAAACACGCATGCACACACACACACAACACACACACACACACAATATTTTAGACTATCCTATCAAACATAAATCGAATGTTTAACTGACAATTTTTGAGGCTCATATCTTATCACTGGATAAAGTTTGCACCTTCATAACTGAAACTTTGCACCTTCATAACTTTCACCCATGCTCTTAACACATGTACCCTCAAATTGTGTGGCCTTTACCATTTCTCAAATTCGATCTTTGTGTACAGTGTGCTGCAGGTTGAATTTTTCTGTGCAGA
This sequence comes from Myxine glutinosa, assembly GCF_964187855.1. Classification (NCBI taxonomy): domain Eukaryota; kingdom Metazoa; phylum Chordata; class Myxini; order Myxiniformes; family Myxinidae; genus Myxine; species Myxine glutinosa. Next base: position 171,853,761 of record NC_136261.1, read on the forward strand.
GAAGTAGAAATAGCAATTACTTTTATGATACAGCATTGTTTGGAGCGAAAGATTGAACATCTCTCTGTGGTTAGCTACTGTATTGGGCTGTAGAGGTTTGACAATCAAAGCTAACCTGTGTAATAATTCCATTTATATACAGATTGCAATAAGTATCCAGCGTAAATGGTTGAGCTTACGTAAGCTATATTTATCAGTCGCAATTGCAGAGGTTCACTCCTTGGTAAAACAGTTATCCAAGTTGCCTTCCATATTGGACTCCCTATTCCTGGGAATATTTCATCTTTTCATGCTCGTCAAACTTTCATTTGCCTACTTCCAATGATTTAATTTCTCCACCAACTTTCTTCACTCATTCTACTGACCTATTTATTCCCTCACCAGTGTGCCTGCAGCAGCCTCCGCCTGACTGTGAGTAAGAGCAGGTGATTTTCCTGCAGACAGTTGTCCAAGGAGCCTCACATTGGCCCCACCATCACTTGCCCGCCTACCAAAAGCAGCTCCACTCAGAGCCTGCAGCACGGGTGGCTGAAGCAAAGAGCGTTCCTGTTGTGGCAGAAACAAAACATTGATTGGGTGTATTGAGAATGCCAAAGTAAAACAAGGTGGATAGAAAGTGCACTTCAGGATAATATTTACAGCATAACTGATGAGGTACATAAACAAAAATAAATATTTTGTCGACTGAACTTGAAGTCATTGAAATGTGCAAAACAAAAATATTTTCACTCATTTGTTTAAATGTTTAATATTTTATCCAATTCAACTTCAAGAGTATTCAAGAAACAATCATCTACACCATCTATATTATAATAGCCGTAGGTGATTCTGTCTGTCTGTCTGGGGGTGTGGCTTACTCCGTTTCAAGAGTAGCTCCACCCATTCTGGGAGAGGCCTCATAATCAAATAGCCACTATTTTATTAACTCGGAAAGCTTTGAGGCCCTTTTGTTAGGCCCGCAGTGTCTTGCTCTCTCTCTCTCTCTCTCACAGTTTTATTTCAACTCTAATTCGATATATCATTTCATTTTTCACAGTCGCCAACATAGTTTTAGACTCAGTTTAAAAAAAAACGGGAAGAAAACCGATGAAAGTTTCCGTTTATAGAACGAAATGCATTTTCGAAGGCCTGTAAATAAAGCCCATTCATTGAGTCACCCTCACGATTTCATCTCAAATTCACCATCTTATTTCATTTTTATCGATGGTTTTAGACTCGGTTTCAGCAATAATTGAAAAAATAAATGCACACACGGGAAAATGCCGAGATATATAAAAATCACGGTACGATGTATCATACACCGCCCAAAACATGACACATGACATGACATGATACATGATACATGACACAGACAGCAACATGTCGACATATATTAAAAATTCGCTTTTTCTTTTCCGTCAAGATATATTACTTTTCTGTTGAGCGACAGTCGTCACAAAAATGTCAACAATTATGCCGACATATATTTCTTCGTTCTTATTTCATTCAACATTATTATCCGGAAGTAAAATATGTTTCAGGAAATTACCGAGAAATATTTCTTGGTTTTTTTTTTTAATTAGTCATGTGCACATACACTTTAAATAGGTTTCTTTGAAATATTTTGTGACTCAACCGGATTCTATGCGGGATGACGTATCATACGCCGCCTAAATAGCTCAAAATGTCGACATATATGAAAAATTCGCTTTTTCTTTTCCATTAAGATATATTACTTTTCCATTTGATGACAGTCGTCACAAAAACGTCAACAATGATGCGGACATATATTTCTTTGTTCTTATTTCATTCAACATTATTATCCGGAAGTAAAGGTTCACGTGTTCATTCCACGTGTGCAAAAACAAACTCCATTTCACGTGTGCATGCACATGTAATTCACATATGTAAAATAAATAAATTAACAGATGGGAAATTGCTGAGAGATATTTCATTCAGAGCGATTATACACCGCCCAAAGGAAAAATTTCACCGAGAAACCGAGAGAATTCACCAAGTAGTTTCAGGAAATTACCGAGAGATATTTCTTCGTTTTTATTTTATTAGTTATGTGCACGTACACTTTCAACATGAATATACATGTGGGATGTGGGATATATACATGTGGGACATGTGGGACATGTGGGACGTGTGTGCGTGTACGTGTGTGTGTGTGTGTATATATATGTGTGTGTGTATGTGTATGTGTGTGAGTGTGAGTGTGAGTGTGAGTGTGAGTGTGTGTGTGTGTGTGTGTGTGTGTGTGTGTGTACATTTTACATGAGATGTAATAACACATTTCAAACTGTATTTCCCATGTGCAGGCACATGCATTCACATGTTATCAGAAGTAAATACATTGTGTAGATTACATTATTTGTGGATCTGATAAATTGGTTGTAACCATTTTGTGAAACTGAATGTGCAGGTGCAGCATCTAACTCAATATGTCGGAATGTCACACACATCCATGCCCGTGGGATTCCCACGGGTGACCCCACTCGTATTTATTATATAATGTGAAGTGTGATGGTTGTCCGTGCATTTGTGCGTTTGGCTGTCTCCCGTTTCCGGATGCTGCTTACAGCCCTGTGTTTGAAAAGGTCTGCACGCACGCAAAGCTCAACATTCAGCCAGAAGAAGAACATGATATCAAACGATACATTTAAATGGATAAATAAAACATGAATTAGCGATTTGTTTACCAGTGCGTTAACGAGGCGACCTGGGCTGACAGAATGGCCCCAAGGTACACATACTCGCCTCTAAGGTATCCAGCATGGGTTCGAATCTTGGCCCAGCTATAAACTGTCATCCAGGTGTTTCACAGACTGGGTAAGTCTTCAATCATAATCCTTTCAGTGTTTTTTAAACTCTTCCACGGGCCTTGACTCTGTGTACAAAAACTGTCATAGGTGGTCATAGATTGTGTGAATGGTCTTTTTCTTTGTTAAAGTTCCTTGGAAGGGAAGTCATCTATTACATATTGTGAACAGGGTGTCTGTCCGTGCATTCGTCTGTCTTCCGTTTACGGCGGCCACTTCTGATGCTGCATTTGAAAAGCTCAACAATCACTTCTGAAATGATGGGAGAACAAGAATGAACAAGAACGGCACTTGGTAGAGCGCATATCTCTGCCAGGTTGAACAGTTTACATTTTGTATCTCACAGTTCAATCTGCCAGGTTTTTTTTTTTTTTTTTTTTTTGTATACAAGATCGAGGCTCGTGAAAGAGCGAACATTAATCACACAGAAAGACAAACAGACACATAAAACAAATAACATCGGGAGCGGTAGACAAGATGGGGAGAGAGGGGGAAGGACACAAACACAACATTTGAGAGCAGGGACCGAGAGACATGGAGACATCGAGAGATCTGTGGGAGGGAGAGGGCTTTGGGGGGGAGGCATGTGAAGGGGGGGGGGGGGTGGGAGAGGTATAAACATATGGACACTGCCAGGATTTCCAGGAAAGAAGTTGGAATTTCAAACAAAGTGGATCTGGGGTGAATTAGTGGGGGTAGAAAAGATCAAGGTTTTGGATGGGGGAAGATAAGAGATGGTGGTGAACAGCTGTTTTAAAGACCTGGAGGGAGGAGAGGGATTGAAGGGAGTGTGGGAGTTTGTTCCAGAGGCGGGAGAAAAGAGGAATGAAAGAGTGAAGGTGAGCAGAGAGCCGAGATTTCGGCAGTTTAACCATCAGAGGGTTGCTCGCAGATCTTGTGCGACCTGCAGGAATATTTGGGGGACAGAGCACAGAGAGAGCTGGGGGAGCAAGGCCGAAGAGTCGGTAGAAGGGTTGAACAGTTTACACTTGGTAGAGCGCATATCTCTGCCAGGTTGAACAGTTTACATTTTGTATCCCACCGTTCAATCTGCCAGGTTGAACAGTTTACACTTGGTAGAGCGCATATCTCTGCCAGGTTGAACAGTTTACATTTTGTTTCCCACCGAGGCGCCAGATCTGAATCCGGACATGAACCAAAATCTAATTGCCTTGTATGTTCACCTAACCAACTCATCCACCTAGTTTTGTCATAACTCGTCCACAACATATTGATATACCATGCTATGTATCGTTTCTGGTCCCATCTCTAAATTATGAAAAATTACTTTCAAAAAATGTTTTTTTTTTGTCATATCCAGACCCGAATTGGGATCTTCACCAAAATCTAATTAATTCGTCCTTGTCACACACCCAGCATGTCCACCAAATTTTGTCTGAATCCGTCCACAACTTAGATATGCTGCTCACACACAACCAAACAAACAGACAGACAGGGGTGAAAAGATAACCTTCATTCATTCCGGATCCGGATGGCTTCCGGTCCGGTCTGGAGAGGACGCTGGCGTTACTTGTTCGCCGCTTCTCCGACTGGGTCATTGTATATAGTCTGCTTGTCTGGTGGTCGTGGCGGCTTTTTGGCCGTTGGGTCTGCCCTCTGCTCGGTCCCGGCTCTGCTCCTGGCTTCGCCTGCCCGACTCTTCCACTGTTTCCTCAGACCCGCTCCCGTTGTTTGTGGCTGTTGTTTGCGGCTGTGACTGTTTGCCGCTGCGGTCTTGGTTTGCTTGATTAGCGGCTGCGGTTGTTTGCCGCTGCGGCCTTTGCTGTCTTGATTAGCGGCTGCGGTCGTTTGCCGCTGCGGCAAGGCCTACTCGTCCTCCTCAACCTTGGCCTCTTACTCGTCCCTTCGCTCCTGCCTGGCATGGCTCGAAGGTACTCTGCCGCAAGGCTTCTTCTGCTCAATACTCACTCCACCCCATCATGCATCTCTGCAATCAAATCCCACGGACTCCTGCGACGACCCAGATACATTCATAGAGGCTCCGGTCGTAAGTTTGTTTATTTACAAACAGGTCACTTCATTCCCGTACTCTGGTCGGCTCAGCGCACTCCCACTCATCGTCCCAGCGCACCTGGTCACAGCAACGCACACGATCGCACCTCCTGTCTGCAAACCCTGGCTAAATCACCTGAGTTCATCCCCACCGTACAAAGCAACATCAAGCTCACCCTGTTCAATACCCGGTCCCTCAACAACAAAAGCCACATCCTGAACGACTACATTCTGGAAAATAAACTGGACTTTCTCTGTCTCACTGAAACCTGGCAACAACCTCTGGACTACTTCTCACTCAACCTCACTACACCCAATGGATATTCTTACTCAATAAACCATGCTCGGAGGGCCGAGGTGGTGGAATTGCCATAATTCACCGACAGGACATCAGGACCAGCCTCATCTCCATCTCATCTGCTCCATCATTTGAACATCTGGCTTTTAAACTCTCTGGTCACACACAGTCAGTCATGGCTGTCGTCTACCGCCCTCCCAAACCACACCCATCATTCCTGTCTGACTTCTCCTACTTTCTGACCCAGCTCTGTTCCCTCTCCCCCTCAATCCTCCTCCTCGGTGATTTCAATATCCACATGGACTCCACTGACTCCACAATAACCACTGACTTCACTGATTTACTCACCTGCTTTAACCTCACTCAACATGTCAACTTTCCTACCCATAACCGTGGGCACATTCTGGACCTTGTCTGCTCTACTGGATTAATTTTGCACCATCTCTCTGGCTCCGACCTCACCCTCTCTGACCACTTAGCCATCACTATGACCATCAACATCCCCACCCCAGCACCAAGGCATTATCGCACGATCAACTTCCGTAAGCTAAACGTTCTTTCACCTACCTCATTCTCATCCACCCTCTCTGAAAAAATGTCCACTTCTCCCTTCGTTGACCTCCACACCCCTTCTGACCTCACTGACTACTACAACCACACTCTCTCCTCCTGCCTTGACCAGCTAGCGCCTATAAAAACCAAAACAGTTTCTTTCACCCATGCTGCTCCCTGGTTTACCCCTGAACTCCGCCTGATGAAAACTCATGCTCGCCAACTTGAAAGACTCCGCAATAAAACAGGTCTCACAATTCACTCCCAAGCCTACAAGGACCACCTACAACACTACAAAGATGCCCTCTCCCGCGCCCGCTCCGCCTACTACTCTCAAATTATCCACTCTGGCTCTGGAAACCCAAAAGCACTCTTCTCTACAATAAACAAACTCCTCAGCCCCCTGGACACCACCACCCAGTCATTCACAGTAGACAACTGCATCTCCTTCCTTTCATTCTTCCAAAGCAAAATTGACAACATCTACAGCAGCTTAACCACCACCGCACCTGCTCCCCCTCAAACCACCTGCCCCGCCTTATCCTGCCAACCCCTGTCTCAGTTCTCCCCAGTCTCCCCTACTGACCTCTCTGAACTCCTCATAGGAATGAAAACTGCCACCTGCACTCTTGACCCCATCCCCTCCAGCTTTGTCAAGGCCTCCCTTCCTGCTCTCTCTCCACTTATCACTGCAACAATAAACTCTTCCCTGTCTACAGGCATCGTCCCACCATCCCTCAAAATTGCTGCTGTTACCCCAATTCTGAAAAAACCTGGACTCAACCCTGACACCCGAAACAACTTCAGACCCATCTCCAACCTACCCTTTCTGTCAAAAGTTTTGTAACACACTGTAGCCACTCAACTTAAACATCACCTCTCTGCCAATAACCTGTATGAAACATTCCAATCCGGACTCCGCTCCAACCACAGTACTGAAACTGCTCTCCTCAAAATCACCAACGACCTTCTCCTCTCCTCTGACGCTGGCAACCTCAACATTCTCATCCTCCTCGACCTCAGCGCCGCCTTTGACACCATCAATCACACCATCCTCCTCACCCGACTTGAAACCACCTTTAACATTACCGGCACTGCCCTCTCTTGGATCAAATCATACCTCTCCGACAGACGCCAGTTCATCTCCATCAATAACTGCAAATCCTCCACTGCTCCCCTCCCCCAAGGTGTCCCCCAAGGTTCAGTTCTTGGCCTCCTCCTCTTCATCCTGTACCTGTCCCCCCTTGGTCACTTAATCCGCCGTCATGGTCTCCAATTCCACTGCTTCGCCGATGACATCCAGCTTTTCATCTCCACCAAGTCCATCTCCACCGCCACCCACTCTATCCTGACAAACTGCATCACTGAAATAAAATCCTGGCTTCAAATCAACTTCCTCAAACTTAACTATGATAAATCTGAAATAATCATCATTGGCCCAAAAACGCTCACCAAATCCACCCATAACTTTGCCCTCAACATCGACGGTTTCCCAGTATCCACCTCCCCTCACATCCGGAATCTTGGCATCATCTTTGACCAAACCCTCTCCTTCGACAAATACACTAAACAGATCACAAAGACAGCCTTCTTTCACCTGAAAAACATCGCCCGTCTCCGTCCATCCCTCTCCTCCACGGCTGCAGAAACCCTCATCCACGCCTTCATCACTTCCCGTCTGGACTACTGCAACAGCCTCCTCTATGGTTCACCCTCAATAATCACCAATAAACTCCAATACATTCAGAACTCCGCTGCCCGTCTACTCACCCATTCCCGGACCCGTGACCACATCACCCCCGTCCTTTACAAGCTTCACTGGCTCCCCATCCCCCAGAGAATCCAGTACAAAATCCTCCTCTTGACCTACAAAGCCCTCCATAACCTGGCCCCATCCTACCTGATTGACCTCCTCTCCAGACACACTCCCACCTGCAACCTCCGCTCTGCTGGTACCAACCTCCTGACCCCCCCCCCCCCCCCCCATGCGGACCAAATTCAGATCCTGGGGGGACAGGGCCTTCTCCATCGCTGCTCCCACCCTCTGGAACTCACTACCTCACACCATCAGAGACTCCTCCTCACTCACCACATTCAAAACATCACTCAAGACCCACCTGTTCAACACTGCATTCAACATTTAACCCACAGCATTTAACCCCTGACTATCTCTTCTCCTCCTTCCTTTTGCTTTGATTATTATTTACCTGTTGATTTTTGTCTTTTTGCACTTGTTTTTTTGTACTCTGTCAAAGCGTCTTTGGGCTTCTTGAAAAGCGCTATATAAAATAAATGTATTATTATTATTATTATTATTCACCTTCAGTGGGGAAGCTGATAATGTTGATGCCAAATTTTATTTTGTAAGCAGCATATTTGCCGTCTTTATCGACAAATTGAACCTCTGCCGCCCAATATTGCACAACCATTTCGCAGTGGGTTGTATATGTAGTGCACAGTTTTGTCTCTGAGTGAAACCAAGAGTGAAACACAATTCTAGGGAAAAATACCAGGGGCATAGAAAATGCCCCTTTATATATGGTACAGTCACATGAAAAAGTAAGTACACCCCATGTAAAGTTTTGACTTTTTCAACATATTTCAACATACAGCTATTTGATCTTCATTTCAACAATATTGACAGTAGTCCATGGGCTGGGGTGGTTTCTGTGTGACTTTTATGTGCCCTAAGTTTCTCTTCATATTATTGAAGTAGACCATGTGGGACATCAAAAAAGTGAGGGTGGACATCTGGGAGCCTGGTCGGATTTGAGAAAATGACGTCACAATATCAAGCTTTTGCGTTCATGAGGCGACCAAAAATTTGGGGTAGGGGAAACTAAAATGCTTATAACGCCACAACCATACATGATATAACTGCAAACTACCATTCAAAATATTTGTTTTTATTCACTCTACATGTGACAATATGTAATTATCTGATTATTATGCAAATTTGCTGTCCAGAGGTCAAAAGGTCATGGAAATCGGGGGTTGCTTAAAATCTGACCCACCGGAAGAAAAATGTGAGTTACAGACTGCCTGTACTACTTGAGAATGTTTGCTGGCTGTCAGAGGTTGCCAAGACATATCTCTATCACATGATATGCATTGTATAAGAATTAACCCTTTTGTAACGTAAACATCAACTTTGATAAATGGTGCTATTTCAGAAAAGCTGATTTTCCTTTGCAGCGGAAGACACATGCCACAAAATAAAGTAATCGAACATTTTCATCAGTATGAATATGATCTATCACCAACTACTTATTTCTTTAAGCCTAAATATCACGTAATTTACTAATTTCTTACAATATTCCCATGTCGTTAACCCACTAAGTCCTAAAACAGGGGGTTCGGAACATCCTTAGTCCATTCAGCAAAAATAAACTGCTGAATTTGCTCAGTTTTAGTAATAGTCTAGGTTTTTATATCCAAATGAAGGTATACTGCTGACTGTAGTCACTATTCCAAATCATGCCAATTTGATAATGGGAGAAGGAATACATGTAGATGCCAGGAGTACATTTCCACGCAGCTGTAAGTGTCACATATGAGTTCTGTTCGGTTTTAGATACAACCAGCTGTATTTTTACAGCAAACATTCTCGTCTCCCATACCTTGGCACTTGCAGAACTTGCAACAATGCAGGTCACTCTTTCGACATGCACATCTCTCTGTCGCACATTTCAAGCAAGTACAGTGCACAGCATATTCCTCGGGAATGGGTCTGATGGCCTTATCTGGATGGAGAAGTTCATCTTCCTCTTCAAATCCGTATAGGAGAGGATTCAACTCAGTCGTATTTGCAGAGAGAATTGATGTCATCACATATGTAGCATAATATGCCCTTAGAATATGGGCGTTTATGGCATGGCTTGTAGGTGGCAACTTCTCGAGTGGGGTTTTGCTGTGGTGATAATTAGGATCCCTGAGTTCATCCATTGTTGTGCAGGTAGTTCCATTCTTTAGGACTTTCACTAGATATGATTCTGCTCTCTCAACTTCATCGTCAGAAGGTCCATTTTGGCTACAACCAAATCCTTGAAGGTAGTCTACTGGGTTTGCTTTAAGGGCCGCTTGCTTTGTGCCAACCTTGCTGGTGTAATCACACCCAGTGAGCGTATGCGCAGTGGGAAGCACTTTGCATAGGTCAGGCCCTTTATCTGACGCAAGAGAATGTATTGGAATATATTTGGTAGAGTTTCCACTGCCAGCTTTCAACCACAGTTCATAAAGGCCCTTTTCATGCAGTACATCCCAGTAAAAGAGCAACAGCACAAATACATCAGTGTCTGGGGATAACACCACTAGTCGTTGTATTCCGTGCTCCACAGCATGTAAGGCGTGGGGTATAATTCGTGTATCTGCTTCCTCTATATCAATGCAGAGTTCTGGAATGTCCCTGCAATAGCCATCACAACAGGAAAGACATGGGACTTCGACAGATTCACTTGAAAAGCCACTCACAAATACCTTCAGGCTTGAAGGGGTCTCTCGCGCGTGCTTTATGGCTGTCTGGTGCAGTAAAATCTCAAGATTATGCTTGTTCCTGTTAGCTGGCCAGAACCGCTCCATCTGAACTGGTAAAGGTGTGTCTTCACTGACTGCATTCAGTTCAATCGGAGAGATGGTTTCTCGTCGCTTTCTTTCCGAGTTTTTGATTGAAATGTCAAAGTATGAATCAAAGATATAATCTATTCGATCAGCTCCCTTTGCAGATCTCTGTATGTAGTCTACAATGCCTCCACTAAATTCACCGAAGTTAGTAAATTCTTTGGCAGTCATCTTCCTTACATTAGCCATGACATCTGCTATATACCCAACCTGCATGTCTTTTGAATCATCCAGAACATCAATTGAATGCTTCTTTGCAATCTCATTCATCAGGTCACTTTTGGTGCTCTTTGACATAAGACCCTGGCTGTCAAAAAGCGAAGAAGATGACGTCAAGTCATATTCTAGAAGGTCTGTCATGGATCTCCCTCGGGCATGGGCAATTTCAATGACACGCAGCCTATGTTTATCTTCCCTCTGTGTTTGTGACTTTCCTGAAGCCTCTTGTCCTTTTGGGAGTGCGCGGATACTCTTGAAAGTTTTCAGATTTGTTCTGTGAATGGTCCGAAATATTTGAGCCGACTGTTCAACAAACCGTTCTTTACGTAGTTTCTCATAGGCTGCGGTCCCAATTGCTTTTACCTGAAGCAGCTGATTCCGGATTTCGTCAGTCATTACTTCCTGTGTCATTATATTGTGAAGTATTTGCTGTGTGGCATCTGTCCTGAAAGGATTCTCCTTGTTTTCAATAACAGTTAGAATTGCTTGGACGTTTCTTTCCCCGGTTTCAGTCTCATATTTGCTGAAGGAGTTGTTTACATCTTGCTGGTACTGGGTTGTAACTCCACTTAGTTCTCTGAAAAGATTACTAATTGCCAGCATCTCATGGTAGATTATGTCCCACATTGCAACGTATTTCTTCTTCTTTGTGCTGCCTATTATCCCCGAGGTGCCTTTCTTGGACCTATTTATCGTTTGCTCCAGCGCCATGTCTGCTCCAGTTGCTCTAAAAGTCCCAGGTGTCCTCTTTATGGCAAATTTGCCCTCTTGGAATGCTATGTGGATCTCAGGTGCTGTTTGTGGGAGTTTGCGCATGTCCTCAAGATAGAGGGAACCCCACCTGATGTAGTTGGTTGAGTCAAAAGCCATGAAAATTGGAAGCAATGCTTGCACAGTCTGAAGATGTAAATCCCAATTTCCTTCCCTGTCACTTCTGATGAGGTTTTCCAAATGAGTCGCAAGTGTGATAAATGTGTCCCAATATTTGAAGGTTTCACTGCATTTTCCTGCTTCGTTTCTGAAGTCATCAAAAGCACAAAGTAGCTGCTGAGTTGACGTTTGTGATCCTTCCAGAATGCTCACACTCTCATCAAATGACTTGTTAGCAACTGCTGCTTTGAATGCCACTACATTTTCTAGGTGCTCACTGTATTTTGTTGCATTGCCTTCCTGTTCAAAGAATTCCTTCCATTCCAGCCGACATAATGCTTCTTTTAGGAGCTGCATCCCCTTGAGAGACCTTGAGTAGTTTCTGGCTTCTAGTACCGAGTCAACAACATTGACACCAAACACACAACTTTCTACTAGAATATTCTCAGCCCCGCTTTCTTTCAGATATTTTCCTAAACAGCCTAGTACAACCTTCGCCATATGAAATGAACCAAGACAAAACTGAATTTCTGACATGTCTGAAATAGCACCATTTATCAAAGTTGATGTTTACGTTACAAAAGGGTTAATTCTTATACAATGCATATCATGTGATAGAGATATGTCTTGGCAACCTCTGACAGCCAGCAAACATTCTCAAGTAGTACAGGCAGCCTGTAACTCACATTTTTCTTCCGGTGGGTCAGATTTTAAGCAACCCCCGATTTCCATGACCTTTTGACCTCTGGACAGCAAATTTGCATAATAATCAGATAATTACATATTGTCACATGTAGAGTGAATAAAAACAAATATTTTGAATGGTAGTTTGCAGTTATATCATGTATGGTTGTGGCGTTATAAGCATTTTAGTTTCCCCGACCCCAAATTTTTGGTCGCCTCATGAACGCAAAAGCTTGATATTGTGACGTCATTTTCTCAAATCCGACCAGGCTCCCAGATGTCCACCCTCACATTTTTGATGTCCCACATGGTCTACTTCAATAATATGAAGATAAACTTAGGGCACATAAAAGTCACACAGAAACCACCCCAGCCCATGGACTACAGATAAAGGTGATATAATTTAACAAATATCATGAAACATTTACATTTTGTAGTCCATTGTATAATTTAAATAAACATAAATGCAAATTTCACATGTGGAAAAAGTAAGTACACCCCTACATTTATCACTACTTCAAATACCTAAAATTAGAATCAGGTGCACCAGCTCAGGTGCAAATGATTAGACCATCGTTAGAGAGGATCTTGGAGGAACCTGTCTTATTTAAACCTCAGACATTTAGTTTGGTTTGCTCTTTGTTGTTGAAGTGTACGGCGTCACCATGCCTCGATCAAATGAGCTCTCTGAGACCTTCAGAAAGAAGGTTATAGATGCCTACCAGTCTGGGAAGGGATTTAAAAAGATCTCCAAACAATTTGAAATCGATCATTCGACTGTCCGGAAGATCATCTACAAGTGGAGAAGATTCCAAACAACTGCCAACTTGTTCAGGCCAGGCCGCCCCAGCAATTTCAGCCCGAGAGCAGACCGCAAGATGCTGAAAGAAGTCTCTAAGAACCCCAGAATGTCATCACGGGACCTACAGGTAGCTCTTGCCACTGTTGATGTCAAAGTGCACGAGTCTACCATTAGAAAGAGGCTGCACAAATTTGATCTCCATGGGAGGTGTGCCAGGAGGAAACCTTTGCTGTCCAGAAAGAACATCAGGGCAAGACTAAAGTTTGCCAATGAACACCTAGGCAAAGACCAGCACTTCTGGAACAATGTGCTCTGGACAGATGAGTCAAAGGTAGAGCTATTTGGCCACAGTACCAGAAGACATGTTTGGCGAAAACCAAAGACAGCATTTGACCACAAGAACCTGATACCAACTGTAAAGCATGGTGGTGGAAATATTATGGTTTGGGGCAGCTTTGCTGCATCAGGGCCTAGGCAGCTCACCATCATAGAATCCACTATGAATTCTTCATTGTACCAGAGGGTGCTTGAGGATAATGTGAGGCCATCTGTCAGAGAGTTGAAGCTCAACCGAAGGTGCACCTTGCAACATGACAATGACCCTAAACATACCAGTAAATCCACCAAGGAATGGCTGAAAGAAAGAAATGGAGGGTTCTAGAATGGCCAAGTCAAAGCCCGGATCAAAATCCCGTCGAGATGTTGTGGGGGGGATTTGAAACGAGCTGTGCATGCAGGAAACCCCTCAAACATCGCACAGCTGAAAGAATTCTGCATGGAGGAGTGGGCAAAAATTTCTCCCAGTCGATGTCAGAGACTGGTAGACAGTTAGAAGAAACGCCTACTTGAGGTTGTTTCTGCCAAAGGGGGCAATACCACCTATTAGAGCCAAGGGTGTACTTACTTTTTCCACATGCGAAATTTGCATTTATGTATATTTAAATTATACAATGGACTACAAAATGTAAATGTTTCATGATATTTGTTATATTATATCACCCTTATCTATCAATATTGTTGAAATGAAGATCAAATATCTGTATGTTGAAATATGTTGAAAAAGTCAAAAGTTTACATGGGGTGTGCTTACTTTTTCACGTGACTGTAGGTGCAGCAGACTGGCCAGGTCGTCGGTATGATGACGGCTGCCCCTGATGTTCAAAGTGGACATAGCTGTCTGCAGGTGCTGTACAGTAATGTCTTAATTGGTGCCACCACTGACTTTCATTGGCACATTTATCCATGTTGTAGTGCTGCCCAGACTGACCTACACGTGCGGTTTGGTATCTGAGTGTCATTCTCATAGCCCCTACCAGGTACTATATGCTGGAGCCAGCAGGGAGGTCACTCACTGAGGTAGCTAAAAAAAAACGTTACGCTGCTACCATTTATATATATATGTTGTATATATACATATATATATATATATATATATATATATATAGATATATATATATATATATATATATACAGACGGCATTTAATATGGAATTTTTTTTTTTGTGGGGGTTAACTTACTTTTCAAGATGACTTAGAACCAAAAGTTCATTGGAATTATGTTGAAATTATTCTAGATTTTGTTAATGTGACCTTTAAAAGAAACAAAAACCACATTTGACATTTCGAAGCAAATAAATTGATCCTTGAAAGTGATGTAAACTGATATCGAACTCAATTCACAGACAGTACTGTGTTAAACTGCTGTGCGTTTTCCAGAAGTATCTCTTTATTTTGCACAACAGCCAAAAAAAATTCAACAAAAACAAAAGCTAAATTATGACTGGGATTACGGACAGTAAAATTGCAGGTCAGTACTTCGTGTAACCCCCACGAGCATTCAGGAGAGCACGTACACGTCGAGGCATGCTGTTCACGAGATTTGCCAAGGTTTGGACAGGAATCGCTTGCCATGCAGTGACAATAGCCTGCTGCAATTCACGCACAGAGGTCGGCTGCTGGTCCAAGTGGTCGATTTGACGCGTTAATTCTGCCCACAAGTTCTCTATCGGATTCATATCCGGGGACATGGCAGGCCACTCCATATGCTCTACATCACGGTCAGCAAGAAAGTGTTGGATCGTGCGAGCACGATGAGGACGTGCATTGTCATCTTGGAAGACAACGTTTCCTCGAAAGGCTGCACAAACAAATGGAAGCAATGTTTCTTCTAGAATGACCCTGTACTTGAACTGGTTCAGGTTTCCATTCAGAACAACCAGGTCAGTTTTGCCTCCTGCATGAAAAGCAGCCCAAACGGTCACCCCACCACCTCCAGCTTGGACTCTTGGCAATATACAATCTTCGTTGTGGGCTTCATGCACTTGTCTGCGCACTTGGACGCGGCCATCTTGACGATAGACCAGAAATCTAGACTCGTCACTGAAGGTCACGTGATTCCAGTGTCCTGGCTGCCATTGACGGTGCTCTCTGGCCCACTGCAATCGGTGCTGGCTGTGTTGTCTGGTCAGGCGTGGCTTTCTCAGGGGACGCCTGGCACGATAGCCTGCTTGAACCAGTCGTTGGTTGACTAGCCTTCTGGATACAGGCACATTTGTCAGTTGCTGCCACTCTTGTTGCTGCCATTGACAATGCTGTTTGTCATGGATTGGTGGCTTTACGAAATTCTGGCATGAAACAGCGTGCTATTGCTCGGCAGTATGGCATCACTTGTCAGTGATGGCATCACATCACATCACTGTCAGTTGGATACAGGCACTCAGTTGCAGGAGACGGACCATCTCCAGAAGAAGCCCTAAGCCGATTAGCTGACTTGGTACGGCTATTGCGGACTAACCGGTGCAGCTGGCGATCATCTCTCCTTGTGGTTCTGCGTGGACGTCCTGGCCTCGGTATTGGAGTAGGGACACCCTTCTGAGCATTTCGTTTCAGGATCTTTGACACCTGACCTTGAGTGATGCCATACTGCCGAGCAATAGCACGCTGTTTCATGCCAGAATTTCGTAAAGCCACCAATCCATGACAAACAGCATTGTCAAGTTGACGGACCATCTCCAGAGGAAGCGGCAATAACTTTTGTAGACGTGCAGCAGTTGTTTTCCACTAATAAAGAACGCAACAACCCTTATATACCCGATTGTGAAGCCAATCGTCAAATGTACCTGTCCTTACATTTTGTCACGCCACCTGTGATATAATCCTGTTATTGACTTCTTGCTGCGAAAGACAATCAGTGACATGGTTCTTTCAACAAAGACATCACCGAAGGGTAAAAGAAACTCACCAGATTGACATACTGAGTTCAGAAAGTAAACCCAAGTCAAGAAGAAAAAAAATATTCCATATTAAATGCCAAGTATGTATATATATAGACACACGCACACACACACCCTTACTCCGTGGAGAAGCCTGCAAGGGATGAGCCTAGTGTCACCATCACACATGTTTCCCTGCTGCTGCAACAAGGCACATTGACTATCTGTGCATCAAAGAAATTTGCACTTCTTCATGCTTCAAATAAATCTTGGTTTAAAGACTTTTCAGGTACAATTTTAAGAATGAAAATTATTGCAGCAATGCAGTTTTTGCAGTGATCCTACAACAATCGGGGACGCCTCTTTCCTTTCGCTCTTGTCTCTGCCTTTTTCCTGTCTCTTTCCTGTCTCTTTTCTCTTTTCTCTTTTCTCTTTTCTCTTTTCTCTTTTCTCTTTTCTCTTTTCTCTTTTCTCTTTTCTCGTTTCTCTTCTCTTCTCTTCTCTTCTCTTCTCTTCTCTTCTCTTCTCTTCTCTTCTCTTCTCTTCTCTTCTCTTCTCTTCTCTTCTCTTCTCTTCTCCTCTCCTCTCCTCTCCTCTCCTCTCCTCTCCTCTCCTCTCTCTCTCTCTCTCTCTCTCTCTCTCTCTCTCTCTCTTTCTCTTTAACTCTGTCGTAGCCCCGACTTCATGAAGGTAGGGGTACACCAACCTGGATGTGGGGGATCTCTGGGTTGCTCCTGTGAGATCGATCAGCAGTCTCCCTGCCGTGGGTTGTTCGAAAGGACTGTCCAAGGCCATACAACAACAACAACAACAACAACAACAACAACAACAACAACAACAACAACTGCAGCAGCAACAACAGCACAGTGATCGTCAATATTACAAACCTTGTAATCAAGCGGAACATTTGAAGGTCCAAGAGACAGTGATGGTCCAGTTGAAGCTTGAGGCAGAGACAGGAGAGGAAGAGGTAAGGGGAAACTTGGCTGTAATCCATTGTTTTCAACTCCTTCTCCATCTGGCCTGTGATAAAAAAAAATATATATATATATCGAAAGAGTACATTTATATATGCTAACATTGGTGAAATACCAAAAACCTTCTTTATATTTTCATGTCTCCTTGTGCGACAAAGAACATTATCTATCTATAATTCCAGTAATCTCTGTGTGTGTGTGTGTCTGTCTGTGTGTTTGTTTGTCTGTGACCGCTGTTTCTCGACAACCACGGGTCCGATATACTTGAAACTTGCCAGGTATATTGCTGGGGACCCGAGGATGTGCCTTTTCAAGGTTTCATATTAATCGGACAATTACTTACCGAGATATGTCCAAAAAACGCTTCAACCAATCAGAGAGCAGCGAGCTATCACGTGTGCCGAACCGTTAATGCAATGCAAGCGTTAATGCGTTAATGCAAGGCTTTTCGTTTTTTCCCCTCTTCTCTTTCTACTTTTCCTTGCGATTAAATTGCAAACAGCCAAAATACGTTGGCGCTAATTGAATAATTGGCCATTAACACTAAAATAATCGTAACTGCGATATGCCAACTTCCGGACAGTGCAGCCTTCCATGTTGTTGTTGTTTGCAGCAGCTGTTTGCAGCAAGGGAAGGCTTTTCTTTTTTCCCCTCTTCTCTTTCTACTTTTCCTTGCGATTAAATTGCAAAAAACCAAAATACGTTGGCGATAATTGAATAATTGGGCATTATGTTTTACAACTAATAAAAACGAATTTGCGATTCATTCGCTTTCCTGCGCGTTTGTGTACGCGATGGCGATTTCTTTACCAAACTCCGGAAGCCGTTCGCTTTGGACCAAACCATTGCATGTAAATAGAGGGGGGGGTTCTGTGGTCGTTGCGAATGGACCAAACCATTCATGTAAATAGAGGGGGGGGGGATTGTCACTGTACTCGCAAGCCGTTCGCCGTTCGCTTTGGCGTTGCGAATGGACCAAACCATTTCATGTAAATAGAGGGGGGGGATATAATTTTAGATAGATATATAGTACGGGCATATATATAGTACGGGCATGCCCTAGTGTTACTGAAATTCTTGGTAAAAACATCAACGAAAACAAAAAGCTGGTACAAATATGTCAGCATGCGCACGCACGCACGCACACACACACACACACACACACACACACACACACACACACACACACACACACACACACACACACACACACACACGAGGATGGCAGATTTAGTGAGGAAGAGGGCCACACATGTGGAGTCCGAAGTCGCGCAGGTCGACATGCATTTGAGATGCAGCTTGACCTTGCGGCTTATTGGGTTTTGCCGACCCCATCACGCTGAGCACGAAAACCCAGGCTTCGGCGACTCCCATTTTGCAAAGTTCAGCCCGCATGGAACCGAGTTGCATGCAATCCAGAACAGCGCCGGATACAATGACCTAGATGGGAGCAAAAACTGAGCTGGGGCAGCAGCTTTGGTGGGGCAGATGGCCACACCGGGGCGCCCCGAGTTGTTCTGATCGACATGTGTTTGGGACGCGGCCTAGTGCGTCCTGGTGACGGCCTGGTGAACGTGGCCTGGTGAACGTGGCCTGGTGAACGTGGCCTGGTGAACTTTGCCTTGCGGCTTTGTGGGTTTTGCCAACTTTATTCCGCCAAGGAAGGATGAGACTGAGGAAGGATGAGACCGAGAAGAAAGAGACCGAGAAGAAAGAGACCGATAAGAAAGAGACCGAGACGAAACAGACCGAGACGAAAGAGACCGAGACGAAAGAGACCGAGACGAAAGAGACCGAGAAGAAAGAGACCGAGAAGAAAGAGACCGAGAAGAAAGAGACCGAGAAGAAAAGAGACCGAGAAGAAAAGAGACCGAGAAGAAAAGAGACCGAGAAGAAAAGAGACCGAGAGGAAAGAGACCGAGAAGAAAGAGACCGAGAAGAAAGAGACCGAGAAGAAAGAGACCGAGAAGAAAGAGACCGAGAAGAAAGAGACCGAGAAGAAAGAGACCGAGAAGAAAGAGACCGAGAAGAAAGAGACCGAGACTGGGCATACCCCGGAGGCCACACAGTAGGTTGCGCAGATCTACATTGTCGCCACTTCTGGGACGGAGAGGGAAACGGAGCACGGATAAGGAGACTGCTTGGTCTCATAAGTCGGGGTTCTTGCTGGGGTGAATATGGATGCATCAGGACCAAGGAAGGATCCAGTCAGTCTGAGAGACTCACGAGTGGAGATGAGGATCAGCGGTGGCGGCGCATACACACGTACATGATTGATTGACATGAATCATGATTTTTTTTTTTTTTTTTTTTTTGTATACTGAATCGAGGCTCGTGAAAGAGCATACACAATTTACACACATGCACAATTGTGATTGTACACACACTAATCGTGATTATACACATATTATATACACATATTGATATATGATCATACACATATTATACATGACATAGTATACATATTGTTACGACACCCCCGGGAATGGCACACAACATATAGGTTCCCGAGTCAGTTCGTTCATTTTTACATGTTCCAGACAGTGTCCACCCTTTTGTGTAGTGGGTATAAAAGGGAATATGCATTGTGTGGTATTAGGTAGGTTTTCTCCCATAATCAGCTTACCTTTCAACCACTTTCAACCGCGCCACAATTCAAATCGCCCCCCGCCATCCCCCCCAATCGCACCCCCGCCCCCCCAACCCCCCTGGGCCAAAACAAAGACCTCGTCAAAACCAAAGCATCAATCTGCCCCGAAATGGTGTGATCCACCATCTAGCACAGGGATTAGCAACAGTTTCGTCCTGCCAGCGATAACAATCCTGCCTGCTTCAAAAAAACACTGGACTTTAGTTCTCCTTCACAAACACAACACACAAGCTCAACTTTCAACACCAGCTCGCCATTCTAAACCCGCCATTGCCAGGCAGCACCGCGTCACCACGACAAACGCAACCACAACCACAACCACTTCAACCACCTTCACATGTGCCCAACACACACACACACACACACACACACACACACACACACACACACACACACACACACACACACACACACACACACACACACACACACACACACACACACACACACACACACACACGTTATTTTAGTTCATTAAATCATCGTAAAATGTTAGTGTGACCATTATTGCACCTCTAAGTTTTACGTCTGTTTATTCGCTGTTGAATACTTGTTTGGCTCATACAGCAGGCTGCACATGGTTTGCCTGTGTTTTCTGCTTTCATCTGTTCTCAATCTTATTCGTCCCCTTCTTTGCTCTATCCTCACCTCCTTTCCTCCAAAAACTTCTTTTGATCTCTGAATTAATAATAAAAAATAAAACGAGCTCCTTTCCTCCTTGCACTGTACTTACTCCATTACCTGAACCTACCACCTCCTCTAACTAAATTGTATTTTCCTTGTCTTCCCATCGCTACAGCACTCTTCCTTCTCTCTATATCACCCTCTCACATCCTTCTTGTTTCATCCGATCATCAAATGTATTTAAGGAAAAGCTTTTTTTCTTTCTTCCTTCTCTCACGTCTCTCATATTTTCCTGTCTACTGTGGTCACAATGCCTTATCACAAGTCTGGCTTTGTACGCGAAGGCCAATCCTTCATTTCCTCACCCCCTCCCCTCTCTTTCTGACCATTTCACATTTTCCTACTCTGCACACTGCTGTTTTCCCTTCTCCTTTCCAATATATGAAACTATTCACAACAACCAATCATACAGGTTCTGTACAGCCTTCCTTTGAGCATTCAGTAACCCAGATCCTCATCATGGTAGTGATGTGCACAACCATGGTGTTGGTATCAGTACTTGAGAGAAATGAAAACTGCCTTGTAGTAAATGCAGACACGTGACCAGCCATCAATCTCAACCCCCTCTGTTCTGCTCCTGCCTCTCCAACTCCAAATCGCATCCACATCCGCATTGGGCAACCACATCCTCACACAGACCAGCACTCCCAGATATGCACCATACAAACCCATATATCTGGTCCACCAGCATCAGAGGCATATGCACGGTCCTCATGCATCTTTTGTTACAGCTAGTTGCCAGATCTTCCCAGGTGTAACGTGTCGAACAGAAACTATTCTTTCACAGCATACCCAGGCTTGTTAATCTCCTTCCCTGATTATTCCTTGAACCACTTTTACCAACACAACGATCATGCTGGTGTTGGTGTTGTAGCATCGCATCAAGAGGGACCGACCTGTTGAAATAACATATGCTGTTGTAGTCATGTTGCGCTCTATTTCCTGGATGGTCTTTGCTGGGCTACTGCTTCAGTCAGGACGAATAATTCCTCATTTGAGGAATCGTGGTCCATGGAAGAGGGATACTACAGACTTGGCATTTAATATGGAATTTTTTTTTTCCTTGACTTGGGTTTACTTTCTGAACTCAGTATATCAATCTGGTGAGTTTTTTAACCCTTCGGTGATGTCTTTGTTGAAAGAACCATGTCACTGAATGTCTTTCGCAGCAAGAAGTCAATAACAGGATTATACCACAGGTGGCATGACAAAATGTAAGGACAGGTACATTTGACGATTGGCTTCACAATCGGGGTACAAGGGTTGTTGCATTCTGTATTAGTGGAAAACAACTGCTGCACGTCTACAAAAGTTATTGCCGCTTCCTCTGGAGATGGTCCGTCAACTTGACAATGCTGTTTGTCATGGAGTGGTGGCTTTACGAAATTCTGGCATGAAACAGCGTGCTATTGCTCGGCAGTATGGCATCACTCAAGGTCAGGTGTCAAAGATCCTGAAATGAAATGCTCAGAGGGGTGTCCCTACTCCAATACCGAGGCCAGGACGTCCACGCAGAACCACAAGGAGAGCTGATCGCCAGCTGCACCGGTTAGTCTGCAATGGCCGTACCAAGTCAGCTAATCGGCGTAGGGCTGAGTGGCATCAACTGACAAATGTGCCTGTATCCAGAAGGCTAGTCAACCAACGACTGGTTCAAGCAGGCTATCGTGCCAGGCGTCCCCTGAGAAAGCACGCCTGACCAGACAGCACAGCCAGCACCAATTGCAGTGGGCCAGAGAGCACCGTCAATGGCAGCCAGGACACTGGAATCACGTGACCTTCAGTGACGAGTCTAGATTTCTGGTCTATCGTCAAGATGGCCGCGTCCGAGTGCGCAGACAAGTGCATGAAGCCCACAACGAAGATTGTATAGTGCCAAGAGTCCAAGCTGGAGGTGGTGGGGTGACCGTTTGGGCTGCTTTTCATGCAGGGGGCAAAACTGACCTGGTTGTTCTGAATGGAAACCTGAAGCAGTTCAAGTACAGGGCCATTCTGGAAGAAACATTGCTTCCATTTGCTCGTGCAGCCTTTTGAGGAAACTTTGTCTTCCAAGATGACAATGCATGGCCTCATCGTGCTCGCATGATCCAACACTTTCTTGCTGAACGTGGTGTAGAGCATATGGAGTGGCCTGCCATGTCCCCGGATATGAATCCGATAGAGAACTTGTGGGCAGAATTAACGCATCAAATCGACAACTTGGACCAGCAGCCGACCTCTGTGCGTGAATTGCAGCAGACTATTGTCACTGCATGACAAGCGATTCCTGTCCAAACCTTGGCAAATCTCGTGAACAGCATGCCTCAACGTGTACGTGCTCTCCTGAATGCTCGTGGGGGTTACACGAAGTACTGAACTGTAATTTTACTGTCCGTAATCCCAGTCATAATTTAGCTTTTGTTGAAATTTTTTTTGGCTAATGTGCAAAATAAAGAGATACTTCTGGAAAACGTACAGAAGTTTAACACAGTACTGTCCGTGAATTGAGTTCGATATCGGTTTACATCACTTTCAAGGATCAATTTATTTGTTTTGAAATGTCAAATGTGGTTTTTGTTTCTTTTAAACGTCACATTAACAAAATCTAGAATAATTTCAACATAATTCCAATGAACTTTTGGTTCTAAGTCATCTTGAAAAGTAAGTTCACCCCCACAAAAAAAATATTCCATATTAAATGCCAAGTCTGTACTTTGTGGGATGACTACACTATACATACTTCGATACCTCATTTCCCAAAATAGAGCTTTTGAGACTACTTTGTATGGCAGGCCCAAACCACATCAGTTCTATTGAATCCCTGTGCACAATATGATTACTTTAATCTCTATGTGCACCATATAGTTACTTAAAATAAATCTGGAAAATATGCAAAAAGGTGAAAAATTTTTTGGAATGGCGTCACAAGATACCTCATTAGCTTTTATACGAGCCTCGATCTTGTATACAAAAAAAAAAAAAAAAAAAGAGCAAACGTGGCAAATGCATATTTGTCAGTATCCATGAAATGTAATTCACATCAATAGTTACATTTCCGTATTTGCTGGTAAATTCTGAAAGCAATATTGAAATATTAAAATACCAAAACAGGAGGTATTAAAAGTAACTTGTTGGTAGATTAGTTATAATGGAGGCCATCTTGGAAAACACAATGTGGTCGTAATGGCGACCTGTTTATTGAGTTTTTTTGATCTTGAGTGGCAATCGACACCCCATATGGGTCTTTGGTTGGTGTAAAAATGGCACTTTTGTTCAAACTGTCATGATCATGAACCACGAACGTCACTGGAAGGTTGCAATCGTCACAATTCCTCTTAAGGTCGTTTCAGGATTACTACCGCTCGCACATGAAGCGAGAAGTGGGGTTAAGCAATTGGTTCATGTCTGTCCATCCGTTCGTCTCTGTCTTATCAGTTTATGATCGAGGAACAACTTATTTTAATTGAATGTTATATTTTGAACACGAATCAGAATCAGAAACAAGTCTGCTGTTTTACTGTATTTTCCCTCTGAATGCGACCCAATCTCACATTCACAGAGATGAGTGAAATAATGTTTTTACTCTCTCTGCCTGTCTGGCAGTCAAACAAAATGGAAAATCATTACAAGCATGAAACTTGTTGTTTTAAGGACGTTATAAAGGACACAAACAACAGGTACGAATAACAAATGGACAGTAACATGTTAGATAGAGTGATGTAATAGACACTGGGGAAAACGGCGGTAAAATCCAGAATTAATTCATTTATACGCCTTTAAACTTTTAATTACATTGAATTAATACTAGAAGACTGTAGAACACAAATCGCCTTCATAATACTTCCAGAACCTCTTCCCCTACCTCTTAACTTCCTCTACCTCTTCCTCCTCTTCCACATCTTACCCTACCCCTCCCGCCCCCCCTGTTCTGTATCCGATGCTCCCCCTTCCTCTTCATTAACGGTATGGACCTCAAACATCCGGGGCCTTCGCTCAAACTTGTCTGATCTCTCCATACAGGTTGCTTCTGACAAACCAGATGTGATCTGCTTAACAGAAACTTTCCTCCTTCATGATGTCTCTGATTCCTTGGTATCTCTCCCAGGTTACTCCCTCCTCCGGTATGATAGACCTGAGCCTCGTCCTGGAGGTGGGGTTGCTATCTTTATAAAAAAACTCTCTTCCTCACTCGCCCTGCACTGCCCTCTCTCCACCTCACCCCCAGGAATACCTTTGGCTATGGCTTCCCCTTCGCTCCCACCTTGTGTTGTACCGTCCACCAAACAGTGATGACTCCATCTACATCTCGCTGTCTGATAATATGGACCAACTTCTATCTACCCATCCCAACTCTCTCTTCCTCATATGTGGTGATTTCAATTGTCACCATGCCAGTTGGCTGGGGGTGGGTACCTCTCTCACCAGCCATGGCTCTTCAGCAAAGGACTTCTGTGACTCACTGGGACTGACACAATCTGTCAATTTCCCGACCCGGATCTCAGTCAACGGAGCATCTTCTCTTCTGGACTTGGTTATGACTAACTTCCCTGAAAATGTCTGCTGCTCTTCTTCTGCTCCAATCGGCTCATCTGATCATGTGCTTGTTAAAGTGGACATCTCTCTGACCATTCTCAGAGAGCCTCCTCAGCGTCGACGAGTCTGGCATTTCACTCAGGCCAACTGGCACGGTCTTCAAGCAGCCATCAATCATCTGGACTGGTCTCCCATCTCTACCGCCTCTGACATCAACTCATCCTGGGAATTCTTCCAAAGTAAATTGCTCTCTCTCATGCACAGATTTATCCCATCTCGTCTTCAGTTGTCAAACCCTTCCTCCCGTCCATGGTACACGGAATCTTGTGGTGAGGCTGTTGCCCAGAAACAACTTGCTTTCGTCTCCTGGAAAGCAAATCCAACGGAAGGAAATCTCATTTCCTTTCACAAAGCCCGAAACAAGTGTGTGTCCACCCTCAGGAGAGCCAGGAAACAATATCTCTCCGTTCTCAAGACCGAACTCTCTTATCTGTCTCCCTCTTCCAAATCCTGGTGGCGTCTGGTCAAATCTGTTTCTGGTGTTTGTTCCCCCTCCATCCCCTCCCTCACCTCAAACGGCTACACGGCTGACTCCGCACGTGAAAAAGCTGAATGCCTCAAGTCTGTGTTTGCCTCTAAATCTTGTGTCCCAAACCCATCCCTCTCTGTACCCACCGTACCCAGTCATACCCAGCTGCTCCTGGACTCTGTGTCCTTTCCTCCTGACAAGGTGGAAAAGTTTCTGTCAACCCTCGACTCTGATTCTGATTCTGCAACTGGACCTGACGGCATCAGCCCACGGGTCCTAAAATCCTGTTCTTCCGCTCTTTCACTCCCTCTCTCTGTTCTCTTCACCCTCTCTTTTGCTCAAGGTCATCTGCCATCTGCTTGGAAATCAGCCAACATCACCGCTTTGCACAAAAAGGTGCAAAAACAGATCCTAGCAACTACAGACCAATCAGCCTGCTCCCAATTATCAGCAAAGTCATGGAATCCATCATTGCTTCAGATATGAAATCTTTCCTCTTCTCCAATGGCTTGATCTCTGATCATCAATTTGGTTTCAGACCTGGTCACTCTACTCTGGACATGCTGCTTCTGCTTTCTCAACAATGGTTGGAGGTCCTCAATGCCAAACAGGAAATTAGAGCTGTCTCCCTTGACATATCATGTGCCTTCGATACGGTCAGGCACCCCGCTCTGCTCACCAAACTCTCCTCCTTTGGTATCCATGGAAATCTCCACGCATGGCTGGCGGACTTCCTCTCTAGTCATAGTCAACGTGTGGCCCTGAATGGGTTTCTCTCATCTCATCTTCCTGTTCAGGCTGGAGTTCCCCAAGGCGGTGTTCTGGGCCCTGTGTTTTTTCTGGTCTTCATCAATGATCTCTCTGACTCTCTTGGAAAATCCTCTCTATCTCTTTGCTGATGACTCTACTCTCTGTCGCTCCATTTCTCATCCCTCAGATCGGCAGTCTGCAGCCTCCTCACTCTCTGCAGACCTGGACAAAATCACAGACTGGGCAAACAAGTGGAACATGTCTTTCAATCCTGACAAATCTCACCCTCTTACGATGTCTCTCTGAAAAGACCGACTGGACAACCCTCTCATCCACTTTCTGAATAATCCTCTCCAAGAAGTTCTGTCACTCAAGCTTTTGGGTCTCACTATCTGCCATGATCTTTCCTGGGAAAGCCACATTTCAAATCTGGCCTCCAAAGCCAGTCGCCGACTGGGCATCCTCCGTCGTGCGAAGTCCTTCCTTGGCACACCTGAGCTCCTCACCACATACAAGGCTTTCATCCGCAGCTCAATGGAATACTGCTCTCCCCTCTGGGCTGGTGCTCCTGCCTCACACCTAGCTCGTCTTCACGCTGTTGAAACCAAAGCGTTCAGAATCATTGGAATCTCCCGCGATGAAACCAACTCCAATGGCCTTTCACTCACTCACCGCAGGCAGGTTGGTGGTCTTTCCGTCTTCTACCAACTCCTCTCTGGCCTTGCCCCCCCAGCTCTCTCTGGGCTCTGTTCCCAAATATTCCTACAGGTCACACAAGATCTACCTGCAACCCTCTTATGGTTAAACTGCCAAAATCAAGACTCTCTGCTCACCTTCACTCCTTCATTCCTCTTTTCTCCCGCCTCTGGAACAAACTCCCCCACTCTCTTCAATCCCACTCCTCCCTCCAGGTCTTTAAAACAGCTGTTCACCACCATCTCTTATCTTCCCCCATCCAAAACCTTGATCTTTTCTACCCCAGCTAATTTCACCCCAAATCATCTTTTTTGAAATGCCAACTTCTGTCCTGGAAGTCCTTGGTGTCCTTGTGTTTTATACTTCTCCCACCCCCCCCCCACCCCCCTTCCCACGCCTCCTCCCCCAAAGCCCTCTCCCTCCCACACATCTCTCTGCTCTCAAATGTTGTGTTTGTGCGCTTCCCATTCTCTCCCCATCTTGTCTTCCGCTCCCTCTTTTTATATATTTTGTTTGTCTGGTTGATTTGTTTGTGAAATAAATGTTAGCTCTTTCAAGAGCCTCGATTCAGTATACAAAAAAAGAAAAAAAGAAAAAAAAAAGAACAACAATACATATCAATCAATATATTGTATTTGACAGGGTGTGGCATGTGAAAGGGTCAGGGTGAAGAAGAGTCTGAATGACACTGGTGGTTTATGGTGATCAATAAAGCCTCCATCTCCTAAACTGTGACTCAACATAATGTTATTGCAGTTTATAAGGTTGAGGTATATAAGACTGCTTCAGTAGTGCTAAACTTCCAGATTTGTTTTTTTTCATGACCTTTAAAATCACTACTTGATTGAAATTGAAGTATTATACAAGGCTAGGCCTGGGGTGTGTTCAATTACCAAACAGCTATCTTGCGCTTGCAAAGGCAGCAGTTCTGTAACAGTTTTGAATTGAGTGCTTGCTTGAGTGCTTAAGCCGTTTGGCAAGCGCCCTACAAGAAACATCATAACTGAACACATCCCTAATGTTGGCTTAACGGTGGCTTAGAGTAGTAAGTAGCTGAGAGCTTAGTAAGGAACAGCAACCCTGTGGCACAAGGCTTAGACTTAGAGTCTTGAGCTCCTGTCATCGTTAAATAACACCAGGTGGGTTGACTCAGCCTGTAATCCTTCCGAGGTCGACAAAATGTGCACCCGCTTACTGGAAACAGGGGACACTGCATCAGTGGCACAGCCACGCTCCCAGCAATGATACAACTTGGTGTGTGTGTGTGTGTGTGTGTGTGTGTGTGTGTGTGTGTGTGTGTGTGTGTGTGTGTGTGTGTGTGTGTCTCACGCTTTATGCTAAAGGGTTTCTGCCATCATCGAATAATACAAATGGTACTGTTGGAAAGCCAATATAATCAAGTTATCATAAATTGTCATGTCCTGTCAATCATTTAATCATAAATAGGCAATAATTCATAAAGATTCATAAAAATCATAAAGAGGCATAAAGAGGTAAAGAGGCAAAGAGGCAGTTCCAATGGAACCATTTTTATTATTCTACAAGAGCAGCAACCCTTTGGAATAAAGTGTGATGGACATGGAAGGAGCACACAAAATGATACAAATTATACATAGTAATACTTCTCAAAGCAATAAAAAAATATAAAATAGTACAAGGAAGCAGCACACAAACAACAAGAACCACAGCCACAACGATGGCATCAACAACAATTAACTGTTGTTACAGATCCTTTTTTTTCCCGGTGTGTACCCCGGCTTAGAATAGGTACACCGTATCCCTGCGCATCGTAAGAGGCGACTAAGGGTTGGCGTCAGGAAGGGCATTCGGCCATAAAAACATTGTCTCAAAACAAGGAACCATGATTATCATGGGGCCCGCAAGGCTAACCCCTTCTCCAGCAGGGAAAAATGGCCTTAAAACGATCATTCATTCATATTCATTCACAGATCCTTTTTTTGATCTGTTTTACTTAATTTCACCTCCTCATTGAGACTCAGATAGACATGCAATGTGTTTGTGAAATACAACATGCTGTCTTTTAATTAAACCCACCAGCAAAATGACGGGTTTTATATTATTGTATAACAGGAAAAAAAAAAAACCTTTCATTTCCATCATACCTGGGGACACCAACAGTGTGCCTGCGCATCGATAGGTAACGGGATAAAGCTTCAGGGGATGGCTCATCACCCTCATCACTCTCACAAACCAAAACTTCCGTCTAAAAAGCAAACAGAACAAAGAAGGAATGTTAGAGTGTAAAATAGACAAGAACAACATATTTGAAGTGGTTTTACAAGTTAATAGGTAGATACAGAGCCCTCCATAAATATTGGAACAGTGAAGTCAAATTTGTTATTATTGCTATAAACTCAAGAAATTTGGATTTGAAATCAAAACATGAATATGAGGCAAGAGAATAGATCAGCTTTGATTTATTGGGATTTCCCATGCACATATATATATATATATATAGTTACGTGCTCCTCCCCGACCCCCTGGTCACGGTGTACCTCCGAGCCCCGAGAGGAGTCACGGCAGAAAAATGTGTTATTCTGTATGTCAAACATCAATGGAGAAGCCACCCCAATTGTTACTCACAAACACATATTGTGTTAAGATCACACAAGAATAACAGTACAACAATAATAGTAATCAAAAGTACAATCAATATGTCCTATGATGGTACCATCAGTTTTGTAATATATAACTCACTGTGCTCCAAGTGAGTGAAACAAGAACATCCCCAATGTCTCTTATTCCCGGCTTCAAGACAAAGTTGCTTCGCTCTAGCGATCGCCAGAACGATGTCCAATCAAGACCAGAATCCCGTTGGGTTGGCAGTTACAGTCCCTGCTGCCAAAGCTGTGCAAAGGCGCCCTCCAGGCGACTGGGAAATCCAAAGGCGCCCTCCAGGCGACGGGGAAGTCACACCCTCGGGTATGGACGTATAAACCTTCAAAAAGCCACGTCACACAAATACGCCAGATCCACGTCTGAATGCGGTGAAAATGGTCGAAGGGAGATGAAACCGTGAGCGAAGCACAAGTCCGTCGTGAGTCAAAATGGCCGACGGCCCGGTCTCGTGGCGCACCGACACGACGATGATTCTCTCCTGAATCGATTGCAAAACCTGACACGCAGGTTAATCTGTCACACCGATAACCACTCTGTCGCAGGAATCCCTTTCCTGGGAAACCCGAAAGTTCGCTAATGACTGTTGTTCGCCAACGTTCGCTCCAGACCGCAAATAGCTCGGCTCCTTCTTGTCTGACTCACTCGCTCCGCTTTCTTTTCTCCCTCTTCTTCCTCTTCGTCGTCCGGTTCCCGATCCGGTTTCCTGTTTCTTTTAACATTAACTTTTTTACCTTTTGAAAACAGTTCATGAACAATAAACCTTTTGAAAACAATAATAGTACATGGAATCAGAAATATTTACAGTGGATGAAAACCACCACAACGGAAGTGACGAATCCGTAACACTTCCCCCCCCTCAAGAAAGGAAGTTTGAACATAGTGAAAACTTTCTTTGCAGGCAAAAACTCTTTTAACAAACAAAAGTAAAACTCGCACCCAAATCATCAATTCACGTGAGCAACACAATTAATATTTCCCAAAAATAAAGCAACAAAACTTCCAAACCACCTACAGAAATTTCCGAAGTGAGTTCACTCTGGACAAAGCATCAGCAACGACATTGTCCCTGCCCTTTACATGCTCAATTTCCAAGTTGGACTCCTGCAAAGCCAAACTCCATCTCATCAACCTCTGGTTTTTATTTTTCATTTTTTGAATGAAGGTTAAGGGTTGTGATCAAAAATCCAAAACAAAGCAAATCTATAGCACTTTTTTAAGGAGGCCGAGCTGAGAGCCAGGTTTCATGGTGGTTGGGTGGTGAGGCCTGGAAGTATTCACTACATGGACGCCTTTAGGAACGTGGAGTTCACGGTTAATCCATGTAGGAATCTTGGCTCGGCTGCTCCGCAGCATTCAGTGCTTCAAACTCTTCCTAACTTTCATAATAATCACGGTTGGAGCGCTTGTCGCTGTAGTCACGTGAATAGCGGTCTCCTTCTCGGCCACTACCCTGATAATCATCCCTTCGGGAGCTGCCGTAACTCTGGAAGCCTCCATAGTAATCTCGACAGCGGGCACTACCAAAACTACGACTCCCACCCCGGGAGCCATAGCCATCCCTGAAACTACCTCCACATTTTCCTCCTCTGTAGCCCCCTCGACGCCCATGGCCTGCCTTCTCTACTGTTATGGTCCGACCATCCAAATTCTTGCCATTCAAATCCTGTTCTGCATCTTTGGCGTCCTTTGTGTTTTCAAACGTGACAAAGCCAAACCCTCTCGACTTTTGCGTCTCCCTGTCGTTTATCAGCAGCACTTCCAAGAGTGGTCCATATTTGCCGAAGACAGAGTCCAGAACATCTTCCCTTGTGTTGAAGTTCAGTCCACCTACAAAGAGCTTCCCAAAATTGCCTCCATTCATAACTTGTGTGCGCTGACACTTAGTTTCAGGGTACTTGACACGAAGTGTCTGTGCAAAGGGTGACGTCCGTACCTTCCTCTTCTCTTCAGAGCACTCCCTACCAATAGCACGAGTCGCGGAACAGGACGAAAAGATCCCCGGAATCTCCTGCTCTAACTGTGCAGTGTTATTTTCCATACTAGGCTTTTCAACAAACATTGGGTGACCAGAAACTCGACCACCGGCCAAATCATTCCCGATAACAAAAGAGATTCCCTCTACAGGAAGAGTGGCTTGTAAACCTATGGTGACCGGTCCTGACACCAAATCAGACTTCAATTGGATGACATGAAGTGGAGCTTTAACATAGCCACCAACTCCCTGTAAAAGAACACTAACACCAGTTGCCATCTTCTCTGACAATGGCAAAATGCCTTCAAGCATCAAAGATTGATGTGCTCCTGTGTCCCTCAATACCCTAACAGGTCTCTGGTTAGTCAAGTCTCCATCCAGTGACACAAACCCCTCTGAAATAAAAGGTTTGTAACCCTCTTGAACAAGGTCGTTCTGTGATGCCGTAACTTTGGCATGGGAACCTTCACAAGGCATTGTCCTCCAAGGACGATTTCTCGCATTTGCCAATGCATTCGGATTTGTACTAGTCTGACTCCGCTGCTGATTTTTCCTTTTCAGGGCATAACATTGGGACATGAAATGCCGAAGGTTTCTTGCAAAAAGCGCAAGTAGGCCCGGGGGAAAAACTCGTGGTCTGCCTCGGGCCCCCCAGAAGATAAATCTGTCTTGGAACTGTAGTCTTCTGATCCCTAAAAGTCATGGTATCAGATTTGTCCCCATAGTCATCTCTCGGCCGCCTCCATGAAAATTTGTTCTCCGCACCTGATTTACCATAACTCCCCTGGTTAACTCTAGGCGGGAAGTTAGGTTTGTGGAACCCCATCCTGTGTGTCAAGGCATCGTCATCTGCCACGGTTGCTGCCTCATACAACTCTGGTACTTTCTTTTAATCCAGATGTACTTTAATGTCCACGTGGACACACTGTTTGAATTCCTCCACCAAGATCAATTGTCGTAACAGGTTGAAGTCTTTCCCAATCTCCTTCGAGTCACACCACCTATCAAACATGGTTTCCTTCATTCTGGCAAACTCCACATGGGTCTCACTCTCCCTCTTCCTGGCATTCCGGAATTTTTGCCGGTAAGCTTCAGGGACCAATTCATAGGCTTTGAGAATGGCTTTCTTCACTTACTCATAATCTGTACATTTGTCAATCGGTAAAGCCGAAAATATATGTTGACCTTTACCCACCAGAACACTTTGCACTAACATAGTCCAGGACCCCACAGGCCATTTCAACATTTGAGCCACTTTCTCAATGTGTAAAAAAAAACTTGGCTACTTCCTTTTCATGGAAGGGTGGAACCAGCCTCACGTGCCTACCCACATCCCAGATGTTCTGACTAGTTGTCGAACGAGCCGGCATGGATACGACTTCTCTCCGTTCTCCCATTAATTCCAGCTCCTTGAGTTTAACTTTCTTCTGATACTCCATGTCACGTTCCTTTAAACTCCCTTTCGGCTCTCCTTTCCTCTGCTCTTTCCTTTGCTCTTCTTTCTTCTTCAGCTCTCCTTTCCTCGGTTCTTCTCTCCTCGCGTTCTCGTTCCTGTTCTACTCTTCTTTCCTCGAGTTCTCGTTCCTGTTCTACTCTTCTTTCCTCGAGTTCCCTTGCAGCTCTCCTTTCCTCTGCTTTTAAGCTTTCCTGGCTCTGCAGTTGCATCTCCATTTTCCGGAGCTCCACATTTTCTTTTTCCTCGGGTAACCAATCCAAGGCTACCTCTGTCCATGTTCCTTGTCCCACCAGAGATTCTACCACCAATGTCTGCATCTCTGCTTTCTTCATATTGACTCGGACCTCCAAGTTAAAATGTCTGGCCAATATCAAGAGTTCCGATCTTTTTAATGCTTGGAACTGTGCCTCATTAGGGGACACCGCAAACTGTTCTGCGTCAAACACCATGGTGACTATTAGTTAACACCTGTTAACCTTTACACAAAAAATTTCGAATTTTTTGAAAAATTTGGGAATGTTAGAAAAATTCTAAATTTGGGAATTTTGGGAATGTTAGGGAATTCTATCCCAGATGCATGTAGGGGAATTTAATCCCGGACGAGCCCCCAATTTCTGTTACGTGCTCCTCCCCGACCCCCTGGTTACGGTATACCTCCGAGCCCCGAGAGGAGGGAGTCACGGCAGAAAAATGTGTTATTCTGTTTGTCAAAGATCAATGGAGAAGCCACCCCAATTGTTACTCACAAACAAATATTGTGTTCAGATCACACAAGAATAACAGTACAACAATAATAGTAATCAAAAGTACAATCAATATGTCCTATGATGGTACCATCAGTTTTGTAATATATAACTCACTGTGCTCCAAGT
Source organism: Myxine glutinosa (assembly GCF_964187855.1). Taxonomy (NCBI): domain Eukaryota; kingdom Metazoa; phylum Chordata; class Myxini; order Myxiniformes; family Myxinidae; genus Myxine; species Myxine glutinosa. The sequence goes on from NC_136261.1 coordinate 171,887,570, forward strand.
GAGTGAAACAAGAACATCCCCAATGTCTCTTATTCCTGGCTTCAAGACAAAGTTGGTTCGCTCTAGCGATCGCCAGAACGATGTCCAATCAAGACCAGAATCCCGTTGGGTTGGCAGTTACAGTCCCTGCTGCCAAAGCTGTGCAAAGGCGCCCTCCAGGCGACTGGGAAATCCAAAGGCGCCCTCCAGGCGACGGGGAAGTCACACCCTCGGGTATGGACGTATAAACCTTCAAAAAGCCATGTCACACACGCACGCCAGATCCACGTCTGAATGCGGTGAAAATGGTCGAAGGGAGATGAAACCGTGAGCGAAGCACAAGTCCGACGTGAGTCAAAATGGCCGACGGCCCGGTCTCGTGGCGCACCGGCACGACGATGATTCTCTCCTGAATCGATCGCAAAACCTGACACGCAGGTTAATCTGTCACAGCGATAACCACTCTGTCGCAGGAATCCCTTTCCTGGAAAACCTGAAAGTTCGCTAGTGACTGTTGTTCGCCAACGTTCGCTCCAGACCGCAAATAGCTCGGCTCCTTCTTGTCCGACTCACTCGCTCTGCCTTCTTTTCTCCCTCTTCTTCCTCTTCGTCGTCCGGTTCCCGATCCGGTTTCCTTTTTCTTTTAACATTAACTTTTTTACCTTTTGAAAACAGTTCATGAACAATAAACCTTTTGAAAACAATAATAGTACATGGAATCATAAATATTTACAGTGGATGAAAACCACCACAACGGAAGTGACAAATCCGTAACAATATATATATATATATATATATATATACATACATATACAAAGCTGGGCACCGAACCGTTAATCCGTTAATCATTAATTAACGAAGTTAACTTTTTCGTTAACGATTTAACTTTTAAGTTAACTTTGAAAATCATTATCGGACTAACTAACTTCCGTTACATTTAACTTCCGTTAACTCAAGTCCGCTAGCCCAAAAATTTCATGGTCTACAGTCTACACGGTTTGTGGGAGGGATCGGCTTGTGGGAGGGATCGGCTTGTGGGAGGGATCGGCTTGTGGGAGGGATCTCCGGTCCGTGCCGGAACTCCGTTAATTTTTCTGGGTCCCTCGGGACAACCAACAACCAACAACAACAACCATGTAGTTGCTTCTCAATTGCAGGTGCAGGCACTTCAAACATACATTGCAGTGTAGCGGTTACCGCTGGATGCACACAATCGCCTTGCACCGGCCAGAACACGGCCAGACGCGCCTCTCCCAGGCATGCCCGGACTCACTGTTCCCGGGCACGCCCGAACCTCCCGGGCACGCCCGGTCTCGTCTTTCCCGGGCATGCCCGCTCTCGCCTTTCCAGGGCTCGCCCAGAGCGTCCGGGCATGCCCGCTATCGCCTTTCCAGGGCTCGCCCAGAGCGTCCGGGCATGCCCGCTCTCGCCTTTCCAGGGCTCGCCCAGAGCGTCCGGGCACGCCCAGCCTCGACTTGCCAGGCCGCAGCCAAACACGCCCGGGCAGGTCCAGACTCGCCTTTCCAAGGCTCGCCCTTGACACCCGGGCATGCCCGGTATAGCTTTTGCCGGGCAAACTTCCCGACATAAATGTGTATATATATTGCTGCCCGATAAACGGGCTTGTCAGAATACCTGAGCTGTTTTGTTTCAATAAAGCAACTCGGACGAATTCCGTCTTTGGTCGCGTCAATTCTTTCGACTCGCGTTGGAGCGCAGTTCCTTCAGCAGTTTGATTCGGAACGATCGGCTTGGCGAGCGATATCAATCTGAATGGTAATGAACGCGCCTCTGTACTGTGCTGTGGTGTGCTGTACTGTGCTGTGCTCTGCTATAGTGTGCTGTACTGTGCTATAGTGTGCTGTACTGTACTGTGCTGTAATGTGCTGTTCTGTACTGTGCTGTGCTAGTGTGCTGTTCTGTACTGTGCTGTGCTGTGGTATGTGGGCCCCGCAATTTTTTTTTTAATCGGGCCCCTTAACATGTAAGGCCGGCCCATGTTCTAAAGCCCTTAAAAAGACCCAAAAAAGGCTTATTTTATAGTTTTGGCACTTTTTTAGATGGTTTTAGAGCAAAAAACTTGTTCTTTGTTTTTTTTATAGTAAAAATTAAAACGTTAACGGTTTATCGATAACTTTCGTTACATTTTAAACGAATTAACTGATTAACGGTTATCGAAGTTAACTTTTTGGGTCCATTCCAGTCCATTCCGAGGGAGCAGGGGATGGTTTGACTGCTTCAAGAAACGGTACGGTCTCCACAACGATAAACTGTCAAGATGGTGACGAGCTAAATGAGAGCGTGCCTCCATGGAAAACGACGTTGCCAAAACCTCCCTGCTCAACTTGTCCAGCTCATCGACATGAAGGGCTACCTGCCAGAGCCAGGCAGGCAGCTCTCGACTACCCATTTTCTTTCGCCCCAGTCCCTCCACATCAGGAGCATCAGCACCCTCTCCTGCCTGTCCTGCCTCTTCTGCATCCCTCTCAGTGCACGACTCATCAGCGACCTCACTTGCATTCCTTTCGGTGCACGACTCATCAGCGACCTCACCTGCATTGGCTTCAGCACCCTTACCTACATTCCTTTAGGTGCATGACTTATGAGCAACCTCACTTGCATTATCTGCAGAGGAGTTTATCGAGTTCACTGGATTGAAATTCTTCATCATCATCATCATTTGAAAAGTTGTGTGTGTTTGTGTAGATAAAAACTTGAAACGGTACCTACTGTTGTCTTTTTAGTTTGACAGTACGGTTGTTTAAGCACTTTTAATCAAGTGTAATCGCATCTTTTATGAAAATGTAATAATGTGCATTCACGGTCAAAAAATTTTGAATTTGTAAAATGTTCCCCTATGAATCAGGAACCGCTGGGAACCTATTCCCCTTTTTTCCAATGAAACAAAGCCCCAACATTTGCGGTGTCGCCATTCGCGGTGTCGCCATTCACATAATTTTTCATGAATCACGAACTGCCAGGAACCTACCTCCCCCCTTTTCCGATTGAAACAATGCCCCCACATTCGCGGATTCGTCAATCGCAGCATTTTAAAGGAGTGTCTCCCCCGAGAATGTCTGGCAGTATTATTAAATAAAAATTGGTGGCCTTACGGCAATTATTAATGTAGAAATTTGACATGTAATAATTTTACATCGATACAATTCATGCTTAGTTTAACTTTTTCTCATCCATTTGCTCTCCATGGGGGGGGGGGGGGGGGGGGGGAAGAAGAAGAATGCAACACAAATTAGTGTGCTCAATAATATTGGCTATATCGTAGTTAAAATTCTGAAATCTCAGGTTTATATCAAAATAAACAAGATCACCTGTAACGTCTGGTTGTCTGGACCAGTAAGTTGAAGTTGTGGGACAGTGAGGTTCATTGGGCCACCTGCTTGCTCATTTGACGGTACAGGCTGCAAACCACCAGCAAATAATGGCAGCTGCAAAGGAATTATTGAAGAAAGATTTCACAACTATTCACTTTCAAACGTGAGGGAGTTAAGCAACGGATACATCTTTACTGATATAAAGCAGTCTACACAATGTCTTAAGTATTTGGCACTGATCCCAGCAAACTTATCTTTAAGTTGTATCAAAAATAATTTTGTGCACTCAAAGTAACTTTATTTTCCGAAGAATATAAAGACAATGCACCAGCTGAATGCTCATCATGTGGTTTCTCAAAGAAACTGAAACACCTCGAAGAGTTGCAATGAATAAAACTCTGTTGAGATTAGATAATTTAGAATAAGCAAAGGTTGTATGTATGGTGGGAAAATAATGCAACAATCACCCAATCTGTCGGGTTGTCAGCTTGTTTGTTTCTTTTCATTCAGCTTGTGTGCAGCTTGTTCTCACTATCAAGTGTCCTCCTCCCACTCTCCATTATCTCACTATCACTTCTACTCTGCTGTTGGTGGTTTCCCCTTTCCATTTTGCTCTAGCTCTTCCACGAGCCTCAACCATATACAGGGTGACCACAAAAAGCAGTACCTTACTTTACTAGACTCGGCGATGTGATGGTTAGAATGTCCGCTCCGAGTCTGGGAGAAGGGCGGTACAGACCTTGGCTGATTCATACCAAAGACTTCAAAAATGATACGTGCTGCTTCCTTGCTTGATGTTCCGCATTTAAAAGTTGAAGAGAAGGGACAATCCCCATTGGTTAGCATCCATTGGGAGGAGGGAATTCTTCCTTAGCAAATTGGCACCATTGAGAAAAGTAGCACCATTTTTGTGACGTCATTGGTACCCAGAGTACCCCGGGAAGTGATGGCATTTGGCCAAAGCTCAGTGGCTGTTTGTCTTGTGTCGTGTCATGTATGTTTGTCTGTATGTCCATGAGTGTGTGTGGCAGCCATGAATTTGGACTAAGGGGATTTGAAACGGTACCTTTTGAAACGGTAAACGGTACCGTTTCACTGCTGAAACGACCCTTAGATCATGTATATAATAAAATTTAAAAAAACAAAAAAACATCCTCATACCAATGAATGAATGAATGAATGAATGATCGTTTTACGGCCATTTTCCCCGCTAGAGCGGGGGTTAGCCTTGCGGGCCCCATGACAATCATGGTTCCCTGTTTGAGACAATGGTTTTTATGGCCGGATGCCCTTCCTGACGCCAACTCTTGGTCGCCTCTTACGATGCGCAGGGATACGGTGTACCTATTCTAAATCGGGGTACACACCGTGATCATTCATCCCAGCAAGCTGGTACTCAATTTGCCGACCTCAGAAGGATGACAGGCTGAGTCAACCCCCCCTGGTGTTAATTCAGCGATCGACCGGGATTCGAACCCAGGATCCGAGGATCCCAAGCCGGCACCCTAACCGCTAAGCCAACACCAGGCTTCCTCATACCAATGATGTCCTATTACTTTTTTGCAGGTGCACAAAGTGGAATTTGTGTATAGTCAGCAGATTTCTATTTAGACAAGATAGCACCCTTTTTTTCAACATGCTGTGAACAACTACAGAAAAATTGGTTTCAGTCGAAATCTACTTAATGATGAAATCCTTCAAGAAGACAAACCGAGTTCAGGAATGAGTTTCAAACTTTTGTTGCTCCCAACAAGATTTGATATTGGCCTGGCTTAAAAAAAAAAAAAAAAAAAAAAAAAATTTAGAGAAGGCACTTTTAACAATAAACTGGGTCAACAAGTAATTTCCTGACAGAGTCATCAGTCGAAGATTGGATGTTCAATGGGCACCACACTCATCAGATCTGTCACTACCAGATATCTATCTTCCAGGCTATACGGGGACCTCAAACGCAAATATTTTTTCCTGAAAACATTGAAAATCATTAATCAAATCTTCTAATTTGAAGAGAAAATAATTTTGAGTTTTTTTTTGCCAATCACAAAGTGCTGAAAAAAGTCCTAAAGTATCAATTTTTTCTTTTCACCAATGACGTCACACTCAGAACTCCCACCTTGATCCAAATGGCAGCTTACATAGACAAACAATGTATTCCGAGCTCGGATTCCGATACCGATTCCACCGTCATTAAAAACGCTAAAGGTTCTCAACATGTTGAAACTGATTAGTGGGATTTTGAAGAAAATATTTGACACAAAATCAGTGATGGAATCACTTTTTTGAACCTTATGCAAGCGATTCAGATGAACATGGCGACAATAGGGATGGTAGTGAAGATGAAAAACGCCAGTTACATGTTCACTGCAGATTGGTGTTTTTTGTTTTTATGTTCAATTGACGGCTCATCAGGGATTTTGTATGAATTGATAAATCAGTTATATTACTCCAGAAGAAATATGGCATGACAGAGCACGGACACGACACTACAGCATTGACACAACATGGACACGACAGTGGGACACGACACAGCACGGACACAATGTTAGGAAACGTCACTTGTGGATGGTAACATCATACACTACCTCGGTAATAAAGATTTTCAATTAAAAAGATCACATGACCATAGACCTTTGACCTTTGATACCCAGAATCTAATCATCTTTGCATGTTCATCTTTGCATCATCTTCCATATATAACACAAGACCTTATAACACATATATAAAACAAGACCTTATAACACATATATAACACAAGACCTTGCGTTTGTACAGATGTCTGTCCCCCTTCATAAGGGTAGGATTTAAAGACCAATCTTTTAACACGAATATGTGTTCACTACGATCTATTTTTGAGGATAAAACAAACTCGAAAAACATTTTCTATAAAAGAATAATTATGTCTCTTCTATTGGAATTGTAGACGGTGGCTTGCAAACCGAGCCTCAAGGGCGGTGTACGGAAGCGTTTTTTTAAAATAACAATAAATACAAGGCGCAGGGAGGTCAAAACGCTGCACGTGATATGCAATACGCACAGAGTAAAAGGAGTGTACATTTACATCTGTAGTATGTCTAATAATTAAAGAAGATATAATCACACCAGAAGAAGATATCAGGCTGAGGCTTCAGACTTTGACACGCTCACGAGGCTGCGCTGTCAAATAAACTGTTCCAACCAGTCATTTTTGACGGGATTTTTACTGGTAGTACATAATGTATTTGCACCAAGTTTGGTCAAAATCCTTTCAACGGTACACAAGTTATCGCAGTGTTGAAAATCTGTGACACACCCATGGGCGGAAGGATGCACAGACAGACTGTGGAGGCATTAAAATATATGTCGGCCATCTCTCCCCACTCCCCTCCCACCCTCCATTCCTTTATCCCCCAAGGCTCGTGCACTATCAAATTTAATCATTCATCCGTTTGCAGTGAAAAGCACATCTAACTGCATTTGTTTTTTGGAAAAACGTATAAAGTTACCTGTTTCATGTGGTAGGATTGGATGCGAGGTAGTTCTTGCCTTTTCCGCTTTTCACACAGCAAAAAGTATATGGCACTCAGATGGTCATATAGATGTTTTTGTAGGGACTAGGGAAAAGATTGAAAGACAACCACAAATAAACAAAGATAAGTTATCCAAACTTTATTTTTTAAATAACTTTATTTGAGGTGTATTTAGTGTCCGTTTGGAAACAATTCCATTGTTGTACGATTCAGATTTGGCATGTGTAGTGGTATAATTTTGCCTTTGGTTTCGTAATATGTAAATACACTTTGGCTTTGTTTGAACGAGTTTTCCCGGCAGAAGTTTTGAGAGCTTTTACCATTGTGGTTGAATTAATAATCGACTCGGAATCCGAATGTCTTCTCTTCCAATGTAGATTGGTGACCCTGACGCGATCCAAATGGACAGACAAGGAGTTACAAGCGCACAACCAGTCGCTGGGAATGATCAACCAGCCGAGCTCTTCCTAGATGCTCAACCAGCTTCATCGGTGGTAGCAGTTTCAGGTTTCATCGAAATTGTGTGTGTAGTTTCAGAGAAGAAAGCAAATACCTATTTGGTGGGTCAAGCCTCTGTAGACCCCCTTAGATCCCATTAGACACTGATTTCTTTTTTTTATGCCGCGAACAAACTTTAGTACATCACGGGAGATGAAGGTTGTGGTCAACTTTTCATCAAAATCATGTGTATAGTTTCGGAGAAGAAAGTAAATACCTATTTTGAGGGAGTCGGGGGGGGGGGGGGGGGAGTCAAGACCCCCCTTAAGATCACTGAAGACCCTGATTTTTTTTTAGCATTGTGAACAGACTTTAGGACATCATGGATGATGATGGTTGTGATCAACTTTCATCAAAGTCGTGTGTGTAGTTTCAGAGAAGGGAAAAATACCGATTTGGCGCACCCCATTAAAACCCTCTTAGACCCAGCTTTTTTAATGCCGTGTACAAACTTTAGTCAATTACGGGTGATGGAAGTTGTGGTCAAGTTTCATTGAAATAGTGTGTGTAGTTTTTGAGAACAAAATCTGAGTGTTTACAGACTGACTGACTGATGGACACCGAGCGATGCTAATACCTCACCTGAACAATTTGTTCGAGGTGAGCTAAAGATCAACAGGAATATTCATTAGATGCTGCTAATAACAGTGCTATTGCTACTTTTGAAAAAGTCTTCTCCAGCTTGATTTGGGATTAGGTCGCTCATTTCCATGGATGTTTACTATTGCCGACACAATATACACTCACTATCCAGGTTGCAAATTTTTGCGCGATTTGAATCTCCTTGTAGACCGTCGTCAAATATTTCCGTCTATTGGATGCCCCATCACAGCTTGGTGTTCTCGGTAAAGCATCCACCCTTTTGTCGCTGAATATCACATGTCTTCCATCCATGCCCACATACCCTTAACAGAAAGTACTTTATGACTTCTCGTCCATAACTCACCCATCAACGACAATCATACCGAACAATATTTTTGACTAGCAGAAGTACCCGGCATTGCCGGGCGGGGGATGGGAGAGGGAAGGGGAGGGGAGGGGAACGGGGGGGGGGGGAGGGGAGGAGAGGGGAGGAAGGGGGGGCAGGGGGGAGGGGGAGAGGGAGTGGGAAGTGGAGGGGGAGGGGGGGGGAAGGGGAAGGGGAAAGGGGTAGGGGGGAAAGGGAGGGGGAGGGGAAGGGGAGGGGAGGCTGAGGGGAGGGGGGAAGGGGAGGGCAGGGGGGAAGGGGAGGGAGAGGGGGGAGGGGGAAGGGGAGGGGAGGAAGGGTAGGGCCAGTCAGCAATGACGTTGCAGTTCTCATGGGAGGAGAGCAGCACAACAATCGCGACATCGTCCTGCATCTTCGCAACAACAGCACGAAGCAGATTTTGGAGACTCACCGATCCTGTGACGCCCTCCAGTACCGGCGTTGCCGGGCGGGGAAGGGAGACCCCTACATTCCCAACCCGTACATTCGCCCTCTCGACTCAAGCTCACTCGGACAAAAGCCTCGCACAAATTACACCGTGAAGGCCCAATGGCCATGTTTATGCCACAAATCAAGTACGTGAGCGAGTCTGGCGCACTGAATTGAAAATATATAGAACGCTCATACTCCGTGAAAAGTGTAGCCGCCGTGTCGCCATCTTGGTTAGCACGACTCAACCAACTCGCTTCGCGGATCTCGTTTGTTATGAACGAGTCCCAGATTTTAAAAGCCAGCCAACTGTTAAAATGCCATTTTGTGCGGCAATAAACGGCTCCAATCGGTTAAGGAAGGGTTGTGGAAAGACGTTTCACAGCTGTTTCAAAGACGTTTAATTCATATCGCACAAAATCGACAAAAATCGACACAAAACACGATCGCACAAAAGGTGAAAAAACGCAATCGCTTTTCGCTCTGAATTAGGTGCAAACGCGTGACGGAAATTACCATCGCCCAGCATCGAGTGCCAACCGAGATGGCGCCTGGTAGCTGCATCTCCACCTATGTGGTGTGAATGGCAATGGTCATTCTATATATTTTCCGTTCAGTGGTCTGGCAGCGAGGATGGAACATCACGTGATCGCTCTGAGCGAATCAGCGTGCTGCTCTGGCACCGGCTGAGATTCCGTGTATAATGTTCCCCGCTGAAATGCGCTGACGTAAATATGAATCAAAAATATGGATCTCGTCAAATATTTTTAGGTAGGCCATGTCCTTCCCAGGCTCAATGCCCATGTCTATGCCAAATATCAAGCACGTGAGCCTCTCCGTTTAGGAGTCTATCGGTAACACACACACACACACACACAGTTTTATTTATATAGATTCTCCGTTTCTTGAATCCAGGTAAAAAATGCTTGCTGTAACCATTGTTGGCTATAAAACGGCTATAAATGTAGATATAAACTCTGTCATAAAGCCCAGATCGGTGGAGTGTTGCAGTGATGGTTGTCCTTCTGGAAGTTTCTCCCATCTCCACACAGGATCTCTGGAGCTCAGCCAGAGTGACCATCGGGTTATTGGTCACCTCTCTTACCAAGGCCCTTCTCCCCCGGTTGCTCAGTTTGGCCGGGCAGCCAGCTCTAGGAAGAGTCCTGGTTGTTCCAAACTTCTTCCATTTAAGAATTATGGAGGCCACTGTGCTCTTGGGAACCTTCAATGCAGCAGATATTTTTTGTAGGCTTCCCCAGATCTGTGCCTCGACACAATCCCGTCTCTGAGCTCTGCAGGCAGTTCCTTCGACCTCAGGTGCCTCCCATTTCTCTTGATCATCTTTGAGATGTTTCTACACCTTGATTGGAGTCCACCTGTGGTAAATTCAATTGATTGGATATGATTTGGAAAGGCACACACCTGTCTATATAAGGTCTCACAGCTGACAATGCACATCAGAGCAAAAACTTGGCTTGGTTTTTGCTCTGATGTGTATTGTCAGCTGTGAGACCTTATATAGACAGGTATGTGCCTTTCCAAATCATATCCAATCAATTGAATTTACCACAGGTGGACTCCAATCAAGGTGTAGAAACATCTCAACGATGATCAAGAGTAATGGGAGGCACCTGAGCAAAATTTCAAGTGTCATAGCAAAGGGTATGAATACTTATGTCAATGTGATATTTCAGTTTTTTCTTTTTAATAAATTTGCAAAACTTTTTAAAATCCTGTTTTCTCTGTGTCATTATGGGGTATTGAGTGCAGATTGATGAGGGAAAAAATGAATTGAAACGATTTCAGCATAAGGCTGCAACATAACAAAATGTGAAAAAAGTGAAGGGGTCTGAATACTTTCTGAATGCACTGTATATACATATACACACGCGAATATATATATATATATACATATATATATATACATATATATATATATCTATATATATATATATATCTATATATATATATATATATATATATATATATATATATATATATATATATATATATATATATATATATATATATATATATATATAGATATATATACATACATACATACATACATACATGTATATATATATCTATATCTATATATATATATATATATATATATATATATATATATATATATACCTCCTGACCCCCTCTATCCAGACCAAATTCAGATCCTGGGGGGACAGGGCCTTCTCCATCGCTGCTCCCACCCTCTGGAACTCACTACCTCACACCATCAGAGACTCCTCCTCACTCACCACATTCAAAACATCACTAAAGACCCACCTGTTCAACACTGCATTCAACATTCAACCCACAGCATTTAACCCCTGACTATCTCTTCTCCTTCTCCCTCCTTTTGCTTTAAATATTTCCCTATTGATTCTTGTCTTTTTGCAATTTGGGTTTTCATGTATTGTTATGCATTATGTTTTCCACTCTGTCAAAGCGCCTTTGGGCTACTTGAAAAGCGCTATACAAAATAAATGAATTATTATATATATATATATATATATATATATATATATATATGTATATATATATATATATATATATATATCTTACTGTTCTAGTGTTTATAAAATGTGTCATTAATTTTTGGGTGTTTACCTCTGCCACCGAAGGTGGATGGAGGTTATGTTTTCACCCCTGTCTGTCTGTCTGTTTTTGTCTATTTGTGAACAGGATATCTCAAAAGGTTGTGGATGGATTCGGACGAAATTTGGTGGAGATATTGGGTATGTGAAAAGGACGAAATATTTAGAATTTGGTGACTATCCAGATCTGGATCCGAGAATTTTTACATGATTCTTCACCATTGAGTGATGGGGCCAAAAACGATGGTTGAGTTGGGTAGGTGATAAGAACAAGCCGATTAGATTTTGGTTCAGGTCCAGATTCAAATCTGGGCTATCAATGGGATACACACCATAAACTGTTCAGCCTGGTGGAGGTATGCGCTCTACCGAGTGCCGTTCCAGTTCTGTAAGTGTATGCTACCGTTTGTGCCCATTATTATTATCCCCATCTTGTTTGTCTGATTCCTTGTCTGCTTGAATTCTTAAATCCTGTTGCTTAGCTATTTAATGGGCATTCCGCTTTATAAAAGTGCAAATGGAAGGCCCAAAAAAGATGCTGAGGTTCCTGAAACAGTGGGCATCAATGAGAAAGCATTTTCAAACATGAAAAATAAGGCAACCTGTTTGGTTCTTTCATGATCAAAACCCATTTCCTCCATGTATAAAAGGACCCGTTCATCCAGCTCTTCTCTCTCAGGCTCCACAGAGGTTACATCTCTTCTTAAAAGAAACTGGAGAGAATCAGGAAAAAGATTACAACATGAATGCAAAATCATGAGAAAAATCAGTCATGACTGTCGAGGGAAAATTTAAGGTATGCTTAGACACCAAAATAGCAAACCATATATCCCATCTGTTTAATTCGACTTCTACAAGAAGGAGGCCCTGTGCGGACCGCATATGAGCTGCTCCTGGCCACTAACTTTACAAAATATTTGAACAACAACAACTTCCAAACACAAAGTCACCACAGGCCTACACAACTCTCAGCACAATTTTTAATCTCTACTCTCCAAAAGTGACACACATAGTACTGTATTTTCAGTGTGTGGGTGTGTGTGAGTGCGGCCAAAAGAGAGGCAAATTACAAAATGACAAAACTGTAATTTTCATGGAGTACATTGGGGAGTATTGTAACCTTCCAAAGCCAACTCCACTAAAGTCACATAGTGGACACGATTTCCAGATGAAGACACAAGCTATTATGCACTAAAGGTACCCACCAAGAGAGAATGCTTGGACCATTACCAGCAAAATGTTTGTCTCATTTCATTGTATAACAAATCACTGTTGTGGTGTGAATTTCATGGTTTTCTCACAATCCAGAAATTCCACATAAATTGAAGCATTATAGTCCCCAAACAATAAAAACAAGCTTGACAACTGATGCTAAACCTCAACTTTTGGGGGTTTTGGGACGAAGAATCTCTCCACTCAATATTGGTACGGTTTGACTCTGGCATGAAATGTTGGTCCAGATCTCATGACCCGTATATCTATGATGGGCCTCCCAATCCCATGTACCCAACCCATTATGGGCGTCCAAATCTCGTGTACCCAACCCATTACATTATATCCCCATGTTATCCCTTCACACTCAATATCTACTAGACTTTGTGCCTTTCTCAATCGAGAGGATAGAAATGTTCTGTCCAGCCTCGACGCTGCTCTAGCAACTGAACCATGGCTTTTCCACAAGGCACTAGCATGCATTGCAAATGCTCCAGCCGTGAGTTCTAGCAGTGATATCAGATCTCGAAGGTCTTATATTATGCCACTCACCAAGTCTTTATCTTAGAGCTGAACTTTCAAATAATGATTGCCTCATTAACCAAGTTGTAGCCTCAGTCATGTATTACATTGCCAATAAGTTTAACATCGAAGCATTTGAATTGTAAGCAATGTTAGTTAGGGAGAAAAAGCATTTTTGGTTGTTTCAACAACCCAATAACCCAATGTGCAATATATGCATGGACGTAATTCTGACCTTATACCTCATAACCCACACTTCCCATTCACACAAACCTTGTCAAACTCTTCATCTGCCTCGCCGCCCTTCAGCCATTTGTGTTTGCAGATCTGGTTCATTGTGTAGCGCTTGCTGGGTTCAAGAACGAGCATATGTCGGATGAGGTGTTCACACTCTGTAACCAACATACATGTTCTTCAAACATGGCTGTAAGAATAGACCAAGTCAATGAGGGAAGTGATGAATGTGGAGTGAGATTTGGCAAGGGAAATGGTTGGGAGTGGAGAGAGAGGGGGAGAAAAAATGGGGAAAGTCTAAGGGTGATATTGAAAAAGAATGGAAAAACAAGCAAAATGTCAAATAATTGTGGGTTGAGTTGGACAAAAGAAGAAAGTATAAATTAGTTATAGTTATGTAAAGACCTTTAGTCAGACAAAGTGATATGAGACAAAGACCATCAGAGGGCGAGTAAAACATGGATACTATTGCAAAGAAAAGAAATATTGCAAGAGTCATTTTACAATTCATTGCATACCTGTAGTCACAAAGTAGGGGATACGAAATTGTCCACTGAGCACACGCGCCCGCAGATTATGAAGAGTTGTGCCATCAAATGGAAGAGCCCCACACACTAGCACATACAGCACCACACCAAGGGACTAGAAGAAAAGACAGGGAGATGGATACGGATATAGATGGAGAGAAAGGTGAGGTGGGGAGCAGTGGAGAGATGTTAGAAGCTACCTACGCCTTCTGTATAAAGGGAGGAATTGGGGTGAAGGAGGGAAGTAAATTAGTGGGGGAAAAATTGAGAAGACAGCAGAAGGGAGTAAAAAGGGAAAATAAATTGTAGGGAAATGGAAAAAAGTGAAATTTGGGAGGAAGAGGAGAAAAGGAAAATGTATTTGAAAAACAGGGAATGGGCTACCATATTTGCATAAAAAATACTGTTTTTAATCCAGGACATTTAAAAAATCACCAAAAAAACAAACAATCAACTACGATCACCTAAGAGTAAGGCTCATGCTTGACACTTCTGCCAGCAAGCATGGTCTTCATCTGGGACAATTCAGGTAATGTGTGGAAGATTTTAAATCCCTTCATTAGAGGAGGGGTGGGAGGGATTAATTACGGCGTTGGTCATAACTTTGGAAGTCTACCTGCGGGAACATCACAAACCCCCACTGCCCAAACCTCCCCTTCCCATTTTAACCTCTTCCCTCAGGAGGTAATTTAAGCCGAGAACAGATTGGCCAAGCAGTCCTGATAAAGTACCACTTGTCAGAATGAATAGTCAGACCTGATCCTTACCCCTGGGTGGTTACTATACTTGGTGGTGCGTTATCTCTGGGTATGAGATTTCTGGACTGTAAGGTGATCTCCATCACCTTTTAGAACCAATATCTGGATATCCCCTAATCTATCTATAATTCCAGTAATCTCTGTGTGTATGTATGTATGTATGTATGTATGTCTGTATGTCTGTGACCGCTGTTTCTCGACAACCACGGGTCCGATATACTTTAAACTTGCCAGGTATATTGCTGGGGACCCGAGGATGTGCCTTTTCAAGGTTTCATATTAATCGGACAAGTAGTTAGCGAGCTATGTCCAAAAAACGATTCAACCAATCAGAGAGCAGCGAGCTATCACGTGTGCCGAACGTGGCGAACAGACTCTGCCTCGGACGGCACATTTGAGAGCGTATTCATTTATTTCACGTTGGCAAACTATGTTGGCGTTAAACTATGTTTTAAAACTAATTAAAACTACTTTGCGATTCTTTCGCTTTCCTGCGCGTTTGTGCACGTTATGGCGATTTCTTTACCAAACTCCGCAAGCCGTTCGCTTTGGACCAAACCATTTCATGTAAATAGAGGGGGGGGATTGTCACCGTACTCGCAAGCCGTTCGCTTTGGACCAAACCATTTCATGTAAATAGAGGGGGGGGGGGATTGTCACCGTACTCGCAAGCCGTTCGCTTTGGACCAAACCATTTCATGTAAATAGAGGGGGGGGGATATAATTTTAGATATAGATATAGTACGGGCATGCCCTAGTATTACCAATGCCAACTCTGAATCCATCTATTCCAATGTTATACTCACCCAGATGTCGACCTGTGGTCCCTCGTATGCCCGACCCTCAAACAGTTCTGGGGCAGCATATGGAGGACTCCCACACCAGGTCTTCAGCTGCTGCCCTGGTATGAAGCGGTTACTAAACCCAAAATCTGCGGTTGGTAAGAAGAGATAATTATTATGAGAGGGCTACGTTTCAGTGTGAACTTTAAAGAATCTTTCATTTGTGACAGAAAAGAGTTTGAAAAACTTTCTTATAAAGTGAAAAGCAACCGAAAAAATTATCAATGAAACAATGTTATACTATGAGGAATGTTTCGAATACTTGGGAAATCTTATTCCAGAAACAACAACGTGAACTGCAATGCTTTGACAGAATTAATTAAGCTCTCACATAAAACGAGTGATTTTTTTTTTTTGATGTGTGCCTTGAAGACGAACGTGTAAAGTAGGAAAACAAAAATACAAAAAAAGTACAAAAAGGAGGGAAGAAAGTGATCGAGATGACTGTGAAAAACAGGCATAACAGGGAAGTGAGTGTGACCATGAAAAGGAGAAACAAAAATGAAACATGCCAGCAATCTTGATATTCAGACTGGAGTCCAACAGAAGATTTTCTGCTTTAAGGTCTCGGTGCACGATGTGAAGCGCATGACAGAAGGCTACTGCCGCCACAATTTGACGAAACTTTCCTCTTGCCTCGTGCTCCGACATTTTTCCATGGGCAACGAGATGGTCTTTTGGGTAGAAGGAGAAAGAAGCAAGACATACGCCTCTCGGAACTCTTGTTTTCAACTATTATGAGACAAGTGTTAACAACTCAAGAGCAATGCTTCCTTATTAAAGTTAAACGCTGCGTGGTGTAAATGTAAAACTGTCGTTTAAGCAAACCTTGAAATAAGCACCCACTTCTATCATATTCAAACACATTTCAGGAAATTGAAGCAATTTCTCACCTGAGGTGACTACCTAGCAATATACAGTTGATGACAGCAGTGAAACGGTACAGCTCAGCTGGCAGGTAGCTTATCTCTGGGCCGATATCAATGCGTGGAAACGAAAGTAAAAACTGCAGTTTATGGTGCAGTGGCAGCAAGAAGTGGTGCAAATCAAAGCATAATGTTTACCAGATCAAGACGAATGGATCAAATATAAATATTTGGTTGTGAACAATAATGATCTCCTGATGGATATTGCAAAGGATAATGATATTGCCTTAGTATCAATACCATGGAAAAAACATACCCAAAGTAACTAGAATGGCACTCAGTAGGAGTGCATACCTCTGCCAGGCTGAACAGTTTGTTTTGTATCCCACTGATAGGCCAGATCTGGATTCGGACCTAAAACAAAATCTAATTGCCTGTTCTTGTCACCTTACCAACTCATCCCCCAAGTTTATTCATATCCCGTCCACAACTTTTTTAAACATCATGTTATATACCGTATATACTGGTGTATAAGACGCACTTTTTTATCCGGGAAAAAAGTCAAAAGTTGGGGGTGCGTACTATACACGGGGATAGAAAAAAAAAACTCGGCTTCAAAACAAGTCAATTTTCCAATACATTTACGAAAAAAAGTATTTTACGAAAAGCGATCTCGGTTGCACGTTTCCCCCGTTGCGTCATGCACAATTGCGCCGACATGCAGGGCCGCCATTGCTGCTCGTTCGCCCCGGATGGCAAGCGGGTTTTGTACCATTACGTGCTTTCTATTGACGGTACCGAAGATGATTTAATCTGGCAGGAGGGAGCTTCCAGTGGCAGCGACAACGAGAGCGATGGTGACCTGTACGACCCAGACGAGGACTTGCATGCCGTCTTCAAAGAGGAGAGCGACGATGAGGATTTCCTTGGCTTTAGCTGAGAAGCCCATCACACACCCAAACGGCCCTTTGCAGGGCCACAACTCCACAATAAAGAATGTTTTAATAATTATCTCTCTACTCTCTCCTTTCTTCTATGAAGCAAAGAAGCCCCCGCAATTGCATGCACATCTGGACACTGATGTGTCTGTAACAGAATACTGACTCCACACAGCTAAATATTTTGTTTTTTTCTTTTCAAAATGTTCATTTTGTGCTACTTAAAGTTTGTGTACAAATGCATAGATTCACACTACTGTAATCTGAAAATGAACGATTTTTTTTTTTTGAGGGTAGAAGTTGGGGGTGCGTGCTATACACGGGTGCGTATTATACACCGGTATATATGGTAATCGCTTTTCGCCTGATCTCTCAATGGTGAAGAATCACTTAAAACTTAAAATAATTATTGTATCCGAATCCATATTCAGATCTTCACCAAAATCGATTCGGTCTTGTCACACACCCAACCTGTCCACCAAGTTTCAGCCGAAACCGTCCATAACCTTTTGAGATATCGTGCTGTATATCGGTTTTAGCCCTATCACTCAATGGTGAAGAATCAATTTAAAAATTCACTGATCAGGATACAGATTTTAATCTTCACCAGAATTGACTCAATTCTTCCTCATCACACACGCAACCTCTTCATCAGGTTTCGTCCGAATCCATCCACAACTTTTTGAGATATTCTGCTACCGTATGTGTCGTTTTTGGCTCTATCTCCCAATGGTGAAGAATCACTTTAAAAATCATACTAGCCGGATCCGGATCTTCACCAAAATCGAATCATTTCGTCCTTGGCACATACACTACCTCTCCACCAAATTTCAGCCGAATTCGTGCACAACTTTTTGAGATATCTTGTTCACAGACAAATAAACAAACAGACAAACCTAATTTGGCCATGGTACTGGGCATACGATGACCAAATATTTTTGAAATGTACAATGATATCAACATCTACCATTTTAATTAAGAAGGGAGAATGCACCCCTGTCTAACCACTTTTCCCACGCCATTATCTCTCTCCATATTCTGTTCTTATTGGAGATTCTTGTTTAGTGGACAGGCTTCTAATCAGAAATGTCACATGCTCAGACTTCCCCATTGCTCTCAGCATAATTCACATCAATTCATGATCAACAAAATAGAAGGTTTTGCGATAATCTATAAAACAGAGATACACCTCCTCTGATATTCCCTTGTTTGTTCCATGATCCAGCTCAGAATAAATATCCCAGCCACCTGGTGATAATTGATTAGGTGAGAGCTGATTGGTTGTTCCCTCCTTTTACGGGTGGAGACGTGATTTAATCTTGATATTTATGTGATGACTGCCATTGGCATTCCATGTGGTACCATCCATGCTTGGGAGCCTCGGTGGTATGCTTTACCAGTCTACGCTGTTGCTGATGAGTGATGACTCACAAATAAGTGATAAAACCATTCTGGTGGCTGAACGGGGCATGTAGTATTGCGATTCTCATGTACAGTGCCTTTAAAATGTTTCACCTTTTGTTGCCTTATAGCCTGGAATTAAATTGCATTAAATCAGACTTTTCCCACCTTTATTTACACATCGTAACCCACAACTTCCAAGTGAAAAACAAATTCTACAAATTTCAGAAAATTAATTAAAAACAAGTACACATACATTCAAAGTACACCGCCCCATGCCAAATAATTAAATATGCTGCAGCGCGGCATTGCCGGGGCGCCTCCGGCGCCCGGCAATACCGCAGTGCAGCTCATTGAGGCTGCATTGGGAGGGATAGGTGTACACTAATTGATTGATTAATTGTATAATTAAAATCAATAAAAGATTATCACAAAATATTTTCATAATCAATTGGCTAATCGCATAACTAAACCACTAGTGCTTCATCCGAAGATGTATCTTTTAGAAATGTAATTAAATAAGTCATTTATAAAAAATTAAATAATTAATTGATTACTCAATAAATAATTAATCGATTAATCAATAAATAATTAATAGATGAAATGATTAATCAATAAATCAAAAATATCCTTGATAGCCACATCGCTTGGTCACTCATGTCCAAATATTAGCTTCCCAGCTCAAAAGGTGCCTGAGATATTGGCCAAATGAGAAAGAAAATAAATAAATGATTAATAATGAAAATAAATAAATAATAATCATTAAAAAATTAAATTATTAATCAATTTGGTCAGAGAACACATAAACTACCACTATTTCATCAGAATCTGTAACTTTAAATTTAAATTTTTTTTTGGCATTAATCAAATAATTACATAATTAATCGATTAATTTATTAATTAATAAATCAAAAATATCCTTTGCAGCCAAATCACCTGGTCATTGGCATGTCCAAATGTCAGCTTCCTAACTCAAAAGGTGCCTGAGTTAATGGTCAGAAGAGAAAGGAAATTTGATTAATTAAATAAGTACTGAATTAATCGCTAATAATTAAATAACTCCTCAATTTATTGATTAATCAAAAAACAAAAAATACCGTTTTTGACAAAGGACTTGCTCACTATTGTGCCGAAATTTCAGCTTCCTAGCTCAAAGGATGGCTGAGATATCGTCCGGACAACCAAGGAAACAAGAAAACAAACAAACAAGAAACCAGAGTGAAAACTGAGTACTCTCTTTCAGCGTGCGTCACTGCCGAGCCCCCTTCGGTGCCCGGCAATGACGATTTGCAATGCCTGGAGGTGGCATAGGAAAGGAGCGGTGTACAATACAAAACTAGATTATCTTGGTTGGATAAGTGTCGACCCCCCTGAGTTAATACTTGGTGGAAGCACCTTTGACAGCAATTACAGCTGCGAGACTGTTGGGATAGGTCTCTACCAACTTTGCACACCTTGATTGGGAAATATGTATAATACTGTAGTATACTTCTAAGTTATACTCTTATCCAAACATAATAAATCAATATCCTTTTGACTTTGTGGCCACTCTGTACATATAGAGACAATTGTCTCTTCTCTTGCCAGCTGTTACCCAAAAATAAAATTTGAAAATTATAGAGAAATTAAAAAGTTACGTATGTCATCGTTTTTTTCCAAAAAAAAAAATTCGTTTTCTGAAATTCAAAATACCTGAAAAAAATTCAGAAAGGGCTTACCAAAGATTTCGCCACCACTGGCATACTCTGTGACAAGATAAATCATCCGCTCCGTTTCCATCACCTGCAGGAGAGTTAATAGGATTATGTCAAGGTGGAATAATCAAACCCATTCTAACAACACAAAACATTTCCCCCCCTATTCGATTCTACTCTTTGTAATTGCATTAATCTCTGTTTAATTCCTTGAATATTTTCACCAAAACAAATAATTCAAATCCAATTCCTCCAACTTTTCAACAAGTGAAAGAATATATACAACTCTTTTTTTAATGAACATAACAGATCGATTTATCCTCAAAAATGAAATAAATTAAATGGGAAAGGTTGTGGGGTGAATTCTGAAGACGTAATTATTTTTGATGATTGCAAAAAGGTGATAAACAAGTACAGATACATTCAAAGTACACCGCCCCCATGCCAAATAATTAAATATCCTACAGCGCGGCATTGCCGGGGCGCCTCTGGCGCCTGGCAATACCGCAGTGCAGCTCATCGAGGCTGCATTGGGAAGGAGAGGTGTACACTAATTGGTTGATTAATCGTATAATTCAAATCAATAAAAGATTATCACAAACTATTTTCTTAATCAATTAGCTAATAGCATAACGAAACCACTAGTGCTTCATCCGAAGATGTATCTTTCAGAAATTTAATTAAATAAGTCATTAATAAAAAATAAAAAAATTAATTGATTAATCAATAAATAATGAATCGATTAATCAATAAATAATTAATCGATTAAATGATTAATCAATGAATCAAAAATATCCTTGATAGCCACATCACTTGGTCACTGTCATGTCCAAATATTAGCTTCCCAACTCAAAAGGTGCCTGAAATATTGGCAAAATGAGAAAGAAAATAAATAAATGACAAGTACACATACATTCAAAGTACACCGCCCCATGCCAAATAATTAAATATGCTGCAGCGCGGCATTGCCGGGGCGCCTCCGGCGCCCGGCAATACCGCAGTGCAGCTCATTAAGGCTGCATTGGGAGGGAGAGGTGTACACTAATTGATTGATTAATTGTATAATTAAAATCAATAAAAGATTATCACAAAATATTTTCATAATCAATTGGCTAATCGCATAACTAAACCACTAGTGCTTCATCCGAAGATGTATCTTTTAGAAATTTAATTATATAAGTCATTTATAAAAAATTAAATAATTAATTGATTACTCAATAAATAATTAATCGATTAATCAATAAATAATTAATAGATGAAATGATTAATCAATAAATCAAAAATATCCTTGATAGCCACATCACTTAGTCACTTATGTCCAAATATTAGCTTCCCAGCTCAAAAGGTGCCTGAGATATTGGCCAAATGAGAAAGAAAATAAATAAATGATTAATAATGAAAATAAATAAATAATAATCATAAAAAAATTAAATTGGTAATCAATTTGGTCAGAGAACACATAAACTACCACTATTTCATCAGAATCTGTAACTTAAAAAAAAAATTTTTTTGGGTCATTAATCGAATAATTAAATAATTAATCGATTAATTGATTAATTAATAAATCAAAAATATCCTTTGCAGCCAAATCACCTGGTCATTGGCATGTCCAAATATCAGCTTCCTAACTCAAAAGGTGCCTGAGTTAATAATGGTCAGAAGAGAAATGAAATTTAATTAATTAAATAAGTACTTAATTAAACGCTAATAATTAAATAACTCCTCAATTAATTGATTATTCAAAAAACAAAAAATACCGTATTTGACAAAGGACTTGCTCACGACTGTGCCGAAATTTCAGCTTCCTAGCTCAAAGGATGGCTGAGATATCGTCCGGACAACCAAGAAAGAAAGCAAGAAAACAAACAAACAAGAAACCAGAGTGAAAACTGAGTACTCTCTTTCAGCGTGCGTCACTGCCGAGCCCCCTTTGGTGCCCGGCAATGACGATTTGCAATGCCTGGAGATGGCATAGGAAAGGAGCGGTGTACAATTAATAATTAAAATAAATAAATGATAATCATTAAAAAATTAAATTATTAATCAATTCGGTCACAGAACACACAAACCCCCACAATTTCATCAGAATCTGCAATTGAATATATATATATATTTTTAGTAATTAATCGAATAATTAAATAATTAATCGATTAATTGATTAGTTAATAAATCAAAAATAGCCTTTGCAGCCAAATCACCTGGTCATCGGCATGTCCAAATATCAGCTTCCTAACTCAAAAGGTGCCTGAGTTAATGGGCAGAAGAGAAAGGAAATTTGATTAATTAAATAAGTACTTAATTAATCGCTAATAATTAAATAACTCCTCAATTAATTGATTAATAAAAAAACAAAAAATACCGTTTTTGACAAAGGACTTGCTCACTATTGTGCCGACATTTCAGCTTCCTATCTCAAAGGATGGCTGAGATATCGCCCGGACAAACAAACAAACAAACAACGAGAGTGAAAACTGAGTACTCCCTTTCAGCGTGCGTCACTGCCGAGCCCCCTTTGGTGCCCGGCAATGACGATTTGCAATGCCTGGAGATGGCATAGGAAAGGTGCGGTGTACAATATCACGATGTGATTGCATGATTGGAATGTGTTTATGTTGTACTATGTTAATCAATGAATCTCTGCTCGTAATTCTACAGATTTTTAGTACATTACAGGCAAATTGATGCTGATGAGCGCAACAGACCAATTTTTGAGCATATCCAGCCAATACACAAGAACTTTATGTAAAACCCTGAAACTTAATTATATTTATGAATTGGTTTAACTAGACTCCTAATAATTTGCAGTGGCCACTCCAAAGTCTCAGCATAAACCCAATGAAACCACTCTGTAGTACGTTTTCAAGCCTGGCGTGGCACTGCTATTCCATTGTCCAATTACAATTACTTCCAATGCTCATATCATTTCATGTGGACATTGCTTAGAAGTCTTACTGAAGAACTTTTTTCATTGTGGAAATTGTCTAGCCATTTCTGATCTGGGCTCCATGTGATAATTGGCTTGCATTGCATTGATTAGCAGCATTGCCTATTCAGTTTAATCAATCAATAAATTCTTTATAATCGCACTTTAATTTGAAGCAAAATCTCAAAGTGCTTTTAAAAGAAGGAAGGAAGAACAACAGCAACCAAGAGGATGATATTTTAGATTTAAAAACCACTATTGATAAGTGTGAGAATCTTAATAGGCAGCACGTTCCACAGTCAAGTACATATCAAGAATGGTTGATCAGCAAAGGTGTTTGGTCGAGTGTAAAGAACGACCGGAAGATTTCAGTTGTTAGATCAGAGTTTTTAACACATACAGAGTGGCCACAAAGTCCCTATGCACGTAGTTAGAATTTAGTTAGAATTTATCTGTATGCTCCCTTCCATTCTCCGCATAAATTTGAATTTTTCTCCATGTTCTTCTGGACATATTCTTCCATGTTGAGGGTTGGAGATCAAAAAAGCAGCCCCTGACAGCTGGTTTGAGGTCTTCAACTGTTGTTATGCGGAGATGGGAAATTTCCTCTTTCACAATGCCCCAAAGCGAGTTGTCACATGTTGTTAAGTCTGGACTTCAAGGAGGACACACTATCTCAGATCCACGTCCAATCCTTCGTCCACTGAATTTGTCGTCAAGATATTCTCTAACTGCGAGAGCATAATGTGCTGGTGCATCATCTTGTTGCAGGATAGCTGTTGCCTTGAGACCTATCTCTCACGCAGTTGTGGAACAAACCAGGTCTGAAGCATGTTCAAATAAGCAGTGTGATTGACACTTATATTGAAAAAATATGGCCCTATCAAGTGATCTTCTGGAATTGCTGCCCACATCATGACATGAGGATGCTGTTAAATTTCCTCATAAAAATGAGGATTTTCTTTGCACCAAAAATAAACATTCCTCGATCGATTGCTGAGCTAATGAGCACATTCATCCGAAAAAAAAAAATGCTTCGTCTTGATTTAATGATGGGAAATCGCTGCAGAAGAGCCTTGCTCTAAATCAAGTCAACTCAAGGACACTCAATGTTGAAAAAGCCTTCTTCTCCCATGCCCGCATTGTGTCACGCATAGGAGCTGGCTTATCGAACTTCTGTGTAAATTTGGCCTCCTGTCTTCAAAACTTGCTCCTTCTCGCATGCAGTCGTGAACCCAAACACAAGTAATCAGTCTCTCTTCTATCGTGTACTCCCTGGTGTCCGTCATGCTGAAGCCGTACCTGGAAAACAAATAAAACAAATAAGTAACAGAGGACACAATATTATGCATAGGGACTTTGTGGCCACTCTGTACATATAGAGACAATTGTCTCTTCTCATGCCAGCTCTTTATTTTAATCTGTGGTGATTTCAACTGCCATCACCTCAGTTGGCTGGGAGTTGGATCATCCAACCTCCTGTAATGGTCTTCCTGGAAAGGCATTTTGTGAGAGCATCATTACAGTTCAATCTGTCAATTTCCTGACCAGAATTCCTACATATAAACCACCCTCTTTTAGTCCTGGTGATGACCAACTCCCTCTTAAATCTCACTTGCTCATTGGATCCTCAGATCACAAGTTAGCAAAAATATCAAAATTTCTGGGAACCTTACAGGGTTGATTTATTTTAACCTTTCTCTGTCTGTCAATTTATTTTAAGACAGTTCAAACCTTTCATCTGTTCGCAATTTGGATGTTCCATGGCTTTGTTTTCAAAAAGACCGATTCCCTCTTACCCATCAGTACATCCCATCCATCAAATATCTCGGCCATCTTTTAAGCTTTGCCTTAGAGCATAGGTTCTTAACCAAGGGTACCTGTACCCCCTGGAGGTACGAAACCTCCAAGCTGGGGGTACGAGACATGCCGCCCCAAAATAAATTTCAATTACAAAATAAGGGTATAACAGTATTTAAAGAAAAAAAGAAGGGTTAAAATGTTTTTGTTTAAAAATTACAAGGGTTTGGTTTTTTTTTTAAATAACAATTTAGCACTTTAGGTGTGCATTATGATTATCGTTTCCATAAATGTGTTTTTTATGTGAAAATAAAGAAACCTCATTAATCTATTATTGTAGTTTTAAGTCATTTTTGACAGGGGGTACGGGAAAATATTCTGAAAACTCAAGGAGTACGGACACTTAAAAAGGTAAAGAACCACTGCCTTAGAGCATGTCACTGCAGCAACTGCAAGTAAGTAACTTTGTTCAGTTTGGAAATCTAATCCAACTGAATGCCTTGTCCAGTCTCTTCACAGGGCTCAAGGCTACTGATTGCATTGTCGTTACAGGATGTGCCAAAGCACTCTACCAGACTTATCTCAAAGTTGAGCTATCATCTGTCTCCATCCACAAAGAGCTCATTGTTAAGTCAGTTCAGTTACTCAACAAGGATGGATCTACAATCGCCACTGTTCATGACAAAGCTGAGTGCAGAAATTTTATTATTTCTCCGAATGGTTTGTGTTGCAAATCTTGAAAACCCCCTCCACCCATTTATATCCAACTTCTTCAAATTTTTATTGATACAAGCTAAGTTCTACACATATATACAACTTTTGTAGAGATAATTGTTCAACACCGTGAAAATAAATTGCCCAACAAATGAAACGTACAAGAAAAGGAAAAGCCAATTACACTGTCACAAAGCAAGCAAAGAAATTGACACAGATGCTCAGAATTACATGTAACTTTACTTTAAACAAATAGACACAAAAAAGACGTTTAGGGAAAATCACAAATTTGTTTATGAAGTTGCAAAACAAAGGGCCAACCTGAGGAACAAACTGGCAAACAGGAGTGGTTGAGGAAACTAAGAGAAAAAAGAGAAGTTGCTTCAAGGAGTTACATGATATCCCCAAAAAGAGAGGACAGAAGCACCTGCCATTGGTTGAATATCCGTTCTAAAAAAAAAAAATTCTTAAATATTTTGCTTTTTAAGAGGCTTTGCTTAATTGCAGAGTGAGAAAGATCAGAATTAGAGAATATGAAAAATAGAAGGAAATACAAGGAATTTTAAAGGAGGAGGATGCCATTTGGCCCATCATTACCACACTACATCAAAACCAAATTAAATCAAATCTAACAGTTTATCGACTCGACTCAATCTCAGTGCTATGTTAGTCCAGATGGCAGAAGACAGCACAAATTGTCAATGTGGTGAAGGGTGAAGCACTGGAGATGAGAGTTGGGATGACTAACTGGAGAGAAGATGACTGAAGATGAATGGCTATGATGTTTGGGTGCTGAGAGTAAGAGAAGGTCAATGCACCACCACAAAGGAGTCTTGGCTCTGCTAGATCTCAAGTCTTCCCCAAACTTAAGGATCACCTTCGTGGAGAACACTTTTCTTCCGCAATGATGTCAAGGCTACTGTGAAATTCTCTTACCCATCAGTACGTCCTTTCCCATGTACAAGTATCTTGGCCAACTTTTCAGCTTTGCCTTACAGAATAGCGCACTGCAGCAACTGCAAGTAAGTAACTTTTTTCAGCTGGGAAATCTAATCCAACTGAATACGTTGTCCAGTCTCTTCACAGGACTCAAGGCTGTTGATTGTAATGTCGTTACAAGATGTGCCAAAGCACTCTACCATACTTATCTCAAAGTTGAGCTATCATCTCTGTCTCCATCCTCAAAAAGCTCATTGTTAAGTCAGTTCAGTTACACAGACACGCACACACGCATGCACACACAGGGGTATAGAAAGGTAGGGTTATTTATTAAAGTAATAAGCACAACAGGACACAGGCATCCAATAACCACATGCAGTGCCTTCAGAAAGTATTCAAACCCCATGACTTTTCAACATTTTGTTGTGTTACAGACTGAATTTAAAATGGATTAAATTGAAATTAATTTTGTCACTCACTGATCTACACATAATACCCCATAACACCAAAGTGGAATATTTTTCAAACATTTTTTGTACAAAATAATTAAAATTGAAATACAGAAATATCGAATTTACATGGGTATTCAATACCCCAAGTCAATACTTCGTAGAAGCGCCTTGCCTTTGGCAGTGATTACAACTTTGAGTCCTTGGGTATGTGTGTATCAGCTTTGCACATCTGGATTTGGGGAGTTACTCCATTATTCCTTTCAGATTTGCTCAAGCTCTATCAAGTTGGATGGGGAGCATCGGGGAGTTGGATGGGAAACAGCAATCCTCAAGTCTTTCCACAGATTGTCAATGGGATTAAAGTCTGGGTTTTGGCTGGTCCACTCAAGGACCTTCACGTTCTTCTTCTGAAGCCATTCCAGTGTTGCTTTGGCTATATGATTGGGAGCATTGTCCTGTTGAAACTTAAAACCTAGACTAAGGTCTTTTGCATTACTAGGGCATGCCCGTACTATATCTATATCTAAAATTATATCCCCCCCCTCTATTTACATGAAATGGTTTGGTCCAAAGCGAACGGCTTGCGAGTGGTGACAATCCCCCCCCTCTATTTACATGCAATGGTTTGGTCCAAAGCGAACGGCTTCCGGAGTTTGGTAAAGAAATCGCCATCGCGTGCACAAACGCGCAGGAAAGCGAATGAATCGCAAATTCGTTTTTATTAGTTGTAAAACATAGTTTAACGCCAACATAGTTTGCAAACGTGAAATAAATGAATACGCTCTCAAATGTGCCATCCGAGGCAGAGTGTGCCCGCCACGTTCGGCACACGCGATCGTTCACTGCTCTCTGATTGGTTAAATCGTTTTTTGGACATAGCTCGGTAAGTAATTGTCCGATTAATATGAAACCTTGAAAAGGCACATCCTCGGGTCCCCAGCAATATACCTGGCAAGTTAAAAGTATATCGGACCCGTGGTTGTCGAGAAACAGCGGTCACAGACAAACGTACAGACAGAGATTACTGGAATTATAGATAGACTAGGGCATGCCCGTACTATATACGTATATATCTAAAAGTATATCCCCCCCTCTATTTACATGCAATGGTTTGGTCCAAAGCGAACGGCTTGCGAGTACGGTGACAATCCTCCTCCTAGGTGACAATCCTCCTCCTCCTCCTCCTCCTCCATGCCCGTACTATATATACAGTATATCTAAAAGTATATCCCCCCCCCTCTATTTACATGCAATGGTTTGGTCCAAAGCGAACGGCTTGCGAGTACGGTGACAATCCCCCCCCTCTATTTACATGAAATGGTTTGGTCCAAAGCGAACGGCTTCCGGAGTTTGGTAAAGAAAAGAAATCGCCATCGCGTGCACAAACGCGCAGGAAAGCGAATGAATCGCAAATTCGTTTTTATTAGTTTTATTATTAGTTTTAAAACATAGTTTAACGCCAACATAGTTTGCAAACGTGAAATAAATGAATACGCTCTCAAATGTGCCATCCGAGGCAGAGTGTGTCCGCCACGTTCGGCACACGCGATAGTTCGCTGCTCTCTGATTGGTTGAATCGTTTTTTGGACATAGCTCGGTAAGTAATTGTCCGATTAATATGAAACCTTGAAAAGGCACATCCTCGGGTCCCCAGCAATATACCTGGCAAGTTAAAAGTATATCGGACCCGTGGTTGTCGAGAAACAGCGGTCACAGACAAACAAACGTACAGACGTACAGACAGACAGACAGAGATTACTGGAATTATAGATAGATGAAGGAGGTTCTCCTTAATAATTTGCCTGTATTTAGCTCCATTCATTTTTCCCTCTGTCCTTACAAATCTCCCAGCCATTTCCACTGAAAAGCATCCCCATAGCATGATGCTGCCACCACCATACTTCACTGTAGGAATGAACTCAGCTCGGTTTCCACCAGACGTGGGGCTTTGCATTCAGGCCAAATAGTTCAATTTTCATCTCATAAGACCACAGATTATTTTGCCTCATGTTCTCAGAATCTTTCACATGCCTTTTTGCAAAATCCAGGTGTGCAATCATGTGCCTTTTTCTCAGGCATGGCTTCTGTCTGGCCACTCTCCATAAAACCTAGATTTGTGGAGTGCTGCAAAGATTGTTGTCCTTCTGGCAGGTTCTCCCATCTCAACCAAGGAACTCTGTAGTTCTGTCAGAGTGGTCATTGGGTTCTTGGTCACCTCCCTGATCAAGGTCCTTCTTGCATGGATGCTCAGTTTGGTCAGCCGGCCAGCTCTAGGGAGAGTCTGGGTCATTCCATATTCTTTCCATTCACTAATGATAGAGCTCACTGGGCTCTTGGGAACTTTCAACACTCTAGAAATTGTTTTATACCCTTTCCCAGATCTATGCCTCCTCACAATTCTATTTTGAAGTTCTACAGAGAGTTTCTTGGACTTCATGGCAGAGTTTCTGTTCTGACATGTACTGACAACTTTGGGATCTTATATAGAAAGGTGTGTTTGGTTCTTTGTCATGTCCAATCATTTGAATTGGCCACAAGTGGACTCAAATCAAGTTGTAGAGACATCTCAAGAATGATCAAAGGGAATTGGATGCACCTGAGCCAATTTGGAGTGTCATAGCAAAGGGGTTAAATACTTATTTACTGAGAACTTTTCAGCTTTTCGTTTTAAATTATTTTCCAAAAAATTCTGGAAAAAAAAATCCACTTTGACATTATGGGGTATTATGTGTAGATTAGTGACAAAAAGAAAACCTTAATTTAATCCACTTTTAACTTATGATGTAACACAACAAACTGTGAAACACGTCAAGGGATGTGAATACTTTCTGAAGGCACTGTACTTAAAAGACAGAAATACACTCAATATCTGCATTACAGGAGTAATATTGTTATTAATATTAATATTATTAAGAAATACACGATCTGTGCATCTACAAATTGGAGGCTTATGTGGCAATAGCGGGATGGCCAGTGGCCACTCTGCCATAAAGCCCAGATCGGTGGAGTGTTGCAGTGATGGTTGTCCTTCTGGAAGTTTCTCCCATCTCCACACAGGATCTCTGGAGCTCAGCCAAAGTGACCATCGGGTTCTTGGTCACCTCTCTTCCCCAAGGCCCTCCTCCCCCGATGGCTCATTTTGGCCGGGCGGCCATCTCTAGGAAGAGTCCTGGTTGTTCCAAACGTCTTCTATTTAAGAATTATGGAGGCCACTGTGCTCTTGGGAACCTTCAATGCAGCAGATTTTTTTTTTTGTAGGCTTCCCCAAATCTATGCCTCGACACAATCCTGTCTCTGAGCTCTGCAGGCAGTTCCTTCGACCTCATGGCTTGGTTTTTGCTCTGATATGCATTGTCAGCTGTGAGACCTTATAAAGACAGGTGTGTGCCTTTCCAAATCATGTCCAATCAATTGAATTTACCACAGGTGGACTCCAATCAAGGTGTAGAAACATCTCAAAGATGAGCAAGAGAAATGGGAGACACCTGAGCTAAATTTCAAGTGTCATAGCAAAGGGTCTGAATACTTATGTCAATGTGATATTTCAGTTTTTTCTTTTTAATAAATTTGCAAAAACCGACTAAAATCCTGTTTTCTCTTTGTCATTATGGGGTATTGAGTGTAGATTGATGAGGGAAAAAATGAATTTAAACGATTTCAGCATAAGGCTGCAACATAACAAAATGTGAAAAAGTGAAGGGGTCTGAATACTTTCTGAATGCACTGTGTGTATACATTTTTGGTAACAATTTCGTTAACAGATTTTCATATGTTTCCCTTACTATATACGTATATATATATATAAATACATATTATATATATCCTGTACATACATACATACACACTTTTGTATGTATGTATGTATGTATGTATGTATGTATGTATGTATGTATGTATGTATGTATGTATATATATATATATATACAGACTTGGCATTTAATATGGAATATATTTTTTGTGAGGGTGAACTTACTTTTCAAGATGTCTTAGAACCAAAAGTTCATTGGATTTATGTTGAAATTATTCTAGATTTTGTTAATGTGACCTTTAAAAGAAACAAAAACCACATTTGACATTTCGAAACAAATAAATTGATCCTTGAAAGTGATGTAAACTGATATCGAACTCAATTCATGGACAGTACTGTGTTAAACTTCTGTACGTTTTCCAGAAGTATCTCTTTATTTTGCACATTAGCCAAAAAAAATTTCAACAAAAACAAAAGTTAAATTATGACTGGGATTACGGACAGTAAAATTACAGTTCAGTACTTCGTGTAACCCCCACGAGCATTCAGGAGAGCACGTACACGTCGAAGCATGCTGTTCACGAGATTTGCCAAGGTTTGGACAGGAATCGCTTGCCATGCAGTGACAATAGCCTGCTGCAATTCACGCACAGAGGTTGGCTGCTGGTGGTCGATTGGTCGATTTGACGCGTTAATTCTGCCCACAAGTTCTCTATCAGATTCATATCCGGTGACATGGCAGGCCACTCCATATGCTCTACACCACGGTCAGCAAGAAAATGTTGGATCATGCGAGCACGATGAGGCCGTGCATTGTCATCTTGGAAGACAAAGTTTCCTCGAAAGGCTGCACGAGCAAATGGAAGCAATGTTTCTTCCAGAATGGCCCTGAAATTGAACTGGTTCAGGTTTCCATTCAGAACAACCAGGTCAGTTTTGCCCCCTGCATGAAAAGCAGCCCAAACGGTCACCCCACCACCTCCAGCTTGGACTCTTGGCACTATACAATCTTTGTTGTAGGCTTCAAGCACTTGTTTGTGCACTCGGACGTGGCCATCTTGACGATAGACCAGAAATCTAGACTCGTCACTGAAGATCACGTGATTCCAGTGTCCTGGCTGCCATTGACGGTGCTCTCTGGCCCACTGCAATCGGCGCTGGCGGTGTTGTCTGGTCAGGCGTAGCTTTCTCAGGGGACGCCTGGCACGATAGCCTGCTTGAACCAGTCGTTGGTTGACTAGCCTTCTGGATACAGGCACATTTGTCAGTTGCTGCCACTCAGCCCTAAGCCGATTAGCTGACTTGGTACGGCCATTGCGGACTAACCGGTGCAGCTGGCGATCATCCCTCCTTGTGGTTCTGCGGGGACGTCCTGGGCTCGGTATTGGAGTAGGGACACCCCTCTGAGCATCTCGTTTCAGGATCTTTGACACCTGACCTTGAGTGATGCCATACTGCTGAGCAATAGCACGCTCTTTCATGCCAGAATTTCGTAAAGCCACCACTCCATGACAAACAGCATTGACGAGTTGACGGACCATCTCCAGAGGAAGCGGCAATAACTTTTGGAGATGTGCAGCAGTTGTTTTCCACTAATACAGAACGCAGCAACCCTTGTATACCCGACTGTGAAGCCAATCGTCAAATGCACCTGTCCGTACCTTTTGCCACGCCACCTGTGATATAATCCTGTTGTTGACTTCTTGCTGCGACAGACAATCAGTGACATGGTTCTTTTAACAAATAAATCACCAATGTGTAAAAGAAACTCACCAGATTGATATACTGAGTTAAGAAAGTAAACCCAAGTCAAGAAACAAAAAACATTCCATATTAAATGCCAAGTCTGTATATATATATATATTGTTGCGGTTTTGTGTTTTTATAATAAAGGTTAATTTCCCCTCATAGTTTAGTTACACTACAACATGAAGCCTCATTTAAGCTCGGTTATTTCTTAGTAAATGTAAGCGTAGACTTTTCCTGTGTTTAGTTTTGCGTTGAGTAGAATAATGAGAATTAGGTCCTTTACGATGCCTCCATGCTTTGGGTTTTGGCGCGAAATACCACGAGGCTGGCCTGAACAGCTCGATCAAGGCTGAAGGAAGGCGGGACAGGAGGAGTGGGAGTGACTGGTAAGCATGAGCCGCCAATCAGGGCTCGAGGTGGAGTTATGAGAAGGGAGGCAGACGAGTTATGAGGCAAGCCAGTTATGAGCTCGAGTTATGAGAGGGAATGCGCCAAGTTATGAGACGGGAGGAGACGCGCTGTGTTCAGTTATGAGAGGGAAAGCGCTGTGTTGAGCTGGAGTCAGATCCTCCGTTGAGTTACGAGAGTGAAAGCGCTGAGTTATGAGTTCGGAGCGCTCAGTTTGACGGCAGTTGTGTTAATCGCGCTGTGAACGACAGCCGTGCCGGGCCAGAGATGCGCGTATATTTCCTCCTGCCTGCCTTTGTCGAGATACGCGCCGCGAGGATTTTCCCGCCTGCCTGCCTGTCTGTCTGTCTGTCTGTCTTCGCCGGGGTACGTGCTGTGACCGCCAGAGGGCCACGCCGGGTGAGCTGTTCCTGGACGACCAAAGCCGGCGCGTTCAGCGCATGAACAATTCTTCCTTCATCCCCCTGTGAGTGTGAGTGGGCCCATTGTCTGGGCTAAGAAGTTACGACTGCTTAAGACTGCCCTGTGTCTTCTCTTCTTCTTCTTCTACAAGTGTACATGTGTAAATAATCATTAAATCTGTTATTCCTTTGATTCGACCGCTTTTGTGTTTTCCATCATTGACTTAGCATGGTATGAATTATATCGCTCTGATCGGGTTCCAATAGCAAGGTAACAGCACGGACCACGTGGTACGCCATCCGCTCGGGTGTACTCAATTACACGTGGTTCGTGCGAGACTCGATCCCCGCTTCCGTGGCGGCGTGGGTACTTAGGTACGTGCGAAAATTGTCCCGAGACCCTGTCCCGCATCTGACCGGAAGTGGCGACTCAGTCTCGCGGTTGCGAAGACCCAAGGAGAACAAGGGGCTTAATCTCCCCTTGGTAAGGGAACGGGCTTCGACAAAACCGTAATATATATATATATATATCCATACATACACACACATATATATATATATCCCGGTGTGTACCCCGGTTTAGAATAGGTACACTGTATTCCTGCGACTGTATGTAGGAGGCGACTAAAAGGGTTGGCGCCAGAAAGGGCATCCGGCCATAAAACATTGCCTCAAAAAGGGAACCATGACAATTACAACCACACATGGGCAGGTTACAGCCCGAAGTACCCCGTGGCGGACCTCACTCCCTCTCGTCAAAAATCAAGCTGGGGAACCCGATCGAAGCAAGGGTGGAAATCACTCCATTTATGACGACGAAACGTCTGATGCCCGACGTGGAGATCGGTCTCTGAGGTTTGGGACATGGAATGTAGGGACAATGACAGGGAGATCAGGAGAAGTGGTGGAAGTATGTCAGAAAAAGAGTGGACATATGTTGTGTGCAGGAGGCGAGATGGAAGGGAAGTGGTGTGAGAATGGTGAAGGGTAGGCAGGGAAAGAAATACAAGTTTGTGTGGCAAGGGTGCCCGGAAAGCATGCATGGTGTTGGTGTCCTGTTTTCTGAGGATTTTGTTGACAGCGTGGTGAGTGTGACGAGAGTGAGTGAAAGGTTGATGATGGTGAAAATGACGATTGGAAAGGTCTTGGTGAACGTCATCTCGGGATATGCTATGCAGGTCGGTCGGAGCGATGAAGAGGCCAAGTTCTGGTGTGCAATAGAGAAGCTGATGGAAAACGAGAAAGATGAGGAAGTTGTTGTGGTAGGAGGAGACCTAAATGGACATGTGGGAAGGAGTATGGACGGTTTTGAGGGAGTTCAAGGGGGTTACGGATATGGTGTGATAAATGGAGAAGGTGAAAAGATTTTGGAATTTGCTGATGGAGCTGATTTGTTGATTTGTAATACTCAGTTCCAGAAAGGGGATAATAAGCTTGTTACATACACGTCAGGTGGGTCGACGACAACCGTTGACTACCTGATGGTGCGTAGGTGAGATAGGGGGCACTTCCAGGACACAAAGGTGATCCCGGAGGAGGAGGCTGTTTCACAGCACCACTTGGTTGTCTGCGACATAAGGGTGAAAGGTGCGAGGAGAGCTTGGCGGGTGAAGTCCCAACCGAGAATGAAGGTGTGGAGATTGAAAGAGGTGATAGTGAGGGAGGCATTAAAAGAGAGGCTGAGTATGATAGAGGATGGTGTGGTTGAGTTTGAAAGTGGTTGGAAGTCAATGAAAGATCGTCTGTTGGGAGTTGTTGGTGAGGTATGTGGATGGACTAAAGGACCACCGAGGCACTCGGAAAACATGGTGGTGGGATGATGAAGTTGGAAAGAGGATTGACGAGAAGAGGAAGAAGTTCAAGGAGTGGCAGAAGGCGAAGGGTACGGGACAGAAGATGCAGAGCATGAAAGTTATAAGGCAGCCAAGAAGGCTGCAAAGAAAGAGGTAGAAAAGGCGCAGGATGCATACAGGAAAATGTTCGGAGAACGCTTGGATTCGGAAGAGGGTCAGAGAGCAGTATTCAGGATTGCAAAGCAGATAGCGAAAGAGAGGTGCGATGTGATGGGGGTGAGTTCCTTGAAGGATGAAGTGGGACAAATCGTTGTGGACCCAGATGGAATTAAAGGAAGATGGAAGAGACATATGGAAATGCTGTTGAATGCAGATAATGAATGGGATGGCAACATAGAGAGTAACCCAGTTTTAGGACCGGCAGAGAAGATAACTGAGAAGGAAGTTGAGGAAGCGATAAAAGCAATGAAGAGTAGAAAAGCGGGAGGGCTGACGGGAGTTGTGGGAGATATGTCGAAGGCAGCAAGAAGTTGGGGTGCGAAGAGAATGACAGAGATCTGTAATCTGGTGGTGAAAGAAGGCTGCATTCCAGTGGCTTGGGAACTGAGTACCCTCGTCCCTCTATACAAGGGGAAAGGTGACCCTCTGGACTGTGGCTCGTATCGAGCACTAAAGTTATTGGAGCATGGAATGAAGGTATTGGAAAAGGTGTTGGAGAAGAGGATAAGGATGAAAGTGAAGATCGACGAAATGCAGTTTGGATTTATGCCAGGAAGAGGAATGACAGACGCACTTTTTATTGTAAGGCAGTTGCAGGAGAAGTACATGGAGAAGAGGAAGAAGTTGTTTCTTGGGTTTCTTGATCTGGAGAAAGCATTCGATAGGGTTCCAAGCAAAGTAGTGGCAGGGGCATTGAGTAAGTTAGGAGTGGAGGAATGGTTGATCAGAGTAGTGATGGCAATGTACGAGAGAGCGCGCACAGCGGTAAGGACGAAGGACGGGAACAGTGGTGAGTTTGAAGTGAAGGTGGGAGTGCATCAGGGGTCAGTACTAAGTCCACTACTATTTGTAGCTGTGATGGAGGTGCTGGCTTGGAATGTAAAGGAGGGTTTACTGTGGGAGTTGTTGTATGCAGATGATCTGGTGTTGATTGCGGAAAGTATGGATGGACTGAAGGCGAAATGAACAAGTGGAAGGAATGTATGGAGACAAAAGGTCTGAAGGTGAATATCGGAAAAACGAAGGTGATGTCAAGTGGTAAAGCAAGTGGTGAGGTGGAAAGAACTGGGAAGTGGCCATGTGCTATGTGCAGGAAGGGTGTCAAAGTGAACTCCATTCAATGTACAATGTGCGCTGAGTGGGTTCATCAAAAATGTAGTGGTCTGAGAGGGTCATTAACCAGTGTGGCAGCTACATTCAAGTGTAAGGTGTGCAAAGAGGGAGCTGCAAATGGAGGGAATGTTGAGTTGGATCTTGGAGACGGCGTGAAGCTGGAAGATGTGAAAACATTTGGCTACCTTGGAGACCTGTTGAATGGAGAAGGTGGATCAGACTCGGCAACAGTTGCTAGAGTGAGATGTGCATGGAAGAAGTTTCGGGAACTGAGTGGCGTGCTGATGAGAAGGGGAGTGTCGTTGAAGCTGAAGGGAAAGGTGTATGCTGCATGTGTGAGAAGTGTTATGATTTATGGGATCGAGACATGGGTAATGAACGTAGAGCAGCAACGAAGGCTGGAAAGGGTGGAAATGCGAATGGTTCGGTGGATGTGCGGAGTATCGTTGAGAGAGAGGAAGACAAATGATGAATTGTGAAAGATGATGGGAATAGAGCCTGTGATGGATGCTGTGAAGAGAAACAGGTTGAGATCGTTTGGTCATGTGTTGAGGAAGGATGAAAGGGACTGGTTGAGAAGAATGATGGAAATGAATGTGGAAGGAAGTAGAGGACGGGGAAAACCGAGAAAGACTTGGCTAAAGGTGGTGGAAAAAGAAATGCGGGCAAGGGGGTTAACAAGGGGAGATGCAGAAAATAGGGCAAAATGGAGAAGCTTGTCATGGGGCCTGCAAGGCTAACCCCCGCTCTAGCAGGGAAAATGGCCTTGAAATGCCTGTTGTGTTGTTGTATACATACTATACATGTAATATTATATATCGATATATCCATACGATATATGTGGGAAAATTATGCGCCCAGACCAGGAATCAAACGCAGGTCCCCTCGTGAAACTGAGACTTACCAGGACCCAAAGTATCCGTGTGTGTGTGTGTGTGTGTGTGTGTGTGTGTGTGTGTGTGTGTGTGTGTGTGTGTGTGTATGTATGTGTATGTGTGTAGTTGGAGTCTATGCTTATTAAAATTGCAGTACGACATTACTTGTGGCCAAAAAAAAACTGCAAATCTATTGTGATTCACTCTGCCGTTGAGATGGCGTCAATGAATGTTTTCCCTTGCTATCCACGTCCTGACATGCTCCCCTACCTCATTAAAGAGTGTTTGCTGAATATCTTGTTCCTGTTGGCTTAGAATAATAAAAATTGCACCTTTGAAAGCTAATAATTAATTTACTTGGTTGAAAAGCTGACAATCGATTTACATGGAACAAAAAGTTCTGCCCATTTAATGACATAATGCCTGTTTCAAAAGCACATCTTTTCGGGATTTGAAGAAGAATCAGCGAGAAATAATTACAGTCAAGTGTTTCAATCAATGGGATGACAATTAGGAGTAAGTTTGGGTGGCCCTGCCCTATATAAAAAACATAAACTTTGTTTGTCACCATCAGTCTGGTCTTCACCACAGGTTTGTCGAAGCGTGTCATGCCCCGATTAAAAGCGATTTCTGAAGACCACAGAAAAAGAGTCGTCAATGCTCATCGGTCTGGAAAGGGTTACAAAACCATTTCTAAAGATGCTGGGCTCCACCAATCCACTGTCAGGCAGATAATGTACAAATAGAGAAAATTCAACACTATTGTTACTCTTTCCAGGAACAGTCGTCCAACGAGAATCACTCCAAGAGCAAG
The DNA here is from genome assembly GCF_964187855.1 of Myxine glutinosa. Lineage (NCBI taxonomy): Eukaryota > Metazoa > Chordata > Myxini > Myxiniformes > Myxinidae > Myxine > Myxine glutinosa. The sequence goes on from NC_136261.1 coordinate 171,925,820, forward strand.
GCGTACAATAATCCAGGAGGTCACAAAGAACCCCATGGTAACCTCTAAGGATCTGCAGGCCTCTCTTGCTTTGGCTACTGTCAGTATTCTTGAGTCCACCATCAGGAAAGCACTGAACAAGAATGGTGTGCTGGGGAGGACAGCAAGGAGGAAACTACTGCTCTCGAAGAAGAACATTGCCGCTCATCTCAAGTTTGCCAAAGACAAACTGGATGATCCAGAAGGCTGTTGGAACAATTTTTCATGAATAGATGAGTCAAAAGTTGAACTTTTAGGCTTAAATGAGAAATGTTAGGTTTGGCGAAAACCAAACACTGCATTCCAACATAAAAAAAACCTCATCCCAACCATGAAGCATGGTGGTGGGAGTATCATGGTTTGGGGCTGCTTTGCTGCCTCGGGAATCGGATGGCTTATCATCATCGACAGAACCATGAATTCTGGATTGTACCAGCAAATTCTACAGGAGAATGGCAGGGCATCCATCCACAAGCTGAAGCTTAAGAGAGAGTGTGTGATTCAGCAAGACAACGATCCTAAACACACGAGTAAATCTACAACAGAATGGCTGAAGCAGAAGAGATTTTGCGTTTTGGAACGGCCAAGTCAAAGTCCAGACCTTAACCCAATTGAAATATTGAGGCAGAACCTGAAGAAAACAGTTCATGCAAGAAAGTCCACAAATATCTCTGAGTTGAAGCAGTTCTGTGAGGAGGAATGGGCCAACATTCCTCCAAGCCGATGTACAGGACTGATCAAGAGTTATAGGAAACGTTTGGTTGATGTTATTGCTGCTTAAGGGATGCCACCAGTTACTGAATGTAGAGGTTCACACACTTTTAATGACAACATTGAATGTTGGATCATTTTACTCAATAAATAAATGAAAAAGTAGATTTTTGTTCAACTTGTTTAATCAGGTTCTCTTTATCTATTATTATGACTTGGTTGAAGATGTGATCACATTTTAGGACAAATTTATGCAGAAATACAGAAGATGTGACCTGTCCTCTCCTCCCCCCTCCCCCCCCCACCATAGTTTGTCTGCAGGACAGGTACATACAGTCTGCCAGTAAAATACATCTGGTAGAACTCCCAAAGTCCAGGCTCGTTGTTCACTTCCACTCATATTTTCCTCTTTTCTCACACCTGTGGAACCAACTCCCTCACTGTTTGATCCCATTCTTCCCTACACCGGGTGTCACAATAGCAGTCCACTGCCTCCGATGACCTCTTCTCACATCCACATATCTTTTCTACCCTCATTTACCCTGACAAAGCACATCCCTTTCTTTCCAGATTGTTGTATTTTTTCCCCTGTCCCTCTCTCAGTCACTTTATTATTTTTAATTTTCTGTTCCATTTCTGTTTCCTCCCACCCGTTTTCCCTTCCTCTTCTTGCTGTCTTTGACCTTGTATACAGTGAATGCACCCCATGTGTCCTCCTTCTCCTCCCCTTGATATCATTCTTCCCGGTGTCCATTCCTCCTCCAAGTATCCCTCTGCTGTGTCCCTCTGGACCTACTGTTCGTGTGTTTCCCCCTTTCTACTACGTTCTTCTTGCTTTGTTATGTTCTGGTCCATTCTGTGTTCTAGCTCTTCCATACGCATCACATTAATATACAAAAAGACTTGTTGTAATCATATGCTGTACTTTGATCTGATGTTCATGTGTCCATTTAGCCTCCTATATTTTGCCTGGCCTAATTTATTTCATTTATTAGTTTGCAGGTGCATCAAGACATACATTGCACCCTGCAGGATTGCTAAAAAGTGAACCGAATCACTATTGAGTAGCTCTCCTGGACAATCCAAGTCTTCCAAATTGACGCCATGACTGGGAGAGTGGTGCCTGCATACAGGGTGTGCGTTCACTGTTCATTCTACTGGATTAAGCTTTGGAACACTCCGGAAGGCCTTTTAAACGCAGAGTTATGTGACGTTATTAATCAGCAGCCATTTCCTCTTCGCATGAACACATTTCCTTCCCTTAAAAGCAAACTCCTTGGTGTAATTATTTTGTACCTTTTGCATGATCTTTGTCACAGTTTCACACTTTCTGGCAAGATGAAAAGGAAATTTGTTTTTGACTTTTTGGCCAACTTATCTGCCTTCAAACTGTCAGAATTTTTGGCCAACGGGTGAAGCTAAGAGAAAATCTCAGTGCAATGAATTTAAAATATATTGTAACACCTCTTCCAAGAAATGAATACGATTTTTATATTTTCAGGCAAATGGGAAATGGATTTCAAAGAACAGTCCATTGTGTTTTATGAATGTGTGATCTTACCAGGCAATACATGTCCACCTTCAGGAAAAAGATTGAAAAGTTAACTAAAGTGACATTTAGTGTTTTAGTTTTTTTTGTTATTAAATTATTATTATTATTATCATCATTATTATTAACAAAAATCCAGCTATTTCATCGAAATTTCGCTCCATTCTGATAAATCCTTCAATTCCCCCCTCACCTGGTATAGCTGAATAATGTGTGGATGTTTCAGCATCTTCATAACTTGTACTTCACGGAAAATCTTCTTCAAATTCTCTTCATCCAGCCGCCGTTTATCAATGATCTTGATAGCAACCTGATTATACAAAGAAGGGGAAAAAGTTCAAAAAACAAAACTAAAATAAAAAGGTTTATACGTTAATACAAACATGCTAATATACAGCAACATCTTGAGAAATGGGTTTAACCAAAGGTTTGTGTCCTTGAAGGAGATTTCAAAATCAACCACATTTGTGTAGTATCAATGGGAAAACAAGAAGACGTCATGCGCAGCACGATACTTGCAAAATCCGCCCCCCCTACCCCCCCAAAAAGTTTTCCATTGATACAGCAAATTGTCCATTTCATGAAGATTAAAATTTACAATCTTGATCAAAGCTCGGGTGAACAGGATGAAAAGTGACGATTTTTCAGATAAATAATGATGATTTTGGAGGGTTGACCTTGAGTTGACCTTTGACCTTTTGACCTCAAAAATAGTTAGTTTCCCTATTTAGAGACTCAATGTGCCAATGCTGTTCAATTTTCAAGTAAATTGGATGAAAATTAAGGATATTAAAAATTTGGCCGATGTTGAACTTTTGGCCTATGTTGACCTCAAAAATAGATGGTGGTTGAATTCAGTGACCATATATATAAATCCTCTTTGAAGTTCAAGTCAATCAAATGAAAATTGGTGATTTTAGAAATATGGCCTATGTTGACCTTTCGGCCTGTGTTGACCTCAAGTATACTTGGTGGTTGAATTCAGTGACCAGATATGCAAGTCCTCTTCAAATTTCAAGTCAATTGGATGAAAATTGAGGATTTTAGAAATTTGCCTATGTTGACCTTTTGGCCTAAGTTGACCTCAAGTATACTTGGTGGTTGAATTCAGTGACCAGATATGCAAGTCCTCTTCAAATTTCAAGTCAATCAGATGAAAATTGAGGATTTTAGAAATGAGGCCCATGTTGACCTTTTGGCCTATATTGACCTCAAATATACTTGGTGGTTGAATTCAGTGACCAGATATGCAAGTGGTCTTCAAATTTCAAGTCAATCGGATGAAAATTGAGGATTTTAGAAATTTAGCAAAGTTGGTGACCTTTGGCCTATGTTGACCTTTTGACCTATTGACCCCAAAAACAATAGGCTTCTTGCTTTTGATCAACTCTACCATTTGGTGAAGTTTCGTGAAGATCGGTTGAAAATTGTGACCTGTAGGCCGGTGACAAACAAACAGACAAGCAGACAAACAGACAAACAGACAAACAGACAAACAGACAAACAGAACCACAAACACAACCGACCAATATACTTGAAAAATCTTCGATTTTGCAAGTAATAATTGCAAGATGATCAGATATCAACATGTCGGTATTTGTACAATATAACAAGAAAGGCATGTTTGCATTAATCTGGTTTGTTCTCCTACTAGACTATCATAATTCAGAAAGCTCTGTAGGGCCAACACAAGCAAATCAAATACACACAATGAATGTATTGTTACATTTATGGGGAGGTTCGAGATTACCTCAGAAGAGATAGAACTGTGCAGGAATAGCATGAACCATGCGTGAGTAGGAAGCAAATCTCGATGTAAGCAAGTAGGGATCTGTTAGCTTAAGGATTGTGTTTGAATGTACACAACACGAGGGTCATGCTTGTGATAAGATAGAGAGGGATTAAAGTTAAGGAAACGTGCGTTAAACCTCATGTAAACATCCACTGGGCGTGCCAGGTGACATCTCTGTCGAACATTGTTCACATCAGCCCGGAAAATTGAAGCAGAAAGCTATGGGAGTCTGCCAGGCAAGGAGAGAGGGGGCGGAGCTATAATCGTCCCCTGGACGGGGGTGGAGCCCAATGCCTGGAGAAGGGGTGGAGAGTTGTCAAGGGAAACGAGGGAGGAAGCAGAGCTCTTTGTTCTGTGAGGTGAGAGGAGTGGGAAAAGTGTGCTGGAGAGCTCACGGTTTTGTGAGGAGAACAGTGTGCTGTGGAGCTCGCTATTTCTGTGGAGAGTCTGAGGAGAATTGGAAGGAGGAGAGCTTTAAGGAGGTCACCTTGCACCAGGCCTTGGTCCTGGTGCTGTTTTCATCCTCCCCCATTGCCTGTTCATCATCCTGTTCGTCTCATCAGCTCATCAGCCTGCTGTCTCATCAGCTTGCCCATCCTATCGCCTGCTCTGTGCCCATCTTCCACTTCCCCACGAGAGATGAGTTTCTGGTTGTGTCCCTTACACGGCCTGTGCTTGTGACTGGAGAGGCGCCTTAGTTACCCTGCGCTTGCGAAGCGAAAATCAGGGTTAGGCATTCGGTTGCGTACTTACCCTGCACTGGCAAAGCGAAAGGCATGGTTCGGCATTCAGTTGCGTACGTGTGGAGTACGTGTGGCATACGATTGGCATACATGTAGCATGCGTGCATGTCTGCATTTTAAAATGCATTTTCTCGGCAACCATTTGTCCGATTGAGACGAAAGTTTACGGTAGGAGCACCTCCACCTGTATAATTGTTCATTCATAATTATGACATCATAGGTGATGTGGTACGGACGCCATCTTGGAAAAACGTTACACCTCTGTATCTCCGAAACCGCTCAATGTAAAAAATGGAAACAAGGCTCATTGTCAAGTACTCCCCATGGGGAATAAGATATATTAATGATGATGTCATCGGTGCCTTCATTATGACATCGCTGTCGTCTACCGCCCTCCCAAACCACACCCATCATTCCTGTCTGACTTCTCCTACTTTCTGACCCAGCTCTGTTCCCTCTCCCCCTCAATCCTCCTCCTCGGTGATTTCAATATCCACATGGACTCCACTGACTCCACAATAACCACTGACTTCACTGATTTACTCACCTGCTTTAACCTCACTCAACATGTCAACTTTCCTACCCATAACCGTGGTCACATTCTGGACCTTGTCTGCTCTACTGGATTAATTTTGCACCATCTCTCTGGCTCCGACCTCACCCTCTCTGACCACTTAGCCATCACTATGACCATCAACATCCCCACCCCAACACCAAGGCATTATCGCACTATCAACTTCCGTAAGCTAAACCCTCTTTCACCTACCTCATTCTCATCCACCCTCTCTGAAAAAATGTCCACTTCTCCCTTCGTTGACCTCCACACCCCTTCTGACCTCACTGACTACTACAACCACACTCTCCTCCTGCCTTGACCAGCTTGCGCCTATAAAAACCAAAACAGTTTCTTTCACCCATTCTGCTCCCTGGTTTACCCCTGAACTCCGCCTGATGAAAACTCGTGCTCGCCAACTTTAAAGACTCCGCAATAAAACAGGTCTCACAATTCACTCCCAAGCCTACAAGGACCACCTACAGCACTACAAAGATGCCCTCTCCCGCGCCCGCTCCGCCTACTACTCTCAAATTATCCACTCTGGCTCCGGAAACCCAAAAGCACTCTTCTCTACAATAAACAAACTCCTCAGCCCCCTGAACACCACCACCCAGTCATTCACAGTAGACAACTGCATCTCCTTCCTTTCATTCTTCCAATGCAAAATTGACAACATCTACAACAGCTTAACCACCACCGCACCCGCTCCCCCTCAAACCACCTGCCCCCCCTTATCCTGCCAACCCCTGTCTCAATTCTCCCCAGTCTCCCCGACTGACCTCTCTAAACTCCTCATAGGAATGAAAACTGCCACCTGCAGTCCTGCACTCTTGACCCCATCCCCACCAGCTTTGTCAAGGCCTCCCTTCCTGCTCTCTCTCCACTTATCACTGCAACAATAAACTCCTCCCTGTCTACAGGCATCGTCCCAACATCCCTCAAAATTGCTGCTGTTATCCCCATTCTGAAAAACCCTGGACTCAACCCTGACACCCTAAATAACTTCAGACCCATCTCCAACCTACCCTTTCTGTCAAAAGTTTTGGAACGCGCTGTAGCCACTCAACTCAAACATCACCTCTCTGCCAATAACCTGCATGAAACATTCCAATCCGGATTCCGCTCCAACCACAGTACTGAAACTGTTCTCCTCAAAATCACCAACGACCTTCTCCTCTCCTCTGACGCTGGCAACCTCAACATTCTCATCCTCCTCGACCTCAGCGCCGCCTTTGACACCATCAATCACACCATCCTCCTCACCCGACTTGAAACCACCTTTAACATTACCGGCACTGCCTTCTCTTGGATCAAATCATACCTCTCTGACAGACGGCAGTTCATCTCCATCAATAACTGCAAATCCCCCACTGCTCCCCTCCCCCAAGGTGTCCCCCAAGGTTCAGTTCTTGGCCCCCTCCTCTTCATCCTGTACCTGTCCCCCCTTGGTCACTTAATCCGCCGTCATGGTCTCCAATTCCACTGCTTCGCCGATGACATCCAGCTTTTCATATCCAGCTTTTCATCTCCACCAAGTCCATCTCCACCACCACCCACTCTATCCTGACAAACTGCATCACTGAAATAAAATCCTGGCTTCAAATCAACTTCCTCAAACTTAACTATGATAAATCTGAAATAATCATCATTGGCCCAAAAACGCTCACCAAATCCACCCATAACTTTGCCCTCAACATCGACGGTTTCCCAGTATCCACCTCCCCTCACATCCAGAATCTTGGCATCATCTTTGACCAAACCCTCTCCTTCGACAAATACACTAAACACATCACAAAGACAACCTTCTTTCACCTGAAAAACATCGCCCGTCTCCGTCCATCCCTCTCCTCCATGGCTGCAGAAACCCTCATCCACGCCTTCATCACCTCCCGTCTGGACTACTGCAACAGCCTCCTCTATGGTTCACCCTCAATAATCACCAATAAACTCCGATACATTCAGAACTCCGCTGCCCGTCTACTCACCCATTCCCGGACCCGTGACCACATCACCCCCGTCCTTTACAAGCTTCACTGGCTCCCCATCTCTCAGAGAATCCAGTACAAAATCCTCCTCTTGACCTACAAAGCCCTCCATAACCTGGCCCCATCCTACCTGGCTGACCTCCTCTCCAGACACACTCCCACCCGCAACCTCCGCTCTGCTGGTACCAACCTCCTGACCCCCCCCATCCGGACCAAATTTAGATCCTGGGGGGACAGGGCCTTCTCCATCGCTGCTCCCACCCTTTGAAACTCACTACCTCACACCATCAGAGACTCCTCCTCACTCACCACATTCAAAACATCACTCAAGACCCACCTGTTCAACACTGCATTCAACATTTAACCCACAGCATTTAACCCCTGACTATCTCTTCTCCTTCTCCTTCTCCTTCCTTTTGCTTTGATTATTTACCTATTGATTTTTGTCTTTTTGCACTTGTTTTTTGTACTCTGTCAAAGCGTCTTTGGGCTTCTTGAAAAGCGCTATATTAAATAAATGTATTATTATTATTATTATCATTATTATTATTATCATAATTCGACAAGTACAACGCTTGATCTGATCAGTATAAAATAAAATTATCGACAACTGTTAGTCCGATAGACACTAAATTTCGACCAGGAGCTCCTCCTGTAGAAATTTTTTTATGATAATTATGACGTCATAGGTCATGTGGTACACACGCCATCTTGGAAAAATCGAAAAATGTTACACCTCTATAGCTCCAAAACCACGCCATGGAAAAAATTGAAACATGGTGTGTTGTCAAGTAATCCCTACGGGGAATAAGATATGTTAGTGATGATGTAATCGGTACCTTAATTTTGACATCATAATTCGACAAGTACAATGCTTGATCCGATCAGTATGAATTTTTTTTCCTCTGAAATTGTTGGTCTGATTGATAGAAACTTTTCACCATAGGAGCACCTCCGCCTGTAGACTTGTAGTGATAATTATGATGTTATAGGTCACGTGGTGCAGGCGCCATCTTGTAAAAACCGAAAAACATTGCACCTCTATAATCTCCAAAACCACTCGATGGAAAAAATTGAAACATGGCTCATTGTAAAGAACTTCACATGGGGAATAGGTGTTGTTAATGATGATGTCATTGGTGGCTTAATTATGATGTCGTAATTTGACAGGGACAATGCTTAGTCTGATCAGTTTGAAATTTCTTGATCGTGATCTACACAACAATTATATTAGATAATATAAATTTATGATGTCATCGCTCACGTGGTCTGGCAGCCATATTGGATCAAAGAAAAAAAAAACTGTTCAAAAACAGAAGAGTTGGCTCACACCAAGTTGACTGCGCAGGGTATAAGTATTCTATGAATACCATCTAGTTTTTATGGGATTTATTTTACCTTATTGTATATAATTATTATTAAATTAATTTCCCCCACTTGTGTTTTTGTTTGGGAATAAACCCGTTTGGTTAATTAAAAGCTTCAAGGTTCTTGTGCTCTCTTGTTTTCGAACGTAGACTAATTATATACAACAGAATGAATAAAATGACGAAGAAACTTCATCCAAAATATGACACTGCCAAAGCTACAGCATAGTGATCCATCTTTTCCCGACTGCTCCGGTATTAAATCGGGCTGATAAGGTTAACACTAAATCCTAAAGTTCCTCACTCGATTAATCCAAAACCTGAGTGCAGGTGAACTCCAAATTTGAATTTATTCTAAAGTCAAAGAAGAAACTCACAACTCCACGTAGCAAGGTACACAACAAAATTTGAATTTAATCTCAGTTCCTTTCACAAAGCTCGGAACAAGTGTGTGTCTACCCTCAGGAGAGCCAGGAAACACTATATCTCTACTCTCAAAATGGAACTCTCAAACCTGTCTCCCTCCTCCAAATCCTGGTGGCGTCTGATCAAATCTGTTTCTGGTGTTTGTTCCCCCTCCATCCCCTCCCTCACCTCAAACGGCTACACAGCTGACACCACACATGAAAAAGCCGAATGGCTAGACTCTGTGTTTGCCTCAAAATCTTGTGTCCCAAACCCATCTCTCTCTGTACCTACCTTACCCAATCGTGCCCAGCTGCTCCTGGACTCTGTGTCCTTCTCTCATGACAAGGTGGAGAAGTTTATGTCAAACCTCGACTCAGATTCTGCAACTGGACCAGACCGCATCAGCCCACGGGTCCTAAAATCCTGCTCTGCCACTCTATCTCACCCTCTCTCTGTTCTCTTCACCCTCTCTTTTTCTCAAGGTCATCTGCTATCTGCTTAGAAATCAGTCAACATTACCGCTTTACACAAAAAACGTGCAAAAACAGATCCTTGCAACTACAGACCAATCGGCCTGCTCCCAATAATCAGCAAGATCATGGAATCAATCATCCCTTCTGACATCAAATACTTCCACTTCTCCAATGGCTTGATGTCTGATCATCAATTTGGATTCAGACCAGGTCACTCTACTCTGGACATGCTGTTTCTGCTGTCTCAACAATGGATGGAGATCCTCAATGCCTAACAGGAAATCAGAGCTGTCTCCCTTGACATATCACGTGCCTTCGATACGGTCTGGCACCCCGCTCTGCTCACCAAGCTCTCCTCCGATGGTATCCATGGAAATCTCCATGCATCGCTGGCGGACTTACTCTCTGGTCATAGTCAACGTGTGGCCCTGAATGGATTTTTCTCATCTTCCCTTCCTGTTCAGGCTGGAGTTCCCCAAGGCAGTGTTCTCACCCTATGCTTTTTCTGGTCTTCATCAATGATCTCTCCGACTCTCTGGAAAATCCTCTCTATCTCTTTGCTGATGACTCCACTCTCTGCTGCTCCATACCTCATCTCTCAGATCGGCAGACTGGACTCTGCAGACCTGGACAAAATCACAGACTGGTCAAACAAGTGGAAAATGTCTTTCAATCATGACAAATCTCACACTCTTACATTGTCTCTCCGAAAAGACCGACTGGACAACCCTCCCATCTACTTTCTCAACAATCCTCTCCAAGAAGTTCTGTCACTCAAGATTTTGGGTCTCACTATCTGCCATGATCTTTCCTGGGAAAACCACATTTCCAAGCTGGCCTCCAAAGCCAGTCGCCGACTGGGCATCCTCCGTCATGCGAAGTCCTTCCTTGGCACACCTGAGCTCCTCACCACATACAAGGCTTTCATCTGCAGCACAATGGAATACTGTTCTCCCCTCTGGGCTGGTGCTCCTGCCTCACACCTAGCTCGGCTTCACGCTGTTGAAACCAAAGCTTTCAGAATCGTTGGAATCTCCCGCGATGAAGCAAACTCTGAGGGGCTTTCACTCACTCACCGCAGGCAGGTTGGTGGTCTTTCTGTCTTCGACCGACTCCTCTCCGGCCTAGCTCCCCCAGCTCTGTCTGTGCTCTGCCCCCCAAATATTCCTACAGGTCACAGAAGATCTGCCTGCAACCCTCTTTTGGTGAAACTGCCAAAATCAAGACCCTCTGCTCACCTTCACTCCTTCATTCCTCTTTTCTCCAGCCTCTGGAACAAACTCCCTCACTCTCTTCAATCCCACTCCTCCCTCCGGGTCTTTAAAACAGCTGTTAACCACCATCTCTTATCTTCCTCCATCCAAAACCTTGATCTTTTCTACCCCCGTTAATTCACCCCAGATCCTTGAAAGCAGTACCCTGCACTTTTTTGAAATACCGACTTCTTTCCTGGAAGTCCTAGCAGTGTCCATGTGATTTATACCTCTCCCACCCACCCCCCACGCCCCTTCCCATGCCTCCTCCCCCCAAACCCTCTCCCTCCCACAGATCTCCCGATGTCCCTGTTCTCTGCTGTTGTACTTGTGTGCTTCCCTCTCTCTCCCCATCTGGTCTCCCGCTCCCTTTATCTTGTTTTATGTGTCAGTTTGTCTTTTTGTGATTAATGTGATTAGCTCTTACACGAGCTTCAATCTTGTATACAAAAAACAAACAAACAAAAAATTTTTTTTACCGCTTCTTCTTCATGCCCCATCCCCTCCCCCACTTCTACCCTGATTCCCAATTATGCATCCTTGGAGAGAAAACATTCACAAAGGTCTACAAACTGCTCATTATTGCTCGACGATTTTACCGTATATCCAAAACTAACTGCACAAATACTCAAAACGGAGAAGAAGAAGAATAACCTCTTTTTTTTGAGTCTTCAGACGCATAGGGCTTCCGAGGCAGTTTTCTATTGGCTCGGAGGCACACTCATAGACGGATCGCCACTCTATCATGGGATACTCGATTGGCTCCATTCGTCCCAGTAAGCTGGTACTCACTTTGCCAACCTCAGGAGGATGACAGGCTAAATCAACCTACCTGGTGTTCGTTAACAGAATGACAGCGGCTTGAACTCAGGACTCTTAAGATCTTAACCCAGCCAACTTAACAATTAAGCCAACACCATGAAGCTTACATTTCTCAAAACCTGCCGATATTTCGAAACAGGTTATATTTAACCACAACATTGTTCCCTTTTCACTATACCATCCTGGACTCCGTGTCCTTTCCTCCTGACAAGGTGGAAAAGTTTCTGTCAACCCTCGACTCTGATTCTGCAACTGGACCCGACGGCATCAGCCCACGGGTCCTAAAATCCTGCTCTGCTGCTCTATCTCACCCTCTCTCTGTTCTCTTCACCCTCTCTTTTGCTCAAGGTCAACTGCCATCTGCTTGGAAATCAGCCAACATCACCGCTTTGCACAAAAAAGGTGCAAAAACAGATCCTAGCAACTACAGACCAATCAGCCTTCTCCCAATTATCAGCAAAGTCATGGAATCCATCATTGCTTCGGATATGAAATCTTTCCTCTTCTCCAATGGCTTGATCTCTGATCATCAATTTGGTTTCAGACCAGGTCACTCTACTCTGGACATGCTGCTTCTGCTGTCTCAACAATGGATGGAGGTCCTCAATGCCAAACAGGAAATTAGAGCTGTCTCCCTCGACATATCACGTGCTTTCGACACGGTCTGGCACCCCGCTCTGCTCACCAAACTCTCCTCCTTTGGTATCCATGGAAATCTCCACGCATGGCTGGCGGACTTCCTCTCTAGTCGTCGTCAACGTGTGGCCCTGAATGGGTTTCTCTCATCTCCTCTTCCTGTTCAGGCTGGAGTTCCCCAAGGCAGTGTTCTGGGCCCCGTGCTTTTTCTGGTCTTCATCAATGATCTCTCTGACTCTCTCGAAAATCCTCTCTATCTCTTTGCTGATGACTCCACTCTCTGCCGCTCCATTCCTCTTCCCTCAGATCGGCAGTCTGCTGCCTCCTCACTCTCTGAAGACCTGGACAAAATCACAGACTGGTCAAACAAGTGGAACATGTCTTTCAATCCTGACAAATCTCACACTCTTACTATGTCTCTCCGAAAAGATCGACTGGACAACCCTCCCATCTACTTTCTCAACAATCCTCTCCAAGAAGTTCTGTCGCTCAAGATTTTGGGTCTCACTATCTGCCATGATCTTTCTTGGGAAAACCACATTTCCAAGCTGGCCTCCAAAGCCAGTCGCCGACTGGGCATCCTCCGTCGTGCGAAGTCCTTCCTCGGCACACCTGAGCTCCTCACCACATACAAGGCTTTCATCCGCAGCTCAATGGAATACTGTTCTCCCCTATGGGCCGGTGCTCCTGCCTCACACCTAGCTCGGCTTCACGCTGTTGAAACCAAAGCTTTCAGAATTATTGGAATCTCCCGCGATGAAGCTATCTCTGAGGGCCTTTCACTCACTCACCGCAGGCAGGTAGGTGGTCTTTCTGTCTTCTACCGACTCCTCTCCGGCCTTGCACCCCCAGCTCTCTCTGTGCTCTGTCCCCCAAATATTCCTACAGGTCGCACAAGATCTGCCAGCAACCCTCTGATGGTTAAACTGCCGAAATCTCGGCTCTCTGCTCACCTTCACTCTTTCATTCCTCTTTTCTCCCGCCTCTGGAACAAACTCCCTCACTCCCTTCAATCCCACTCCTCCCTCCAGGTCTTTAAAACAGCTGTTCACCACCATCTCTTATCTTCCCCCATCCAAAACCTTGATCTTTTCTACCCCCGCTAATTCACCCCAGATCCACCTTGTTTGAAATTCCAACTTCTTTCCTGGAAGTCCTGGCAGTGTCCATATGTTTTATACCTCTCCCACCGCCCCCTTCCCACGCCCCCCCCCCAAAGCCCTCGCCCTCTCTCAGATCTCTCGATGTCTCCATGTCTCTCGGTCCCTGCTCTCAAATGTTGTGTTTGTGTCCTTCCCCCTCTCTCCCCATCTTGTCTACCGCTCCCTATGTTATATGTTTTATGTGTCGGTTTGTCTTTCTGTGTGATTAATGTTCGCTCTTTCACGAGCCTTGTATACAAAAAAAAAAAAAAAAAAAAAAAAAAAAAATACCAAACAAACATTACATTAGAAGATCAACAATTTGTTCCACATCAAATTATAGATGTACAAGCATCAAATCAAAGATTTAATTCCAAGATAATCCATTATTTTATTTATATAATACCTTGTGTTGATATTTCCGTGAAAATGACAATCTTGAATAGCAAATAACATCAATCCTTGAAACGTCATCCCAATTTTATCAATCTCTCCCGTTGTAAGGAAAGGTGTATTCTCACCCTCATAATTAACGTTCATTTCTCTTATTAATCTTGCAAAGTAATTTATTTTGGTGTAATTTTAAAATAGTTATGTTTGTTTTTATTGTGGCGGACACAAAAGCCCACTGGCGTGGTGACATCATTCCGCGCACCAAGTGGGCGGTGGCCACGCCCGAGGGGTAGGCGTGGCCTCATGATATACACCGGGCGCGCAGCCCGGAGCGCGCCAGTGTTACAGTGAGCTCCTGAAATAAAGACGCTTATAAGTTACCGCTTGTCCGCTTCCTCCTTGCTCGCAAGCAGCACGTGTAACGCCGCGCTTTACTGGTGACCCCCTTGACGTTGGATCTGCCAGAGCGATCCTTCCACACGCGACGCCATTGCCATGGCCAACTTCATCAAACTTCCAGAATTTTGGGAGGCTCAGGCCGAAGTCTGGTTCGTCCAGGCCGAAGCCCAATTTCAGCTTCGGCGCCTCACCGGCGATGACACGCTCTATTGCCACGTCGTCGCCTCCCTCGGGCCCGGCACGGCCGCTCGAGTTGTGTCCGTCCTTCGCCACGCACCGGACGGCCACAAGTACGAGGCACTCAAGCGGCTACTCCTAGCCACGTTCGGCCTCACGGACGACGCACGGGCCGACCGCCTCCTGGATCTCCCCGAGCTCGGTGACACGCGCCCGTCAGTCCGAATGGACCATATGCTGTCACTGTTGGGCGACGAAGCCCCCGGTTCTCTATTCCGGGCGCTTTTCCGTCGCCAACTTCCAGCGCAGGTTCGCCTCGCGTTGGCCGGGACCGGGCTAACGGAACCCCGAGCATTGGCAGCCGAGGCGGACAAGTACTTTGCCGCTTCGGACACGCGGGCGAGAGTCGGCGTGGCCGTCACGGCCCTCGTGGCTGATGCTGCTGATGCTGCTGCTGATGCTGCTGATCCACAGCATCAGCTTATACAGCATACGCAGCATGCTGATACGCACCTCGTGACCGCCGCCACGCCCCGCCCACCGCCGCGGCGAAAACCGCCACCGCGGGGAAACCCGCCAACTCCACCGGCCTGGCGGAGCCAGCCGCGCTCCTCCAGCTCCACCACCTGGTGCTGGTTCCACGCCAAGTTCGGCCACGAAGCTCGGCAGTGTCATCCGCCATGCTCCTTCAACAGGTCGGGAAACGCCTGGGCCGGCGCTCAATAGTGGCGATGAGCGCCGGCCGTTCGAGCAGCCTGCTGTTCATAACGGACACCTTCTCCGGGCGCCGTTACCTGTGCGACACGGGAGCGCAGGTGAGTGTCGTTCCCGCCGGCACGTCAGACAAGCACGCCGCGGGTGGGGGCCCCGCGCTGCTTGCCGCGAACGGGACGCCCATCCGTACGTACGGAAAACGCTGCCTCTCTCTGCGGTTCGGAGGGCAGGTTTTCCGATGGACGTTCGTCACCGCCGACGTGCCCATGGCACTGCTTGGCGCGGACTTCCTGTGCGCTAATGGGCTCCTGGTCGACGTCAAGCGCAGACGTCTTGTCCAGGCCGAGACGTTCAGCTCGCTCGCTTGTGCGTTGCCCAGCTCAACGAGCGGCTTGCCAAGCGGTTCGGTTCCGGCCATGTTGGTCTGTACGCTTCCGGCAGCGGACGCATTCACCCGCCTCCTCGCCGGCTTCCCGGCCCTCACGCGGCCCACCTTCTCGGCGGGGGCCGTCAAGCACGGGGTGGCCCATCACATCCCCACCGTCGGGCCACCGGTCTACGCCCGGGCACGCCGCCTCGAGCCGACGAAGCTGGCGGTGGCAAAAGCGGCGTTCGCTACCCTGGAGCGACTCGGCATCGTTCGGCGCTCAGAGAGCGCTTGGGCGTCGCCACTGCACATCGTGCCGAAGCCCGGCGGGGGATGGCGACCGTGCGGGGACTATCGCCGTCTCAATGACGCCACGACTCCCGACCGCTACCCCGTCCCCCACATTCAGGACTTTTCCGCCCGTTTGGCGGGCATGTCCTTCTTCTCGAAGGTGGACCTCATACGCGGCTACCATCAGGTCCCCGTCAGGCCGGAGGACGTCCCGAAGACAGCGGTCATCACGCCATTCGGACTCTTCGAGTTCCTGCGCATGCCCTTCGGTCTGAAGAATGCGGCTCAGGCGTTCCAGCGACTGATGGACAGCGTCCTGCGTGACTTGGATTTTGTCTACGTCTACCTGGACGATATCCTCGTCGCCAGCGCGTCCCGCGAAGAGCACCTACGCCACCTCCGCACGCTCTTCGAACGCCTGGGCCAGCATGGCCTGATTGTGAACCCCGCAAAGTGCCGGTTCGGCGCCACCATAATCGATTTTCTGGGGCACCGTGTCACCAGGCACGGAGCCGTCCCCCTGCCGGCCAAGGTGGAGGCGGTGAAGGGGTTTCCGCGCCCCCGCACAATCAGAGGGCTGCAGGAGTTCCTGGGCATGGTGAACTTTTACCATCGGTTCCTGCCCCGTATCGCCCAGCTCCTGCACCCCCTGCACCAAGCTCTCCGAGGTAAGCCGGGCAAAGGCGACGTTACCTGGACCGAGCAGATGGACACGGCGTTCACGGGCGCGAAGCTCACCTTGGCTAACGCCACCATGCTCGCGCACCCGGCGCCCGATGCACCGATCGTCCTCACCACCGATGCCTCGGACTACGCGGTGGGCGCGGTGCACGAGCAATGGGTGCGTGGAGCTTGGCAACCGCTGGCGTTCTTTAGCCGGCAGCTTCGCCCGCCCGAACGCCGTTACAGTACCTTCGACCGCGAGTTGCTCGGGCTTCACTTGGCGGTCAGGCACTTCCGCCATCTGCTCGAGGGCCGTGCGTTCACTGCCTTCGTCGACCACAAGCCGCTGATCTTCGCGATGGGCAAGGTCACCGAGCCGTGGTCGGCCCGGCAGCAGCGTCACCTCTCGGCCGTGTCCGAGTACACGACGGACATCCAGCACGTCGCGGGGAAGGACAACCCAGTGGCGGATTGCCTTTCCCGGGCAGTCGCCCACGCAGTCCACCTCGGCATCGACTATGCCCGGATGGCAGCGGACCAGGCCGCTGACCCCGACGTCCAGGCCTTGCGGACCGCCGTCACGGGCCTCCGCGTCACCGAGGTGGCGTTCGACGGCGCGGGCGCGGCCCTCTTGTGCGACGTCTCCCTCGGGCGTCCTCACCCCCATCGTGCCCGCGGGCTGGCAGCGCCAGGTGTTTGACGCCATCCACGGCCTGTCCCACCCGGGCGCGAGGGCCTCCCAAAGGCTGATCGCCGACAAGTTCGTCTGGCATGGCCTCCGGAAGGCCGTCCGCGGCTGGGCCAGGACGTGCCTCGCATGCCAGCGCGCCAAGGTGCACCGGCACACCCAGGCCCCGTTGGCCCCGTTCACGGTGCCGGAACGCCGGTTTGACCACGTCCACGTGGACCTGGTGGGACCTCTGCCCCCCTCGCGGGGTTTCACCTACGTCCTCACCATGGTGGACCGCACCACCCGGTGGCCGGAGGCCGTGCCCTTGGCGTCGACAACGGCGGCCGATGTCGCGCAGGCTTTCATCGCCACCTGGGTCGCCCGGTTCGGCGCCCCCTCAGACATCTCGTCCGACCGCGGCCCCCAGTTCACCTCGGAGCTCTGGAGGGCGGTCGCGCAGGGGCTCGGGGTCCGGCTGCACCGAACCACGGCCTACCACCCCCAGGCTAACGGCCTGTGTGAGCGATTTCACCGCTCATTGAAGGCCGCGCTCCGGGCCACCCTCCGCGACGGCGGCTGGGTCGACAGGCTCCCCTGGGTCCTGCTGGGCCTCCGGACGGCGCCCAAGGAGGACCTGCGCGCATCCGCGGCGGAGTTGGTCTTCGGGCAACCGCTGCGGGTGCCGGGCGAGTTCCTCCCCGACTCCACGGCACCATGGTCCGCGGCACAGCAGCGCTCCGCTCTGCAAGAGACCGCCCAGAGGTTCGCCCCGGTGCCAACGGCATGCCACGGGCACCCACCGACGCACGTCGCCCCGGAGCTTCGCACGGCGGAGTACGTCTTCGTCCGCCACGATGCCCACCGGACACCACTGCGGCCCCCGTACGACGGGCCTTTCCGCGTGCTGGAGACCGGGGCGAAGCACTTCACCCTGGACATCGGCGGTACTCCTGACCGCGTTTCGGTAGACCGCCTCAAGCCGGCCCACCTCGACGTGGACCATCCACCGCCAGTGGCCCGACCCCCACGTCGGGGCCGCCCCCCTGCGGGCGGACCCCCGGCACCGCCCAGCCCCGCCGCCACGCCGCCCCCCGGTCCTGCACCCATCCCAGGGGCAGCCAGGGGCATCCCACCTGGCATCCCTGCACCCCGGACGCCGCCGATCGCCAGGGGGCGCTTCGGCCGGGTCATTCGTCTGCCCCGCAAACTGGCCCTCCAGGTGCGCGGGAATTCTGGGGGGGCGCGTGTGGCGGACACAAAAGCCCACTGGCGTGGTGACATCATTCCGCGCACCAAGTGGGCAGTGGCTACGCCCGAGGGGTAGGCGTGGCCTCATGATATACACCGGGCGCGCAGCCCGGAGCGCGCCAGTGTTACAGTGAGCTCCTGAAATAAAGACGCTTATAAGTTACCGCTTGTCCGCTTCCTCCTTGCTCGCAAGCAGCGCGCGTAACGCCGCGCTTTATTATCATCATTAATTAAGTATCATACACCGCCCAACAGACATGAGTAAATAATTTGTGACCGAGGTCCTCATCTTTTCACAGATCTTTTCAGTCTGAAGTTTATCTATGGTGGAAGTTGTTAGTCTGTGCTCTTTTATCACAACTCCCGATCAATAATTGTTTCACAAGTAGTTGTTGAACCATATCCATCTCGTCTACTGGTAGAAATTAACCAAATGCACCAATCGTCATTTCTTCGGTAACCCCAAAGCACCCTCCACTCACCCCCTTTATGCATAAACTGCCGGTGCAGGATATACAGCCACAATATTTATATCAGAACTTTCTCTTAAAGACTGAGAAAAAGGTTCACTTTTGTTTTCAAGCATTTTTCAATTTCTGATAAAGTTTTGCAGGAGAGCAGCTTCGATTTTACACGGGTCAAAGGTCAAAACATGTCGCAACATCGGAATGAGATGATTTTGGGCTGCTAGAACACAGATTTTGCACCCTGTAATTTTTTTCAGTTTATTTCTTGACGAGTGCAAATTAGGGGAGACATTGCATTTGCTTGTGAAAGCATATGTAATTCTAGCTTCCATTTGTTTTCTCTATCCCCAGGCAAAACACAAGGTTTGGGTAAAACTATTGCCTGGTATAACCTCTGTTCTAGATGCCAATAAAAGCAAACACAAATATCATGCAGTCTTGAGGGGAAAAGGACATGGGAAGCGTCTTTTAAAGTCTTGCTCATTGCGTTTCTCAGCACAATCTTTATTTCCTATGAAGCCGCCATTTTGTCTGAATCTCGATATTCCCCAATGCTGAGAGAGCAAACAGTAAATTTGATTGGTCGAGATGACGTAAAAATGGCATAATATTTTGGCTTAAGTACTGCTCAATGGAAGATATTTGGAAGTGCCAAAAAGACGATTTGTGTTCCAGTATATAATTCAATAAAAATAAAAATAAAGGTTTTAAAGTCTGTAGGGGGGAAAAAGTTTACCGCCATTGATGCGCTGTCTTTTACACCACCTTATTTTAAACACAATACATTAGTTATTCGTGCTTGTTGTTTGTGTCCTTTATGATGTCTCTAAACATGATGTCCCTTTCTTGGGAAAACCACATTTCCAAGCTGGCCTCCAAAGCCAGTCGCCGACTGGGCATCCTCCGTCGTGCGAAGTCCTTCCTCGGCACACCTGAGCTCCTCACCACATACAAGGCTTTCATCCGCAGCTCAATGGAATACTGTTCTCCCCTATGGGCCGGTGCTCCTGCCTCACACCTAGCTCGGCTTCACGCTGTTGAAACCAAAGCTTTCAGAATTATTGGAATCTCCCGCGATGAAGCTATCTCTGAGGGCCTTTCACTCACTCACCGCAGGCAGGTAGGTGGTCTTTCTGTCTTCTACCGACTCCTCTCCGGCCTTGCACCCCCAGCTCTCTCTGTGCTCTGTCCCCCAAATATTCCTACAGGTCGCACAAGATCTGCCAGCAACCCTCTGATGGTTAAACTGCCGAAATCTCGGCTCTCTGCTCACCTTCACTCTTTCATTCCTCTTTTCTCCCGCCTCTGGAACAAACTCCCTCACTCCCTTCAATCCCACTCCTCCCTCCAGGTCTTTAAAACAGCTGTTCACCACCATCTCTTATCTTCCCCCATCCAAAACCTTGATCTTTTCTACCCCCGCTAATTCACCCCAGATCCACCTTGTTTGAAATTCCAACTTCTTTCCTGGAAGTCCTGGCAGTGTCCATATGTTTTATACCTCTCCCACCGCCCCCTTCCCATGCCCCCCCCCCCCCCAAAGCCCTCGCCCTCTCTCAGATCTCTCGATGTCTCCATGTCTCTCGGTCCCTGCTCTCAAATGTTGTGTTTGTGTCCTTCCCCCTCTCTCCCCATCTTGTCTACCGCTCCCGATGTTATATGTTTTATGTGTCGGTTTGTCTTTCTGTGTGATTAATGTTCGCTCTTTCACGAGCCTCGATCTTGTATACAAAAAAAAAAAAAAAAAAAAAAGACTACGTTTCCTGTTTGGAATGATTTAAAATTTTGTTTGACTGCCAGACAGGCACACAGAGTAAAATAAATGACCTTACTCCTCTATGCGCATGTGCGATCAGGACGAGGTCCCATGCAGTTTGCCAAGTTCAGAGACAAAGCACTGCTAAACTGCAGGTTTGTGTTCCGATTCATGCTCTACAGTGTTCTCCACTACAGTTTTCCAATTATAACATTCCAATGAAATCAAGTAGTTCTCGATCATAAACTGACGTCTATAGACAGGCAGACAGACAAAGTTAACCAAATGCTTAAACCCACTTTTAGTTTTGCACTCATGGGGGTAAATATGTCATTAATAATACGTCATCAAAACACTTCACCATGCCATGTCGCTGTGGATAGTAATATGCAGTTCAGGTTTCGTTTAATTTCATCCATAAAGTTCACACATCTCATGAAAAACAGTGGATTCTAAATTTCTTCTTTTGTCAGAGTGAAGCTAGAGAGGAACTCCAAACATGCAGAAAAACCTCGGAAAAGGATAATCTTCTGGCCATTTAGAACGAGAACAGCACTCTTCAACGTCGACCAATATGCCTCCACCCCCATTATTACGTCATGATGCATACTTGTACCAAGTTTGATTCAAATCCCTTCAGCTGTTCTAAAGTATCACATCATTACCTGACATGACCTCTAACCTTTCATGTTTGATGCGGAAGTATAAATCAGTTAATCATTTAATCATAATACAATACATACTTACACCAAGTTTGGTCAAAATCCCATCACGAGTTCACAAGTTAGCTCGGTAACAGAATTGTTACTTAACGGGACCTCTGACCTTTGACTCCTTGACCCCATAATACAATCAGTTAATCTTTGTATCATTATAATACTTTTACCAAGTTTGACTTCGTTCCCTTCAGCCATTCTTAAGTTATCCTCTAATGAAAAACGATAACAGACTCTGACATTTGACCTCTTGACCCCAAAATGAAATCACTTCATTTTTGTATCATAATACATACTTGTACCAACTTTGGGTAAAATTCCATTTTTGGTTTACAAGTTATCGCGGCACAGGATTTTTACCTAACATGACCTCTGACCTTTGACCTCATGACGGCAAAAGCTACTCAGTTTGTTTTTTTTTGTATACAAGATTGAGGCTCGTGTAAGAGCTAAGTATAATCCTTTAAAGTCTGCCAATCACAAAAAGACAAACTGACACATAAAACATAAGATAAAGGGAGCGGGACACAAGATGGGGAAAGAGAGGGAAGCACACAAGTACAACATTTGAGAGCAGGGACATCGGAAGATCTGTGGGAGGGAGAGGGCTTAGGGTGAGGAGGCACGGGAAGGGGGGGGGGGGAGGTAGGAGAGGTATAAAACACGTGGACACTGCTAGGACTTCCAGGAAAGAAGTCGGAATTTCAAAAATGTGGATCTGGGGTGAATTAATGTGGGTAGAAAACATCAAGGTTTTGGATGGGGGAAGACAGATGGTGGTGAACAGCTGTTTTACAGACCTGGAGGGAGGAGTGGGATTGGATAGAGTGAGGGAGTTTGTTCCAGAGGCGGGAGAAAAGACGAATGAAAGAGTGAAGGTGAATACAGAGTCTTGATTTTGGCAGTTGAACCATAAGAGGGTTGCTGGCAGCTCTTGTGCGACCTGTAGCAATATTTGGGGGACAGAGCACATACAGAGCTGGGGGAGCTAGGCTGGAGAGGAGTCGGTAGAAGACGGAAAGACCACCAACCTGCCTGCGGTGAGTGAGTGAGTGAAAGGCCCTCAGAGTTAGCTTCATCATGGGATATTCCAATGATTCTGAAAGCTTTGGTTTCAACAGGGTGAAGCCGAGCTAGGTGTGAGGCAGGAGCACCAGCCCAGATGGGAGAGCAGTATTCCATTGAGCTGCGGATGAAAGCCTTGTATGTGGTGAGGAGCTCACGTGTGCCAAGGAAGGACTTCGCACGACGGAGGATGCCCAGTCAGCGACTAGCCTTGGAGGCGAACTTGGAAATGTGGGTTTCCCAGGATAGATCATGGCAGATAGTGAGACCCAAAAGCTTGAGTGACAGAACTTCTTGGAGAGGAATGATTACCTTTTATTGATTGTTTATTGATTTTTACGTCAGTTCATCTTTACCTCATTATAAGTACCTGCTTCAGTCATTCTTAAGTTTTAATGGGAGAGAAAATCTATCACGGACAGATGGACGCATGGACGGACGGACAGCAGAACTGACAACCGGAAAACATAATTCCTCTGGCAAGATATTTCCTCCAGCGATAAATATAGTCAATAGCGATCTAAATAAATGTTTCTTTGTGGAGTTTCCAAGATCAGACAGACAACTCCAAGATCAAGACAGATCAAACAGGTCTGTATGTGTCTTGTTGTTGAGGAAATCAGGTGATTTAGCTGTTGCTGCAGATTTGTGCTCCTCATGATTTGTGCTCCAACGTCCTTAATGATAGGGGACTATTTCCTTACATGTTGGACCATTTCTTGCACCACCGGCATCAAAATTTTGCAGCACACTTGCACATCATTCTGGCAATGCAACCAGTACAATGTCTGCTTCGACTATTCCAAATAATTCACCATTTACCAGATTCCCTACTGATCATGGTGTAGGGTCACAGCACCTCTTCCTTTTTTGGTCATTTTACGAGATTGAGGCTACCATAAAACCACCTTTAGAGGCCATTTTTCCCCGCAAAGCGGGGGTTGGCCTTTTTCGGGGACCGTGGTTGTTGTTGTTTTTTGGTCCCCTTTTTGAAGCAATGTTTTACGGCCGGATGCCCTTCCTGCCGCCAACCCTTTTTGTCGCCTTTTACGACAAGCAGGGAATTACCAGTGAACTGGTACTCAATTAGCCGACCTCGGAAGGATGACAGGCTGAGTCAACCCCCCTGGCGTTAATTCAGCGATCGACCGGGATTCGAACCCAGGATCCTAGGATCCCAAGCCGGCACCCTAACCGCTAGCCCAATTGAGGCTACCATGAAGTACAAATAACCAAATATTGGTTTTCTTTGCAACTCAGCCTATTTCTGGGAAGCAATGCATGTTTTCCCCCTATAACTAACTGATTAAACCCAATGTATTTTGTTTTTATTGCAAAATGGTGATCCATTCTCAACTTTATCTTTCTGTCGACTCCTTCTAACCAATACACACTCAAAATTCAACGATTTTGGTCTGTTTGGTTAAAGTCTGCCAATATTCGCTGAGTGTTTAAGAGTCACATCATATATTTCTTCATTTCCCACAAACTCTGTCTATCCGATTCTAACACAAATACACACCGACTCTTGAACGCTCCCCCCCTCCTCCTCCCCCCCTTCTCTTTCCTCATGTTGCTCACAGTACAAGCATGCAGGCTCATCATTACAACACTGTCAAGACAATGCCCCAGTGTTTGCATGTAATTGCCCACTCCAATATGTCACTTTGAAATGAAACTGCAGAGGCCTCCGCAACCACCGAGCAACTTGACCAAAGGGGATTGCAAACCTCATCAGACATTGTAAATAAATATGCATAGTCTGTCTGAAGTTCAAATTCTTCCCCAGGGAGATAAGGTTAAAATAGTCAACATCCATCACTTCTGCCAAAAACCCCTTCCTTCCCACACAATAGTTTTTCTTTCAACGAGAAAGAACTCGACTGAAATAAGCCAATCAGCCTTTCCTGTCCCTCTTGTTGTTGCAAAAGTATGACACCTAACCCAATTTGAACAGCAAAAAGCAATGGACCTTGTCCCTCCAGAAAAGCAGGAATATTAGCATCTGTCAAAGCATATGTATATGTTTATAATGCCACCACGCTTTCCTCAACAGCCAAATTTTGTTTTTGTTTTTTGTTTGTTTTTTTGTTTTTTTTACAGACAATTTTTTGATTTGGCTGAGAAACACCTGAAAATCCTCCAAAAAAAAAAAGTCAGCAAGCAGAGCACAGACATAAAAACCTCAAACCCATCTAACAGTTGTTTGGATTGGCCAAAAAGTGACTGCACAAATTTTCTCCGGGCCAAAATTCGCTCCATCTTAACTTGTAGCCCATATTCTCCAAAACAATTGGCACTTTGCAGGATTCTATTTCAGGCAGATTTGTTTTTTAACCTACCGAGGAGGCAACTTATGCAAGTTAAGAAGGACCAGAATATTGATCCGTACACATCGGAAGCAAACATGTCAGAGGAAGTCAAAGTTAAGTTGGAATGCAAAAACAAGGAAGTCCGAAATGAGCAAGCATCCAAATTGACAGCAATGTCACTCTCCAAATGATCACAAACTGCATTGGCATAAATGGCTTTAATAGCAGGTGTGGCCACTGGCGATCAAAAATATACAGGTCTGTATGTGTCTTGTTGTTGAGGAAATCAGGTGATTTAGCTGTTGCTGCAGGATGTTGTACAATTCCTTGAGCAAGACGATATTCAGTTGATCGAAAGAGTGTGGGTAGACTTGGTGTTCACAAATGTACCTGCCTCGGATGTCCCAGCATGTACAGTCAGTTGTAATCCAGAGATCATGTAAGTGAGCCTTGTGTGTGCACTTATCCATAAAGATGGAGTTGGGACCTTCATGTTGGAACAGAGGGCTACAGATGTAATGGTATCTGACAACAGTTATAGCAACCCTCTTCTTCAGGTAACTTGTGTTCTTCAGGTAACTTCAATGCTGGTCCAAACAATGAGGATGCCACCACCACTCCGATCATTCTGCCTAAGAGACAATTACCAAATCGTTCCCCACAAGAACCAGTCAGGTCTACAGACTCTAGCAAGTCTGTGGTTGAGGTGTAGGCTGAATGTACAAATGTCAATGAAAATAACATGGTTCCGAAGGTTCACAACCTCCACTTGAGATGTCATGTCAGCGATGGCATACACTGCCACCCAATGGTGTTATATTAGAGCAGTGGTCACCAACACGTTTATCTGGTAGCTCACTGGCTGCCAATGAGTAGCTCGTATTAAAACGTGAAAAAAAACCTTTACCAGAAATTAAAGTTTTAATGGAGTCAACAAAGATCCCACCCAATTATCAAGTATTGCGTGGCTGCTTGATTTGACATTTCTAACATGACAGAAACATTGAATGCGCTGAACTGCGGATTGCAAGGGAAACAGAAGACAATTGCCGACATGATTAGTGTATTGAAAGCTTTCAAATCGAAACTTAACGTTCTGATACAAAAGTCTAGAAAAGGAAAAATGCAACATTTTCCTTCTTAAGCTGCAATCGCCAGCAGAAAATAAATTGATATTGGAATCGGGGGCATTGACAAGTACTGTACAGTGATTTCCTGAGAGACTTAGCCAAGAGTTCAACGACAGATTTAATGGTTTTGAGGAAATGGAGCCCTGTGTGACGTTCAATTCAAACCCCTTCATGGAAGTTGATTATGGTGACATTACTGAACAAAGTGTGCTGTTTGACCTTGAATTTATACCTTTGTAAATGGACATTATCAACCTTCAAAATAACATTCAGTTGAAATCAAGACAATCTGCCACAAATTGCTGGAGTCTCACGGATACGGATACGGAAACGCAACAACAACAACAACAACAGGTATTTTAAGGCCCTTTTTACCTGCTAGAGTGGGGGTTAGCCTCTCATGGATACTGAAACGTACAGTAATATCTGAAAAGTAGCAATGAAAGTGGCTTCCCTCTTTGGCTCTACATATCTTTGCAAATCTGCCTTTTCCGACATAAACTGCATCAAATGTAAATTTCGAACTCGTCCGACAGACGAGCAACTGAAGGACTCCATCACAGTTTCCCTATCAGGATACATACAAAATTACGCAGTATTGGTGGACAGGATGCGGTCAAGTTTTACACCAAAGTAAAGGTAAAGATCAGTTTTCTTTCACTTTAAATATGTATTTTTGTAATTTAACTGTAATAACTAAATTTGTACCAATGTCAATTCATATATTTTCCATTTATGTTTTAGTAGTTCTTGAAATATGTCATTAATCGAAAGTAGCTTACATTGAAAAAAAGATTGGCAACCCCTGTATTATAGGGATGCAGAGCTTATGCTCTTGTGACATTGTGCTAATGTGCCATGGAAAAGCAGTTTCTTCTGGCAATGGTGACAAATAACAATCCACACAAGGATTCGAGACCCTGAAGTAATCTGAACGAGTCATCTTTATGAACTGGCAAATCTGACAATATCTTATCAGCGCCATCATACTAAAATACGCAATTGGGTGTGTCTGTCTGTCTGACAATCTGTCTGTTTAAGGATACGGTCTGTTTGTCTGTCTGACGATTTTGACCGCAATACATTCAGTCGTTACTTATCCAATCTCGACCAAACATAACAGGAGGACTAAGGGTTACACAATGAGGTTGTAGTGAATTCATTTGCCCCCTTCCCCAAGGGGGTTTTCTCCACTAAGGGTGTTTTCCCCCACAATGGGGTTGTGTTTTGAGGTGTGTATCCGTGTTTTCTAAAAGCCGCTTCTCATAACAAACGTAAGAACACTAAATATAATAATTTTTCCGTATGCTCAAAATAACAAAATCAGTTTTTTTTTTAATACAAAATGAAAAATGATTTTATGCAGCCTTGACCTTTGAGCATTAGATCTAAAAAAACAAAAAAAAAACATCTTCAAGCTTTTGATTGGTCAACCAATTCTGTGACCAGATATGCAAATTCTTAAAATTTCAGGTCAATTGGACAAAAGCTGACAATTTCATATAACCTTGACCTTTGACCTTTTGATCTAAAAAAAAAACAAAAAAACAATAGACTCCAACCTTTTCACTGGTGAACCAATTCAGTGACTCAATATGCAAATTATTTAAATTTCAGGTTAATTGGGTGAAAATTGGTGATTTTACGCAACCTTGACCTTTGACCATTTTATCTAAAAAACAACCGACTTCTAGCTTTTGATTGGTGAAACAATTCAATGACCTAATATGCAAATTGTTAAAATTTCAGGTCAATCGGATGAAAATTGATGATTTTATGTGATGCTGACCTTTGACCTTTTGACTAAATTATTAATTTGCCTTCTCTGTATTATAATGAAGCTTTGGTGAAAATTTGATGACAATAGCTCAAATGGTAAAAGAGTTATGGCCCGGACAGACAAGAGACAGACAGACAAGAGACAGACAGACAAGAGACAGACAGACAAGAGACAGACAGACAGACAAGAGACAGACAGGCAAGAGACAGACAGACAGACAGACAGACACACACACACACACACACACACACACACACACACACACACACACACACACACACACACACACACACACACACAGAAGTGATTACAAAACCACAGACATACAAAGTGATTACATGCACAGCAGGAGACGGCTAACCACATCCCACCTCCCCAATGGGTTTTCCTCCTTAAACAAACAAATCTGAGAAGTTTTCTTTTTTTTTTACATACCTCAAATAGGACTGAAGATGGGCTTTTTTGAGTAACGGCTTCCTTCTTGCCACCCTACCGTGCAGGCCAGACTTGTGGAGTGCTTGGGATATTGTTGTCACATGCACACAGTGACCAGTCTTTGCCATAAAAGCCTGTAGCTCTTTCAAAGTTGCCATTGGCCTCTTCGTGGCCTCTCTGATCAGTCTCCTCCTTGCTTGGTCATCCACTTTGGAGGGACGGCCTGATCTAGGCAGGTTCTTGGTGGTACCATACACCTTCCACTTCTTAATGATTGTCTTTACTGTGGCTCCAAAGGATATTCAAAGCTTTTGAAATATTTTTATACCTATCCCCTGATCTGTGCCTTTCCACAACCCCATCCCGGAGGTCTTTTGAAAGCTCCTTGGTGCTCATGGTTGAGTCGCTGCTGTGAAATGCACTACCCAGGAGAGGAAACCTAAAGGAACAGTTGATTTTAAACTGAAATAATCAGAATCACTACAATTTAACACTGGTGGAGGCCAATTAACTTGGTGTGTGATTTTGAAGGTGACTGGGTGGTGACTGGGACTGAGCTAATTTACAATTGCTTTTATAAGGGGGTGGACACTTATCCAACCAAGTTATTCTAGTTTTGTATTTTTTATAAATTTTCTGAATTCTGTAGAATTTGTTTTTCACTTGGAAGTTGTGGGTTACGATGTATAAATAAAGGTGGGAAAAGTCTGATTTAATGCATTTTAATTCCAGGCTTTAAGGCAACAAAAGGTGAAATTTTGAAAGGGGGTGTAGACTTTCTATAGGCACTGTGCATCATCCTATCTAAAACGTTAAATTAGTTATTTGTGTCTGTTGTTTGTGTCCTTTATAAATTCCTCAAAAACGTACTTTTCCTGTTTGGAATCATTTTCAATTTTGTTTAACTTCCAGACAGGCAGACAGAGTAAAAATATTATCTCGCTCCTCTTTGCGCTTGTGCGATCGGGACAAATTCAGAGACAAAGCACTGTACTGCAAAACGACAAACTAGTCTTCCAATGCATGTTCAAAATATAACATTCAATTTAAATAAGTTGTTCATCGATCATAAACTGACAAAACGGACAGACATGAACCAATTCCTTAACCTTGATTATCGCTTCGCATAAACGGGTAAATAAACATTACACAGCAACAGCTACTCCTCGTGTATTACATCAACATTTAAAAGTTATAATAATAATAATAATAATACATTTATTTTATATAGCGCTTTTCAAGAATCCCAAAGGCGCTTTGACAGAGTACAAAAAAAACAAGTGCAAAAAGACAAAAATCAATAGGTAAATAATCAAAGCAAAAGGAAGGAGAAGGAGAAGAGATAGTCGGGGGTTAAATGCTGTGGGTTAAATGTTGAATGCAGTGTTGAACAGGTGGGTCTTGAGTGATGTTTTGAATGTGGTGAGTGAGGAGGAGTCCCTGATGGTGTGAGGTAGTGAGTTCCAGAGGGTGGGAGCAGCGATGGAGAAGGCCCTGTCCCCCCAGGATCTGAATTTGGTCCGCATGGGGGGGGGGGGGGGGGTCAGGAGGTTGGTACCAGCAGAGTGGAGGTTATGAATGATACCAATTGAAAAACCCTACTGCAATTACCTTGATTTTTATATCTAGCAAACCTCAAAATAGTTGTACAACTAGTGTCAGATTTTCACTAATTCGCAAGTGATTGACTAATTTTCCAACTGTCTGGATCAGCTGTGTTCAGTTCTTAATCAAGGTTTTGACCATTTCTCACCAGAACCTCTCCAAATGGAGAAGTACAACCTCAGCCACGAGTCCACATCAGTGGGTACGCATCAGTAAGTCCACAACCGAGACAAAGACGAAAAGTCAGTTAATCCAGCAATGTAATCTGACTGTTTTGTAGCTCTCTACTCAGAATTTAGAGCTTTATCTATAGCTGTTAACTATCCTTACAGGAGGCTTTGATGCATTATCTTACATTCATAATCTTTATCACTCATTCCATTATATTACCATTCACATGCTGGTCCAAACATTACCAGTGAATACAAACACATTAACTTACACATATGTTACCAAACACGGCCAAAATGGAGGGGATCTCTTTTATCAAACAATATAGTGGCCTTTATGATTAATCGATACTGATTTGTATTTCTAAAAATAGACTGAAGTGCAAGTACAGGGTGTTTCAAGAAAGTGGACTATTTGAGCAGCCTGATATTCTGTTATTTCTAATGCTTTACCCTTCTCTCTTGCAGGTTATGGTGGTGGTGGTATGCCATTTCTAACATGTAGTCGGGAGGACCCTACGTCAACTATGGTGTTCACAGTGGAACAAAAAGTGAAAAATCATGACTTTGTGGTTTGAGACAAAATCCTATGTGCAGGTGCGCCGACGGTACTGTCAGTATTACAATGTTCACACCCGTAATGTACCTTCCAATGAGAGCATTCAGCGATTCGTGGAGCACTTCCAAACACATGGAAGCGTGAAAAATCAAAATAAAGGCAACAATGGTTGCCCACCAAGTGTTACCAACGACCAAGGGAACGTTGATCTTGTGAGATTCTGCTATCGAAAATCCTAAGAAATCCCACCGTCGACGTTCCTGAGAACTAGTGAACTAAGCCTCTTCCGTGTGGTGCATTCTCACTTCTGAACTCAAGCTCTATCCCTACATCATATCTGTGAGGCATAAACTAAGTCTGAATGACATGGCAGGACGAGTAACAATGTGTGATTGGTTCAGTGATCAAATGGAAAGGTACACAAATTGGATCAACTCCTTGTGGTTCAGTGATGAACTGATGAACTGATCAACTCAGTGCTGATGAACTGATCAACTCCTTGTGGTTCAGCACACTTCCATTTGAATGGGGCTATCAACAATCACATCAACATCTTCTGGGGTGATGATCCTCCTGAGGAGGTGTCTGAGATGTCTCTCAAGGGCCCCAAGTCCACTTGCTTCTTTGCATTGAATGCAGACGGGGTATGCTGGGACCGTATTGGTTGGAGGACGCCAATGGTAAGACGGTGACAGTCAACGGCGAGTGGTACCGCAAGGTCTTACGCCGATTCCACGCTGATCTCGCTCAACTACCGTCTCCAAACCAACTCAGACTTGCATGGTTCATGCAGGACGGTGCCCCATCACACACTACAGGTGAAACCATCAACTTGGTCCACAAGTTGTTTGCAAATCGTGTCATCAGTCTGAGTACAGCACATGAGTGGGTGCCCCACAGCCTGGATTTGAATCCATTGGATTTTTTTTGGGAGGGTGCTGCCAAAGGTCAAGTTTACACCAACAAACCTCGAACCCTGGCTGGCCTGAAGTAGGAGGTGGAGGACTACCGTCAGGCTACCACTCCAGCCACTTGCAGATGAGTTGTGGAGAATTTTGGTGTCAGGATCAAAGCCTGTTTGAACAGAGGCGGAGTGGAGCACACATTGAAAATGTCAATTACAAGCAGTATAACGAGTGATTTGAAAATGGCATGGTATGTGTTTTCCATCAATGTATTACTGAACTTGCTACCTTTGCTAATTTTTCTACAACTAGGGCATGCCCGTACTATATCTATATCTAAAATTATATCCCCCCCCCGCCCCCTCTATTTACATGAAATGGTTTGGTCCAAAGCGAACGGCTTGCGAGTGGTGACAATCCCCCCCCTCTATTTACATGCAATGGTTTGGTCCAAAGCGAACGGCTTCCGGAGTTTGGTAAAGAAATCGCCATCGCGTGCACAAACGCGCAGGAAAGCGAATGAAACGCAAATTCGTTTTTATTAGTTGTAAAACATAGTTTAACGCCAACATAGTTTGCAAACGTGAAATAAATGAATACGCTCTCAAATGTGCCATCCGAGGCAGAGTGTGCCCGCCACGTTCGGCACACGCGATCGTTCGCTGCTCTCTGATTGGTTGAATCGTTTTTTGGACATAGCTCGGTAAGTAATTGTCCGATTAATATGAAACCTTGAAAAGGCACATCCTCGGGTCCCCAGCAATATACCTGGCAAGTTAAAAGTATATCGGACCCGTGGTTGTCGAGAAACAGCGGTCACAGACAGACAAACGTACAAACGTACAGACAGAGATTACTGGAATTATAGATAGATCAAACGTTCAAATAGTCCACTTTTTTGTAACACCCTATATGCCTATTTTGTCATCCTAGCCCTATTAGATAGCCTACATGTCATGACCCTGATCCAGCCCGATTATATGCATGTCAAATAAAAATCCATCCTTATTTGCCAGTCAATCAGGAATGAATCAAAAAACATTTTCACACCTTCTTGTTGATGGGAGGTTATTCCTGCTCATGTTCTGGGCCCAATCAGACATATAAATGTACAAGAACAAATTTGCAAAGAAATTGGGCACAGCCAAACTCAGAGGTATCCATCTACAATCTGCCGGAGTATCCCATTGCCAAATACAAAGTATTTAGATATCTAATATCTACGTCAAGTTTATCCTTTGAAAAATCACATGAAGACAGCATTTCCTTTGCAGACCAGTGTGCTCTTTTTGATAGACTTAATGTGCACTTTACTACGTCCGGTAAATAATGTATCTATCGCTCTGTCCAATACGGTCTCAAATTTGCCATGTGCAACGTTTGTGTCCAATACGTTGAGAGACATTTAGCTTCACCCTTGTTGTTAATGTTGTAGATGCTATCGATTACAGCTTTGGAGATATCAACGATTCAAAAAAAAAAATTAACACGACAATAAAACCTACTTTCTATGATAGTTTTGTCACCACTTATAAATTGATTTCATTGCCCTCTGTATTACTGTCTGACAATGGTTTCGAACTGCATTCTCGACCTGCGATGATGAACCAAAGAACCTTGTGCATTTTTGGGATCCAGTAAATGAATGGCAATTTATTTTGTTTATTACCTCCACCACCTGAGGTGGATGGAGGTTATGTTTTCACCCTGTATGTCTGTTTGTGAACAGGATATCTCAAAAAGTTGTGGACAGACAGCCGAAATTTGGTGGACAGGTTGCGTATGTGACAAGGACGAAATGATGAAATTTTGGTGAAGATCCGGATCTGGATCCGAGAATTTTTTAAGTGATTCGTCACCATTGAGTGATTGGGCTAAAACTGATATATAGTACGAAATCTCAAAAAATTATGAACGGATTTGGACGAAACCTGGTGGACAGGTTGGGTGTGTGACAAGGAAGAATTGATTCGATGTTGGTGAAGATCTGAATATGGATTCAGATATGAGAATTTTTTTTTTTTTTTAAGTGATTCTTCACCATTGAGTGATCGGGCGAAAAGCGATATATAACATGATATTTCAAAAAGTTACGGAAGAGTTATGACTAAACTTGGTGGATGAGTTGGTTAGGTGACAAGAACAAGCCGATTAGATTTTGGTTCAGGTCCGAATCCAGATCCGGCCTTTCAGTGGGTTACAAAACATAAACTGTTCAGCCTGGCGGAGGTGTGCGCTCTCCCGAGTGCTGTTCTCGTTTCTATGATGTGATGACAGATTTCCAATCTGCAATAAAATACTTTTTAATAAAGTACCTTTATGAATATTAACAGATGCACAAGCCAGTACCAGCTCAACTACAATGCATTGGCTGGAGCTCTGCAAATGTTGAGAACTCAATGTTCTTGTTTGGATAAGACACTTGACATTTCCCATTGAACTGCTAATGGATTTTCCCACCGTGTGAATCCCTCAATTAAACCAAGCGTTTTGCCCATGCTGCTCGTGTAAAAATGTAGAGTGACCAACTGACCATCTTCTGATGTTTGTAGCTGCAGTACTTGACAAAAAAAACAAGTGGGACAGAAAGTGTTGTTGAAGAAACTGAGGAAGACTCAAACAATATATAATTTGGAGCAGAAATAGATCAAGTCAAACATCTGCTTTGTTTTCAGTCTTTATAGGTACAGTACATGTATTTTGTATATTTGTTCCATGGTTAGAACATAAATTTTGTAAATAATTATATGATTACTCCAAAAAAAAAACAAAAAAAAAACCTGTTTCAGAATTCACAATTTCTATAGAAGTTGCATTATTTCAAGAGTCTCATATCCATGTAATGTGCAATGCAATCCACAGAAACATTATATTTTTGGAATCTACACATATTACTTTTGTGAAACGACGATGGTTTTCAGGTTGCCCCACCAACAAAGCTATGACCAGCGAGATAAAGTAGAATTTGGCCCACGGCCTATAATATTAAAGCATTCCACAAACGTTCCAGATAAACGAGTTCCTGCAAAGAAAATCTGTTAATTATTTCAATGTCCACACAGTGAGATGATGTCACCTCATGGTTCACCGACTATGCATCACAACACAAAACTTCAACTCCCTATTTTTGAAGGTTGGCAACAGAGTCACGATTAACCTGTGGGAACTATATAATGGACCTGAGGCAAAAAGTTACCTCCCAAATGAGCTCCTAGATGCATGATGGCGATTGTACTTTGCCTTGTGTATATGTCTATCTTGCAAAACACACACAAAACTTTATGTAGTTAATGCAACATCAATAGGCACAGCACTGAGAAACGAGGATGAAAGAATTCTGCTGAAATTTAACCATTCAACTTCAAAGAAAAGCACAAGGAAATTAGCGGTGTGGAGCAACAAAAGGAATGAAAATGAATGAATGAATGATCGTTTTAAGGCCATTTCCCCGCTAGAGCGGGGCTTAGCCTTGCGGGCCCCATGACAATCATGGTTCCCTGTTTGAGGCAATATTTTCATGGCGGGGTGCCCTTCATGACGCCAACCCTTGGTCACGCTCTTACGATGCGCAGGGATACGGTGTACCTATTCTAAATCGGGGTACACACCGTGATCATTCATCCCAGCGAGCTGGTACTCAATTTGCCGACCTCGGAAGGATGACAGGCTGAGTCAACCCCCTGGCATTAATTCAGCGATCGACCGGGATTCGAACCCAGGATCCTATGATCCCAAGCCGGCACCCTAACCGCTAAGCCAACACCAGGCAGGAGCAACAAAAGGAACCAGGAGAAAAAATAGTTATACACTTCAGAAGATTCTGGGCTGACTGTACTATGTAAAATAGCCTTATGGACATAGATCCCCATGGCCGAAGGTGTCAAATTAAGCTCTTTTGTCCAAAATTTTTAAAATAATCTTTGACCTCTGAACCCTGGAAGACCTGAACCTCACCCCTCTGACATCTTCGGAGACCACTCCAAACTATCCAATGTATACACATATACCTCATCTAAATCCTCAGTCTTCTCCCTTGTTTTGAAGAAGGGCTCAGGTGTGAAACATCGCTTCACTTTCTTTCTCATGGCGGTTAGCCACCATCTAAACTTTTGGTTGAGAAATTATAAAAGTCCTAAATTGTCCACCAATGCAGACTGCTTTTAGTCTTAACAAAGGCTCATTTTCTACTGTTTGAGAAGATGCCTTCAAGTTAGAAATCGATTTTGCTTCTCCGGTGGTACTACATCACAGGAGAAAAACAGGAAGAAATTTTTTAACCTCGTCTATCATGCCAAATATTTTGGGATTCCTGCAGAATGGCTTTTTTATCTCATTCCATGGAAAAGGCCCACGTAATGGAGTAGGTGGCACCGTCAAGTCTTCAGAGATTATACATTCCACAGGTCATCACCGTAAGATGGTTGTGTAGGCCAACAAATATGTTCCAGTAGTTAGCATCGCAAATGTTGAAGAAGTAGAGGTTGAAGAAGAAAGATGGCAGAAATAAAAACAATGCTAAGAGAAGCCTGTGAGAATTGTTCACATGCAGCAGCTTCATTTTGTCTTAGCTCTGCCACCGTAGGTGGACAGAGGTTACGTTTTCACCCCTGTCTGCTTGTCTGTGAACACGATATCTCAAAAAGTTGTGGATGAACTCAGTCGAAATTTGGTGAGAGCTTGGGTGTGTGACGAGGACGAAATGATATAATTTTGGTGAAGATCTGGATCCGGATACTACAATTGGTAAAGTGATTTTTCATGATTTAGAGATGGAGCACAGAGGCGGATCCAGGAATTTCAAGACGGGGGGGGGGGAGTGCATGAAACTATAGCGCTGGGGGGGGGCGGAGTAAAGGGGGGTCTGGGGGTCCTCCCCCAGGAAATTTTAAAAAATTGATCGTCAGAAACGGCATTTCGTGCGTTCTTGGAAGTTTCTGCAGTTCCTTGTGTTCTTCCCTGGTGCAATAGTTCAGCAGATTCGCACCGCCTGCACCCTCATCCTGGATCGAAGAGGGGGTGCGCACCCCCCCTGGATCGCCCCCTGGGGCATGATATCAACTAAATGTTATGGATGGATTCAGCCAAAACTTGGTGGACAGGTTGGGTGTGTGACACTAAAGATTTGACTCAATTTTAGTGAAGATTCGACTCTGAATATGGATCTGAGAATTTTTAAAGTGATTCTTCACCGTTGAGAGCTGGGCAAAAAACGATATTTAGCAAGCTATCTCTCAGATACTCGATCTTTAGTGTCACATCTGATATCTCTCAGATCTCAGATATCTCTCAGCATGATATCTCTCAGATTCACAGCATGCAGCCAAGCGAGGTGTGAGGCAGGAGCACCAGCCCAGAGGGGAGAACAGTATTCCATTGAGCTGCGGATGAAAGCCTTGTATGTGGTGAGGAGCTCAAGTGTGCCAAGGAAGGACTTCACATGACGGAGGATGCTCAGTCGGCGACTGGCTTTGGAGGCCAGCTTGGAAATGTGGTTTTCCCAAGAAAGATCATGGCAGACAGTGAGACCCAAAATCTTGAGTGACAGAACTTCTTGGAGAGGATTGTTGAGAAAGTACAGTCACGTGAAAAAGTAAGTACACCCCATGTAAAGTTTTGACTTTTTCAACATATTTCAACATACAGGCTATTTGATCTTCATTTCAACAATATTGATAGATAAAGGTGATATAATATTACAAATATCATGAAACATTTACATTTTGTAGTCCATTGTATAATTTAAATAAACATAAATGCAAATTTCACATGTGGAAAAAAGTAAGTACACCCTTGGCTCTAATAGGTGGTATTGCCCCCTTTGGCAGAAACAACCTCAAGTAGGCGTTTTTTATAACTGTCTACCAGTCTCTGACATCGACTGGGAGAAATTTTTGCCCACTCCTCCATGCAGAATTCTTTCAGCTGTGCGATGTTTGAGGGGTTTCTTGCATGCATACACAGCTCGTTTCAAATCCCCCACAACATCTCGATGGGATTTAGATCCGGGCTTTGACTTGGCCATTCCAGAACTGTCCATTTCTTTCTTTTCAGCCATTCCTTGGTGGATTTACTGGTATGTTTAGGGTCATTGTCATGTTGCAAGGCCCACCTTCAGTTGAGCTTCAACTTTCCGACAGATCGCCTCACATTATCCTCAAGCACCCTCTGGTACAATGAAGAATTCATAGTGGATTCTATGATGGTGAGCTGCCCAGGCCCTGATGCATCAAAGCTGTCCCAAACCATAATATTTCCACCACCATGCTTTACAGTTGGTATCAGATTCTTGTGGTCAAATGCTGTCTTTGGTTTTCGCCAAACATGTCTTCTGGTACTGTGGCCAAATAGCTCCACCTTTGACGCATCTGTCCAGAGCACATTGTTCCAGAAGTGCTGGTCTTTGCCTAGGTGTTCATTGGCAAACTTTAGTCTTGCCCTGATGTTCTTTCTGGACAGCAAAGGTTTCCTCCTGGCACACCTCCCATGTAGATCAAATTTGTGCAGCCTCTTTCTAATGGTAGACTCGTGTACTTTGACATCAACAGTGGCAAGAGCTACCTGTAGGTCCCGTGATGACATTCTGGGGTTCTTAGAGACTTCTTTCAGCATCTTGCGGTCTGCTCTTGGGCTGAACTTGCTGGGGCGGCCTGCCCTGAACAAGTTGACAGTTGTTTGGAATCTTCTCCACTTGTAATCTTGGAATCTTCCGGACAGTCGAATGATTGATTTCAAATTGTTTGGAGATCTTTTTAAGTCCCTTCCCAGACTCGTGGGCATCTATAACCTTCTTTCTGAAGGCCTCAGAGCTCTTTTCATCTAGGCATGGTGACGCCGCACACTTCAACAACAAAGAGCAAACCAAACTAAATGTCTGAGGTTTAAATAAGACAGGTTCCTTCAAGATCCTCTCTAACGATGTTCTAATCATTTGCACCTGAGCTGGTGCACCTGATTCTAATTTTAGGTATTTGAAGCAGTGATAAATGTAGGGGTGTACTTACTTTTTCCACATGCAAAATGTGCATATATGTTTATTTAAATTATACAATGGACTACAAAATGTAAATGTTTCATGATATTTGTTATATTATATCACCTTTATCTATCAATATTGTTGAAATGAAGATCCAATAGCTGTTTGTTGAAATATGTTGAAAAAGTCAAAACTTTACATGGGGTGTACTTACTTTTTCACGTGACTGTAGATGGGAGGGTTGTCCAGTCGGCCTTTTCGGAGAGACATAGTAAAAGCCCTGCTAAACCTAACCCTAACAACTCAGCTCCAATACGCTCCCCACTCCAAGCCTTCAAAAAGTTATGGATGAGTCATGACAAAACTAAACTCAATGACCCAAACCCTAAGTTATGGATGAGTCATAACAAAACTAGGTGGATGAGTTGGTTAGGTGACAAGAAGAAGCCGTTTCGATTTTGGTTCAGGTCCGGATCCAGTCTGGCAGTGGGATACAAAATGTAAACTGTTCAACCTGGTGGGGGTATGCACTTTATCGAGTGCCGTTCTAGTTATCTCGTTGACGATTCAAGAACCACATTGAAAAGCGAAGGAATTCTACCTCGTGTTTCCAAAAGAAACTGAACGCATCAGAAATAAGTGTGTAGTGTTTCCCTTGAATGACACTAGGATGGTTCATGTCACACATGAATACGACAGACAACGGTGACTGGCATACATCCTCAGTGATTCCTGGATCTGACGGAGTTTAAATTTGGTTTTTCCATCCATCTGGGCCCTCTCCATCATTCTCTTAGCTGGCAGAACCAAGACAATAAGACAACTTACAGTGCATTCAGAAAGTATTCAGACCCCTTCACTTTTTTCACATTTTGTTATGTTGCAGCCTTATGCTGAAATCGTTTAAATTCATTTTTTCCCTCATCAATCTACACTCAATACCCCATAATGACAAAGAGAAAACAGGATTTTAGAAAGTTTTGCAAATTTATTAAAAAGAAAAAACTGAAATATCACATTGACATAAGTATTCAGACCCTTAACTCAGTACTTAGTTGAAGCGCCTTTGGCAGCGATAACAGCCTCGTGTCTTCTTGGGTATGACGTGACAAGCTTTGCACACCTGGATTTGGGGATTTTCTGCCATTCCTCTCTGCAGAACCTCTCAAGCTCTGTCAGGTTGGATGGGGACTGTCGGTGGACAGCCATTTTCAGGTCTCTCCAGAGATGTTCGATTGGGTTCATGTCAGGGCTCTGGCTGGGCCACTCAAGACCTTCACAGAGTTGTCCCTAAGCCACTCCTGCGTTGTCTTGGCTGTGTGCTTAGGGTCATTGTCCTGTTGGAAGGTGAACCTTCGGCTCAGTCTGAGGTCCTGAGAGCTCTGTTTCAGGTTTTCATTAAGGATATCTCTGTACTTTGCTCCGTTCATTGTTCCTTCAACCCTGACCAGTCCCTCGGTCCCTGCTGCTGAAAACACCTCCACAGCATGACGCTGCCACCACCATACTTCACCGTTGATGGTATTGGGCAGATGATGAGCGGTGCCTGGTTTCCTCCAGACATGACGCTTGGAATTGAGGCCAAACAGTTCAATCTTGGTTTCATCAGAGCACAGAATCATGTTTCTCACAGTCTGAGAGTCCTTTCGGTGCTTTTTTGCAAACTCCAAGCGGGCTTTCATGTGTCTTTCACTGAGGAGAGGCTTCCGTCTGGCCACTCTGCCATAAAGCCCAGATCGGTGGAGTGTTGCAGTGATGGTTGTCCTTCTGGAAGTTTCTCCTATCTCCACACATGATCTCTGGAGCTCAGCCAGAGCGACCATCGGGTTCTTGGTCACCTCTCTTACCAAGGCCCTTCTCCCCCGATTGCTCAGTTTGGCCGGGCGGCCAGCTCTACGAAGAGTCCTGGTTGTTCCAAACTTCCTCCATTTAAGAATTATGGAGGCCACCGTGCTCTTGGGAAGCTTCAATGCAGCAAAAAAATTTTCAAGGCTTCCCCAGATCTGTGCCTCAACACATGGCTTGTCCCACACAATAAGAGCGTACTTATGGCTTGGCTTGCTCTGATATGCATTGTCAGCTGTGAGACCTTATATAGACAGGTGTGTGCCTTTCCAAATCATTTCGAATCAATTGAATTTACCACAGGTGGACTCAAATCAAGGTGTAGAAACATCTCAAAGATGATCAAGAGAAATGGGAGGCACCTGAGCTAAATTTCAAGTGTCATAGCAAAGGGTCTGAATACTTATGTCAATGTGATATTTCAGTTTTTTCTTTTTAATAAATTTGCAAAACTTTCTAAAATCCTTTTCTCTTTGTCATGATCGGGTATTGAGTGTAGATTGATGAGGGAAAAACAGGAATTTAAACGATTTCAGCATAAGGCTGCAACATAAAAAAAATGTGAAAAAAGTGAAGGGGTCTGAATACTTTCTAAATGCACTGTGTCTGTTAAATGCAGGCAGATTCTGACGACTGTTCACCCATTATCATCAACTGGGAGAGTGGAGAGCTCAATAGTGTGGAAACATCTGAAGCAACATGAATCCTGAATAAGATATGCATATATGTGGCTGCAATGACCGGCAATTGTTGACAGATATCACTACCATCTTCAAGTCCAAATCAATTATGAATGATAAATCACACTTTTCAGGTTCACCGATGCAAAAGCAGTAGTCCAGCCTCATTGGATATTGACATGGCACTTCTATAACCCCCACCGCTAAAAAATGACTACATTTTCATTTGTCTTTGGATTCAATGGTTGTGCCACCATTAATTTTTATTGATAAATTGCTTGGATGAATCTCCTTGGATGTGAAAATCGATGTTTGGGCTCTTGATCAAAGTGAGGTGAAAGGTCGTCTAGTGAGAATTATTTATTTATTTTTTGCATACAAGATCGAGGCTCGTGTAAGAGCTAACATCAATAACAAAAAAAAAACCCGACATAAAACATACAATAGAGAGGGAAGCACACAGGTACAACAGCAGAGAACAGGG
This sequence comes from Myxine glutinosa, assembly GCF_964187855.1. Taxonomy (NCBI): domain Eukaryota; kingdom Metazoa; phylum Chordata; class Myxini; order Myxiniformes; family Myxinidae; genus Myxine; species Myxine glutinosa. The sequence goes on from NC_136261.1 coordinate 171,967,079, forward strand.
ACATCGGGAGATCTGTGGGAGGGGAGAGGGCTTGGGCGGAGGAGGCATAGGTATAAAACACATGGACACTGCTAGAATTTCCAGGAAAGAAAGAAGTCGGTATTTCCAAAAAAAAAAGTGGATTTGGGGAGAATTAATGGGGTAGAAAAGATCAAGGTTTTGGATGGGGGAAGATAAGAGATGGTGGTGAACAGCTGTTTTAAAGACCTGGAGGGAGGAGTGGGATTGAAGGGAGTGGGGGAGTTTGTTCCAGAGGCGGGAGAAAAGAGGAATGAAGGAGTGAAGGTGAGCAGAGAGCCCTGATTTGTTATACATTTCTTTAACTGAAATATATTGTTGCGGATATGAGAACTGTATATATTTTTTTATTGTGTGAATTGTTATTATTGTTTATTCTGCGCCCCCCTGCCTCCGGAGCTGTGTAAAGGTGAAAGGGCATCCCATAATTAGTCCACAAGCATACACGTCAGCCAAATAATAGAATACCCCTGTTTGATAGTTATCTCTTATTCTGTGTTTTAGGGTAAGGCTGTGTCTCCCATTAATTGAAGTACTCCATTGCACCAGTGAAAGAGAATAGATCCCCTTTCATTCCCATCCCCAAAATCTCCATTTCCTTTCACATCCCCTCTCGTCATTGCCAAGCCTCGATTGCCAATTACCTCCCCTCCAAAACCACCATTGAACATGTGCTCGGGTTGGGGAAGAGGGGCGTGCCCGCCCGTCGTCATCAAGGGCGGAGCGAGAGGGTCGCGTGACCAACCAGGGCCGAGGTGAGCACACCGATGGGCGTGTCCTGAAGGCCGGCGGCTTGATCGCCGGAGGCGCTATAAAGGCGCGCGCGCAAGAAGCGGGGAGTGGTCAGTCGGTGGTCAGTGGTTGCGTTGAGGAGTCGGGGGTGAGGAGCCGGTGGTGAGGAGTCGGAGGTGAAGAGTCAGTGGTTGCGTTGGTTGCGGTGAGGAGTCGGTGGTGAGGAGTAAGTGGACCAAGAAAGAGTTGAGGGTTTGGACCAGACGAGTCAGACAAGTCCTGGGAAAGCAGCGGAGGCCACAGCAGCAACAACACCCAACAGCCACTTGGGGCCTGGACGGCGGTTTTGAGCAAGGCCGTGAAGGAACGGCGGCTGCTAAACGCGCCGATCGTGCTGCAGGACCCCCTTGGACCTTCCTCTCCCTCCAGCCATCCACCTCCTGCCTTTCCACCCTTCTTGTGTACGTGAGTTTGTTTTGTTTGTTCTGTCCCTGGGTTAATTAAGTCTGTATCAGCTAGTATTTGCACTGTGTCACCTGCGTCTTATGTGTTGTAAATAAACGTGACTGCTTTCTTTTTGCTTGTGTGTACAATAAATCCAATTACTCTTCTGTCCGTCTTCTCGTTTTATTCCTTTTCCTCTTTGCATTTCATCGTTTTAGAGTTTTCCAGATTGGGCAGCTGCGGTGCGATACGGCCAAAGTTCTGGGTGAATCGGGTGAGTCGGGGAACAACTGTTCGGTCGCGGAGCCTTCGCTCGGCAAAGTAACATCTAAACCGCGATCAGTAACAATATAAAAGGAACGGGTATTGTTTTATCGAGCTGAAAATAATGTCTGGAAGTGATTTGCCAATCACATCTGCAGGTCAATAAATAAGTTATTGGCTGAAAGGTGAAAGCTGAGCACTTCCAAGCCCCTAAAAGGTCAAAACTCAAAGGACCCTCAACTCGGAAATTTGTGGGTGCAGAGATGTAAATGTTGCATGTTTTCATGTGTCACTAACACCAACATCTTGAAGAAACCACATTAAAATCAGAAGTCCGGTTAAAACAATTCTGAATTTGATATATTTCACATGGAATGACAAAGAGGTGAAAGCAGTGCCCTCCTTCTACTATCCCACAACCACAATGAAGATCAATCTCCATTCATCAGATGTATCGGTAAACGTGGCAGCATGGGAACTGCCAGAGATCAGAGATGCCTGCACATCCTCAACATTGTCCACTTTCTCATACCAATGTCCTCACAATGGTCCATTCATCCACAGATAGAGGGCATAATTTACAGGACTTTCAAAATGACGCAATGTCCGCACAATACATCGGCATGAATGTGAAGAACCCCTCAGCAACAATGGTGATCGAGGTATGATATATCGTGCGTGCAAGCTAAGGATTGATATGTAGGTCTATATGCATCTAATGTATTGTGCGAATTAGTCTTCAAGATCTTTCTTCAACGCCATGATTTATCATCAATTTTGCTAGCTACTGTGGCTCACTGGGCTCCAAAAATAACTCAAAAAGACATTGAAAAATACCTGAGAGAAAGGGGTCTGCTTATGCACAAGTTAAAGAGTTGAAGAATCTTCCCAGCTTGTTAACAGGGCTGAGAACCTACAACTGCCCATAGTGCACACCACTGATGATGTGGACTGGCATAAGCTCCGTAGAACTGTGGACGGACAAGCACTACCCAAACCCTCGACCATCGCTGCCAGTTAATGGATTGTGAACCTTGCAGGAGGGTCTGCTGTAAACATCCCAAGCTTGGTGATTTATTTATTGGATGTGTGCAATTGGAAGGACAATGCAATGCGGCATTACCAACAACGTAATGACGACCAACTCTTCGATAAAGGACATCTTCACGAGGTGAGAATACACAAAACTAGTGCAGGCTGTATAGTTACGCGAGAGCCAGGCCGTGTACCAGGAAAATTGCCTGATGGAGACACCGTAACTAGTTTGGGTGCTGCTCTGCAGTGATGGGAAGGTCATAGCTGGGCTTGTGAATGCACATAAAAAAATTTAAAAAACCACCTTTAGAGGCCATTTTTCCCTGCAAAGCGGGGGTTGGCCTTTTTCAGGAACCGTGGTTGTTGTTGTTTTTTTGGGTCCCCTTTTTGAAGCAATGTTTTACGGCCGGATGCCCTTCCTGACGCCAACCCTTTTTGCCGCCTTTAACGACAAATAGGGAATTACCAGTGAACTGGTACTCAATGCACATGATATGCTTAAAATCAACTCTTTAAAATGGTATTTTGAAAACTATTTATTGATATGAATTATTGTTGCAGAGAATATAAACCTGAAAAAGACAATGTTGAGCTATATCACCTTGAATATCTAAAACAACTATAAATTTCGTACAATTTATCTTCAACAACAGTGATGATGATAATGTACCATACTATTTACAGAACATTGGTAATGCTGAAGCAGTTCCTTGGCAAACCTGGTTATACTGGGTGGTTTGCCCACAATGGGTCAATATGAATTACCAGCAGGGACCAGTGGAACATCCACGCAATACAAAATGTGACTTCAATTCCGCAACTCCCCCACCCTCCCAAACCCCAAGTCTTCAACCTCCGTCTCCCTTCCCCAAGTCTTCACGGTCCCTCTCTCAACGCTAAGGCTCCAATACCCTCCCCACTCAAAGCCTTAAAAAACCCCCAACCCACCACAACTCCTCAATCATTCCTACCCCCCCCCCCCCCCCCCACTACCAAAAGTCCTCAACCTTCCCCCTCGCCCCCCACTACCAAAAGTCCTCAACCTTCCCGCCCCCCCCCCCCCCCACCTCACCCTCAAAGTCTCAACTTCCCCCTCCCGACTCTGTCCCATCTTTGCTCCCCCCCCCCCCCCTCCCAACCCCAACTCTGTCCTCCTCTCCTCACCCACCTCCCACTTGTATTAGCAAACGAGCATCGAAACAGCAGAATATGTAACGCTGTCCCCTCCCCATCATGCTATCACCAACTTCAAAGAAGCCCATCACAGTCACCTGTCCAACTCAATCCCACAAAATATGCACAAACCCCGTGGCATTGCAACTCTCAAGTGACCATGAGCAGGCTACTTGTGCCAATAAACTGTCCAAAACCAATTATCTTCTTCCTGATGCATATATACAGCACACATTCTTAAAAGTAAATAATGAAGGAAGTTTTCTTTCACAATGTTGCGAGATTCCTGGAATTCTTCGGACAAAGACATTGGTGTTGTGGTCCCTGCTCGAGTCGTTTAAGAGAAAATAGTCAGAAATAACAGCAAGGATCTGCGTAACCTCTGTGGTAAAAGCCCTGCTTGAAAGTACAGAGAAGACCACTGCCTCAAGCGCTGAGGCCTATCTTCACAAGCCCCGAAACACCTACCGCATTTTCCGGTGCATCAACCGCACCCGTGTATCAACCGCACCCCCGATTTTCGACTTCAAAAAAAAGAAGAAAAAAAAGAAGATTTTCAAGGGGGAAAAAAAAAATCAGGAAAATTTAAAAAAGAGAAGAGAATAAATAAATAAAATGGAAAGCGAAATATGATGTAAGGAAAGAGAAACTGAAGACAGAGAAAGAGTGAAAATACATGAAATGAGTTGAAAGAGAATTTTAAAAACATTATAATTATTCTTTCTTGCCAATGTGGGGCCCTGAAAAGGGCCGTTGGGTTTAGTCTCTAAAATCCGAAGAAGTCCTCGTCATCCGTTTCTTCAGGGAAGACATTACGAAGATCATCATCCGAGTCTGGGTAGGCGAGATCATCGTCGTCGTTATCCTGTTCTCCATCGTCGGTCACTGCCACTTCATCCTCCCAGATAATGTCATCTTGAGTGCCATCAAGGGCATTAGATATGCAGCACTTGAGGAAGGCCCGCTCGATGATGGCTGCCGGCAACTCCTCCCAGACCTTCAGTATCCAACTACAGATCGTCGGGAGGTCCACCTTCCTCATTCTCCCAGTCTTGGTGAAGGTCTTGTCCCCCAACAGCATCCACTCCGACCAACAGCGCCGCAGACCGTCTTTGAACGGCTTGTTGACTGAAACGTCTAGCGGCTGCAGCAGCGACGTCATGCCACCCGGGATCATCACCAGATCAGTGTTGAGCCCCCTCAGCGTTGACTTGGTCTCCTCTGTCTTGTGACAACGGAAGGCGTCGAGGACGAGCATGCTCCGTCACCGCGAAAGCCCACCAACTCGTCTCCCCCACACGACGCGGAGCCAGTCATCTACCAGCGCTTGGTCCATCCACCCCTTGGCCTGGGCACGAACGATTACACCCGGAGGAAATTTATCCTTTGGTAGCGTCTTCCTCTTGAAGAAGATATACGGCGGCAGCTTTCCCCCATCAGCGGTGCACGCTAGCATAACCGTAAAACGATCTTTCTCATGACCCGTTGTAGTGATGGACACCGACTTGTCACCTTTGGCCGAGATGGTGGTCCCTCGAAGCACATCGAAGGTCAGCGGCGTCTGATCTGCGTTGCCGATGCGGCTTAGGGGATAGTCGTGCTGCTTGCGGAACTTGATCACGAACTTCTGAAAATTAGCAGTCTTCTCTGCTATGTCATCAGGGAGACTCTGTGCGATGTGGGTTCGCCGGCGAATGGAAAGGCCACGACGACCCATGAACCTGTACGCCCAAGACGTACTGGCCGTGAGATCATCGACCCCTGTTTCCCTGGCGATGAGTCGGGCCTGGAGTCGCAACGCTAGTGTCGCGATGGCGTGTCCCTCGGCTCACTTCTCTCTCACCTACATTAGCAGTCTCTCCTCCAAGGCCGGCCACTGGGCTGTTTTGCCCCTCATCGCCTTCTTCTTCTTTGGCATCGTCTCCAGCGTCTGCTTGTTCGTCCGCCAGCGTCTAATGACGGACTCGTCGATTCCAAAGTGTCGGCCGGCCGCCCGATTACTAAACTCTTCTGCAAACCTGCAGGCACGGAGCTTGAAAGCTGCTGTGAATGATCACGGTGCCATCTCGTGGTCTTGGTCAGGATAGAAGCGAATGGTGAAGCTTGGTCTTGGTCAGGATAGAAGCGAATGGTGAATCTTGGTCTTGATAGCTCAAACAGGATAGAACGAATGGTGAAACTCCCCGTTGACCTCTCCGTTTTATACATTCGCCCAGCCCATGCGGCGGCATCAAAGCCGACTTCAATAGGTTAGGCCAGATTTTAAAAAAAAAGAGTTGTTGATCGTCCCCGCCCGACCCTACGAAACACACCCGACCCGAAACGTTTTTTATTTTTTAATTTGAAAAAAATCATAAAAAACGATCTTTTCACATTCAAATTTGGCGCTGTTATGCACCGCATGCGCAGTGCGTGCTGCGCAGAGCGTCGCAAGTGCCTCGGGCAACTTCACCCATTTTACGTTGGCCATTCATGGCGGCTATTGTGTGAGATTTTTCCCGCTGAAATCTGTATTGATTCGTGCTAGAATCGGCTTGAAATGCCTATTGTGATCGCATCAATAGCCCGTGAGGGCTCTTCCAAGACGGTGAAGGACTGGTTTGCGTGCAATATCGAGTTGGATGTTACAATCTCGGACTTCTATGCAGAGTTCTCAGACGGCAAGTATGATGGGGATAGGGAGCCATTGCCTGACGATACACGCGGTACTTTTGTCAAAGTATTCGCCGGCCCCAGTAAAACTGACATGACGAAAGTTTCACCAGCTTGCAAAGTTTCTGATGTGACAAAGACTCTTGGCTCATTTCTCAAATTTGTGTTGGCTGCAGACACGGCCACGGATCACAGGATGGAACCCGATGAATGAAGAAATAAAATCATTTTGAGGAGAAAGGAGTCTTTATTTCATATTTTGTTCCGGTCGCTTCCGGTCCGGTCTGGAGAGGACGCTGGCGTTACTTGTTCGCCGCTTCTCCGACTGGGCCATTGTACATAGTTTGCTTTTCTGGTGGTCGTGGCGGATTTTTGACCGTTGGGTCTGCCCTCTGCTCGGTCCCGGCTCTGCTCCTGGCTTCGCCTGCCCAGCTCCTCCACTGTTTCCTCAGGCCCGCTCCCGTTGTTTGTGGCCGTTGTTTGCGGCGGTGGCTGTTTGCCGCTGTGGTCTTGATTAGCGGCTGCAGTCGTTTGCCGCTGCGTTTGCCGCTGCGTTTGCCGCTTTGCCTCCTCGACCTTGGCCTCGTACTCGTCCCTTCGCTCCTGCCTGGCATGGCTCTGAGGTACTCCGCCGCAAGGCTTCTTCTGCTCAATACCCGCTCCACCCCATCATGCATCTCTGCCATCAAATCAAATGGACTCCTCCGACGACCCAGGTACATTCACCGTGGCTCCGGTCGTAAGTTTGTTTATTTGCAATCAGGTCACTCCATCCCCGTCCTCTGGTCGGCTCAGCGCACTCTCACTCTTCGTCCCAGCGCACCTGGTCACAGCAACCCACACGATCGCACCTCCTGCCTACGAACCCTGGCTAAATCACCTGAATTCATCCCTGCTGTTCAAAACAACATCAAGCTCACCCTGTTCAACACCCGGTCCCTCAACAACAAATGCCTCATCCTGAACGAATACATCCTGGATAACAAACTGGACTTTCTCTGTCTCACCGAAACCTGGCAACAACCTCTGGACTACTACACACTTAACCTCACCACACCCAATGGATATTCCTACGTCAATAAACCACGCTCGGAGGGCCGAGGTGGTGGAATTGCTGTTATCCACCGTCAAGACATCAAGACCAACCTCATCTCCATCTCATCTGCTCCATCATTTGAACACCTGGCTTTAAAACTCTCTGGTCACACGCAGTCAGTCATGGCTGTCGTCTACCGCCCTCCCAAACCACACCCATCATTCCTGTCTGACTTCTCCTACTTTCTGACCCAGCTATGTTCCCTCTCCCCCTCAATCCTCCTCCTTGGTGATTTCAATATCCACATGGACTCCACTGACTCCACAATAACCACTGACTTCACTGATTTACTCACCTGCTTTAACCTCACTCAACATGTCGACTTTCCTACCCATATCCGTGGTCACATTTTGGACCTTGTCTGCTCCACTGGATTAAGTTTGCACCATCTCTATGGCTCCGACCTCACCCTCTCTGACCACTTAGCCATCACTCTGACCATCAACATCCCCGCCCCAACACCAAGGCATTATCGCACAATCAACTTCCGTAAGCTAAACGCTCTTTCACCTACCTCATTCTCATCCACCCTCTCTGAAAAAATGTCCACTTCTCCCTTCATTGACCTCCACACCCCTTCCGACCTCACTGACTACTACAACCACACTCTCTCCTCCTGCCTTGACCAGCTTGCACCTGTAAAAACCAAAACAGTTTCTTTCACCCATTCTGCTCCCTGGTTTACCCCTGAACTCCACCTGATGAAAACTCGTGCTCGCCAACTTGAAAGACTCCGCAATAAAACGGGTCTCACAGTTCACTCCCAAGCCTACAAGGACCACATACAACACTACAAAGATGCCCTCTCCCGCGCCCGCTCTGCCTACTACTCTCAAATTATCCACTCTGGCTCCGGAAACCCAAAAGCACTCTTCTCGACAATAAACAAACTCCTCCGCCCCCTGAACACCACCACCCAGTCATTCACAGTAGACAACTGCATCTCCTTCCTCTCTTTCTTCCAACGCAAAATTGACAACATCTACAACAGCTTGACCACCGCCGCACCCGCTCCCCCTCCAACCACCTGCCCCCCCTTGTCCTGCCATCCCCTGTCTCGGTTCTCCCCAATCTCCCCTACTGACCTCTCTGAACTCCTCATAGGAATGAAAACTGCCACCTGCACTCTTGACCCCATCCCCTCCAGCTTTGTCAAAGCCTCCCTCCCTGCTCTCTCTCCACTTATCATTGCAACAATAAACTCCTCCCTGTCTACAGGCATCGTCCCACCTTCCCTCAAAATTGCTGCTGTTACCCCCATTCTAAAAAAACCTGGTCTAAACCCTGACACCCTAAACAACTTCAGACCCATCTCCAACCTACCCTTTCTGTCAAAAGTTTTGGAACGCGCTGTAGCCACTCAACTCAAACATCATCTCTCTGCCAATAACCTGTATGAAACATTCCAATCCGGATTCCGCTCCAACCACAGTACTGAAACTGCTCTCCTCAAAATCACCAACGACCTTCTCCTCTCCTCTGACGCTGGCAACCTCAACATTCTCGTCCTCCTCGACCTCAGCGCTGCCTTTGACACCATCGATCACACTATCCTCCTCACCCGACTTGAATCCACCTTTAACGTTACCGGCACTGCCCTCTCTTGGATTAAATCATACCTCTCTGACAGATGCCAGTTCATCTCCATCAATAACTGCAAATCCTCCACTGCTCCCCTCCCCCAAGGTGTCCCCCAAGGTTCAGTTCTTGGCCCCCTCCTCTTCATCCTTTACCTGTCCCCGCTCGGTCACTTAATCCGCCGTCATGGTCTCCAATTCCACTGCTTCGCCGATGACATCCAGCTTTTCATCTCCACCAAGTCCGTCTCCACCGACATCCACTCTATCCTGACAAACTGCATCACTGAAATAAAATCCTGGCTTCAAATCAACTTCCTCAAGCTTAACTGTGATAAATCTGAAATAATCATCATTGGCCCAAAAACGCTCACAAAATCCACCCATAACTTTGCCCTCAACATCGACGGTATCCCAGTATCCACCTCCCCTCACATCCGGAATCTTGGCGTCATCTTTGACCAAACCCTTTCCTTCGACAAATACACTAAACAGATCACAAAGTCAGCCTTCTTTCACCTGAAAAACATTGCCCGTCTCCGCTCATCCCTCTCCTCCACGGCTGCAGAAACCCTCATCCACGCCTTCATCACCTCCCGTCTGGACTACTGCAATAGCCTCCTCTATGGTTCACCCTCAAAAATCACCAATAAACTCCAATACATTCAGAACTCCGCTGCCCGTCTACTCACCCATTCCCGGACCCGTGACCACATCACCCCCGTCCTTTACAAGCTTCACTGGCTCCCCATCCCCCAGAGAATCCAGTACAAAATCCTCCTCTTGACATACAAAGCCCTCCATAACCTGGCCCCATACTACCTGGCTGACCTCCTCTCCAGACACACTCCCACCCGCAACCTCCGCTCTGCTGGTACCAACCTCCTGACCCCCTCCATCCGGACCAAATTCAGATCCTGGGGGGACAGGGCCTTCTCCATCGCTGCTCCCACCCTCTGGAACTCACTACCTCACACCATCAGAGACTCCTCCTCACTCACCACATTCAAAACATCACTAAAGACCCACCTGTTCAACACTGCATTCAACATTCAACCCACAGCATTTAACCCCTGACTATCTCTTCTCCTTCTCCCTCCTTTTGCTTTAAATATTTCCCTATTGATTCTTGTCTTTTTGCAATTGTTGTTTTCATGTATTGTTATGCATTATGTTTGCCACTCTGTCAAAGCGCCTTTGGGCTTCTGGAAAAGCGCTATACAAAATAAATGAATTATTATTATTATATTATTATTTTTCCATGTCAACAAAACTCAATGGAAAGTAGGAAAAAAATATTAAAAAATAAAAACAAAACCTCCCTCCCTACCCGAACTTTTGAGAAAAAAGGACGCTCAACAACTTTTTATTTTTATGTGGCCTTACCGCGGCGTTGGTTAGACAATAGGTACGTCATAATGTCCCATGCCAAACATCCTGTTTACCATGTTGACTCTTTTGTTTTGTGACTTAATCCTGTCTTTATTTAGCACACTCTATTCACTATGTGACCTGTCATTCAAAGAGGACTAGTGAAAGTACGCATTTTCACAAACACGCATAGAAAAATCAAATATTACAAACTTCAAACTTTCTTGTATTTTGACTGGCAGCAGTAATCGGTGTTGAACCTACCTTAGTAACGTAATTGACGATCATTCATCATTGTATCCCCGCAACCCCAAAGTAATATAAAGATTACGTCCCGTTGATATGACAGTTTTTCAATGCACAAATTTTTCTGTTACTGTGTATCAACCGCACCCCCTTTTTTAGGGTTTTCCCGTCGGTAAAAAAACCGCGGTTGATACACCGGAAAATACGGTATTGGCTCAAAATCCTTTCAGCTGACGCTTTGGTCATTTTAACAGGTTGGTGGAGGGGGTAGTGGCACAAAAAGTATGCTGAGGCCTCCTTTTCCTAAATATAAAAGCTCTGCATTCAACCAATGAGGTCACTCTAATACAATAACTATTTTAATATATATACAATAACTTCTTTTTTTTTAATACATACAATAATATATCGATACTAAAACAAAACTTAAAGGGAGGGCATAGCGATTGTGAATACGACAGCTCCGAAGAGGTCTTTGGCTGCGCACATCACCAAAATGGTGGCAGAATTATTTTTCATTAGGTTGAAATTGTGGGTGGAGTCAGGTAAGCTGTTCAACCAATGGGTGGAACAGAATGTTACACGTAGACGGGCGGACAAACAAAAAAGCGTATTATTATATAAATAGAAAGGAGAGTTACAACATACAATGATAAAAATAATATAATTGGTAATTTTCTAACCTTTAACCCTCTGATTATTTGTGGGCTGCTCCAAATAAAATTATTCAGCCCCTGGAATGTCATGGAAACACAATGATCCCTCCCAGCCAACGTCAGCATAGCATGAGAGTGATCCGCCATTAGCGTTGAAACATTGTAAAAGTTCACTCGTTCTTTTGCAAGTTGACTAGATATTTGCGCTATTTCTTTACTGGAATAGAAGAATGAATAGAATGATCGTTTTAAAGCCATTTTCCCCACTAGAGCGGGGGTTAGTCTTGCGGGCCCCATGGCAATCATGGTTCCCTGTTTGAGGCAATGTTTTTTTTTTATGGCCGGATGTCCTTCCTGGCGCCAACCCTTGGTCGCCTCTTGCAATGCGCTGGGATACGGTGTACCTATTCTAAATCGGGGTACACACCGTGATCATTCATCCAAGCAAGCTGGTACTCAATTCGCCGACCTCGGAAGGATGACAGGCTGAGTGAACCCCCCTGGCGTTAATTCAGCGATCGACCGGGATTCGAACTCAGGATCCTAGGATCCCAAGCCGGCACCCTAACCGCTAAGCCAACACCAGGCTTACCACCATTTACTTACTTACCACTTACCGCTAAGCCACCAGGCTCTTTACTGGATTGAAGCTTATTTATATTAGGAGTACATTTAACTTGGTGGTTTTATATCTACGAGACTCCAATCATTCTCCGGAAACAGTTCAGGATTTCGATGCTTCCAAGCCAGAGTTTGTTTTCTGAGTCTAACACAAATCAGTGATGGGTGCACACCCTCGAGTGGTGTGTATGGCGCCATTCATCGGGCCTTCGCACTGTCCTTATCCATGACACCCCCCCATGAATCCGATTTGCATCCAGGCACACACCAATTATGGCTAAACATTTTGCAATTGCCCTGAGTTTGACTCTTTCGTTTTAATGCTGCAAATTGTGTTAAAAGGTTATTATATTTCACCACAACAACGGCAGATTCAAACTCAACATAGCAACCATGATCTACAAAAGTAAGTCGATGAAAGTGAACACAGAGAGCATGCACGAAAGACATAGCTGGGCATTTGGGCTATTTTGAAAGTTCCAGAATGCAGAGTAACAGGTCAGGAGAATAAGGCAGGTGCGTACAAACCTCCCTACTCTATCCGTGTTGCAAAATAACTATGTCACCCTGGCAATGGAGGAGCTGCAGCATGTTCTCCCATAGTATATTTGCATAACATGCCCTTGTTCACAGTCTTATTCTGAGCAAAGGATGATTACGCACAAAAAGGCCACTGTGAGAGAAGAGCAGCATGTGCCTCAGCTTCAGTGCTCCCTAGCCTTGACGAACAATTTTCTTTACTGGTGACTGCCAATTAACACTTTCCCATGTATTTCAGCTGGTACAAAGCAATTCTTTATAAAAGCCAAAAATGATCGAAGCTGAAAACATGTTGAATTAAATGTTTTTTGTTTTCATGTTGTTTTCATGTTGTTGTTTTGTTTTCATGTTTTCATTTTTTCATGTTGTTGAATGAAATCAACAGAACATTGTTTACCTCTGACACTGAAGGTGGATGGAGGTTATGTTGTCACCCCTGTCTGTTTGTCTGTCTGTCTGGCTGTGAACAAGATATCTCAAAAAGTTGAGGACGGATTCGGAAGAATTTGGCAGAGAGCTAGCGTATGTGACAAGGACAAAATGATTTGATTTTGGTGAAGATCCGGATCCGGCTAGTCGATTTTTTAAAGTGATTCTTCATCATTGAGTGATAGGGCTAAGACAGATACATAGCACGATATCTCAAAAAGGTATGGACGGATTTGGATGAAACTTGGTGGACAGGTTGGGAGTGTGACAAGGGCAATTCGATTTTGGTGCAGATCTGAATATGGAGTCGGATACGAGAGTTATTAAATTTTTTGAAGTGATTCTTCACCATTGAAAGATCGAGCGAAAAGCGATATATAAACATGATATTTTTAAAAGTTGTGGACGAGTTATGACTAAACTTGGTGGACAAGTTTGTTAGGTGACAAGAACAAACTGATTAGATTTTGGTTCAGGTCCGAATCCAGATCCGGCCTATCAGTGGGATACAAACCATAAACTGTTCAACCTGGCGGAGGTATGCGCTCTACCGAGTGCCGTTCTAGTTGAGGTATGTAACCGCAGTGGGAACCAACGAAAAGCTGATGTTTTAGTTTTTTTTTTTTGTTTTTTTTTTTTGTATACTGAATCGAGGCTCGTGAAAGAGCTAACATTTACTTCACAAACAAATCAACCAGACAAACAAAATATATAAAAAGAGGGAGCAGAAGACAAGATGGGGAGAAAAGGGGAAGCACACAGAGAGAAGGGGAAGCACACAGAGAGAAGGGGAAGCACAGAAGAGAAGGGGAAGAAGGGGAAGAGAAGAAGGGGAGAGAAGGGGAAGCACACAAACACAACATTTGAGAGCAGGGAGATGTGTGGGAGGGAGAGGGTTTGGGGGGAGAAGGCGTGGGAAGGGGGGGGGGAGAAGTATAAAACACAAGGACACCAAGGACTTCCAGGACAGAAGTTGGTATTTCAAAAAAGTGGAATTGGGGTGAAATTAGCGGGGGTAGAAAAGATCAAGGTTTTGGATGGGGGAAGATAAGAGATGGTGGTGAACAGCTGTTTTAAAGACCTGGAGGGTGGAGTGGGATTGAAGAGAGTGAGGGAGTTTGTTCCGGAGGCGGGAGAAAAGAGGAATGAAGGAGTGAAGGTGAGCAGAGAGTCTTGATTTTGGCAGTTTAACCATAAGAGGGTTGCAGGCAGATCTTGTGCGACCTGTAGGAATATTTGCGGGACAGAGCCCAGAGAGAGCTGGGGGGCAAGGCCAGAGAGGAGTCGGTAGAAGACGGTAGGTGTTGGTAGTTGACGGAAGGTAGTAGGTAGTTGACAGTTGGTAGTTGACGGTATTGGTAAGTGTTGGTAGTTGACGGTAGTCGGTAGGTGTTGTCTTTGTCGGTGAAATAACATCAGCTTCCCTTTATACTCCACAATATTATGGTAGTTAACATACCTCAATCAATGTTCTGATGATTTCACCCATTGTTCTACCTGTCAGCCAATGCAGATAAACACTAGCCTTCATGAGCAAGACTAGTTTCTCTGTGTCGTATATTTGGGCTCAATTTAAGGTGAATGGAAGAGAAGGAATAACAAACCTTAACCCTTTGAGTATGGGATTTTTTTTGATAAAAATACCCCGGGTACGGGATTAAGTTGGCATTTTGGTACGGGAATGCAACCACGTACTGACGATCCATTTATAGGTATAGTCGATGATGTGTAGCAACGTCATCCATACACTAAACTTTTTCGCGGGTTGCGGCACTGGACGTCATCCGTACTCAAAGAAAGAGTTAATGCCCTCTTGTAATGCCACAGGTCACGGGATTTATATTTCATCAAAAACTAACCAACATCCAGACCCTCATACAAATGCATGAACCACCTTTAGAGGCCATTTTTCCCCGCAGAGCAGGGGTTGGACTTTTTCGGGCACCGTAGTCCCCTTTTTGTAGCAATGTTTTATGGCCGGATGCCCTTCCTGCCGCCAATCCTATAGGTCGTCTCTTGTGACACACAGGGAATTACCAGTGAACTGGTACTCAATTTCCCGACCTCGGAAGGATGACAGGCTGAGTCAACCCTCCTGGCGTTAATCCAGCAATCAACCGCGATTCAAACCCAGGATCCTAGGATCCCAAGCCGGCACCCTAACCGCTAAGTCAACACCAGGCCTCCTCAAACAAATGCATACCATGAATAAACTACAAAAGAAAGCAAAGAAATAACAAGATAACTAGAACGACACTCGGTAGAGAGCACACCTCCGGCAGGCTGAACGGTTTACGTTTTGTATCCCACTGATAGGCCGGATCTGGATTCGGACCTGAACCAAAATCTAATTGGCTTGTTCTTGTCGCCTACCCAACTCATCCACCTAGTTTTGTGATAACTTGTGCACATCTGTTTGACATATAATGCTTTATATCACTTTGGTCCTTTCACTGAATAGTGAAGAATCACTTCAAAACTATTTCTCAGATCTCGGAACCATATTTACCAAAATTGAATCAATTCTTCCTTGTCATATACCCAACCTATCCACCAAGTTTCATCCGAATACATCCACAGATTTTTGAGATAACCTGTTCACAAACAAAGCCATACAGACACAGACATACAGATTTACAGACAGACATACAGACATACAGCCAGACAAAAAGACAGACAGAGGTGAAAACATAACCTCATAATAATAATAAATAATAATAATAATAATAATCGGTTTATTCCAAAAAGACTTATGCAGCCATAGGCTGAATTACAGTCAATTTACAAATATCGCAGGGATAAACACAAAAAATAACTAGAGAGGTTCCAGGGAACCTGAACTCAACTGGTCTATATCAATATGGTTAGAATATACATAATAAAACCACAAACTATATAGTTTATATGTGCTAAAAATATATGACAAAAAATGATTTTTCAATATGGCCGCCCTGCCACGCCCATTTTTGGGCGTGCAACGCCCAAATGCAATCCCAAACTAGTTTATGTCTTAAAGATGCTGCATAACAAGTTTCATCAATATTTGTGACTTTTAGAGCGTAGACGTCGAATTGTTTACAGACGACAGACAGACAGACAGACAGACAGACAGACAGACATACACTGTGTGTCGACAAAAACTCAGCTGGACATAGTCCACATGGCTCAAACATAAAATGGCAAATAAATAAGATTAAATTGCCATCAAACAAACAAAAAAAAAACATATCTAACAAAACACAATAGGCATCAAACTCATTAACACAACTCAGTAACATAGGCCTTTGGTCTATGTTGACGTTGTGACATATGTTGATCTCAAAATTAGTTGGTGGTTGAAATCAGTTAGCTGATGTGAAAATCCTATTCAAATTTCAAGTCAATCGGATGCAAATTGAGGATTTTAGAAATTTGAAATTGTTGTTGGCCTTTGGCCTATGTTTACCTTGTGACCTATGTTGACCTCAAAAATAGTTGGTGGCTGAATTCAGTTAGCTATGTTAATCCGATTCAAATTCAAGTCAATCAGAGGAAAATTAAGGGTTTTAGGAATTTGAAAAAAAGTGGTTGACCTTTGGCCTATGTTGATCTCAAAAATAGTTGGTGGTTGAATTCAGTTCGCTGATATGAAAATCCCATTCAAATTCCAAGTCAATTGGATGAAAATTGAGGATTTAGAAATTTTTAAAAAGTGGTTGACCTTTGGCCTATGTTGACCTTTTGACCTCAAAAAATATATAGGATTTTGTCGGACCACGAACTCTACCATTTGGTGAAGTTTCATGAAGATCGGTTTAAAATTGTGATCTGTACGCAAGTATAAGTGAGCGGACCGACAAACACACACACAAACAAACACACACACACACAAACCAGAGTGATCAACATACTTGTCAAAAAAAAAATATCCAAGTAACAAACGGACTCAAATGCAAAACCCTCTCCTCAGGCGAGGGTAACGAGCAATAATTGCTTTGCAATACATATCCCCTACCAAGTTTTAGTTCAATATGTTAAAGGGTAAGGGGGAAAAGTCTGGAAAACTGCCACATGTATAATATGTGATATTTTACAAGTCTAAAAAGGGCATAACCCCATGAAAAATTGGTGAAACGCCCCAAAACTCAAACTTGTTCTGTAACGTATCATAATAAAGCCATATACCAAGTTTCAGTTGAATATGCTAAAGGATTTGGAAAAAAGTGCAGAAAACCACAGGTGGGATGGATGATAGACTGAGAGGAAACCTATAGTCTGCTCTGGGTAGGGGACGAACGAAGCATAAAAAATGGATTCAAAAAAATAACAACTTCCATTCATTGAGGAAACCAACAAATGAACTCTACAATTTGAATCTCAGCAACTCAAAGGTTCAGAATACCAGTCTTGTCGTATCCAATTGATGAGGCATCAAATTTATCATTCTAATATGTAGCAACATAACAGTGACAAAGTTAAGAAGAGTTACTGCAACTCACTGTCTGCAGGCTTGCCAACTCATTCAGAATATGGTAGTCAGACATGTGGTTCAGGCTCGTAAATTTAACACAACTCCAATTTATCAAAATACTTCACTGGCTCCCAATTTACTAGCGGATAGATTTATTAAATTTTTCTGACAACATTTTAAAGCCGAACATTAGTTGGTTCCTGTCGATATAAATTCTGATCTCATGACACCTCTAAAATGTGATTACATCAGAATCGCACCCCTATCACAAAGCTGCAATCAAACAACAGGAATCTCCTGGTACTTCCTCATTCAAGGATGAAGACATTCAGCGATTATAAGCATTCTTCAGGTATGGTCAATGTGGCAACATGCTGTTTTGTAATATTCGCACAGCCCCATCAATTATAGTTTTTAATCCTCATCTTTTCTATTTGCTTTTTCTTACCTCTTCTTTCTTTGTAAAGTATTTTTGAGATTTAACTTTTAAAAAGTGCTATATAAGAGAGGTCAATTTGATTTTAGTTGAACGTTTACAAGGGAAGTCAATTGGTAGGCATAGTGAAAGGAAAATAAAATGGAAGTGAACAGCACAACATTTGTAGCAGGGTAATAAGGTGCCATGATTAGACCTGAACAGAAAGCGAGAAGCAATATGATGAGGATGATGACCACTTCTGCATCTTCAGAAGCATATGGCTGCCAAAGCAGTTTCTTGGACTTTTTGGGCACATTCCTGGACGGGTCGCCACTCCTACGCAGGACACTCGAATGGCTCTTTCATCCCAGTAAGCTGGTACTCATTTTGCCGACCTCAGAAGGTTGACAGGCTGAGTCAACCAACCCCACCAGGTGTTAATTCAACGACCGACAGGGATTTGAACTCAGGACCCGAGAATCCAAAGCCAGCACCCTAACTGTTAAGCCAAGGGAATGAAACAACTGACTGCCATACTTAATGGGAATGAGGTGCTTATTACAAAAAAGAAGTTCTGAATTAGTTCTGGAATCTGAAACTGCATTTTGAAAACTAGAACGCCACTCAGTAGAGCGCATCCCCCCGCTGTGAGTCAAGTTGGAATAGTGCGATTTCACAGAAGTTTGAGGGAGTAGTTCAGTGACAACACAAGACAAGACAACACAAGACAGACACTGCACAGATATATATATAGAATATGTAGAAGATAATGTTAAAAAAAACAAGGAATTTCACTTACATTTTCGGATTCAGCGTTCAATTCTATATAAGAGAGTGAATTTTGAGGTATGTGTGACTTCAAATAAAATTGTAAGCCAGACAAAACGTTCCTTTCATTCCTGAGGGATACAACATGTAAAACTGGCCCAAACGTCAAAACAAAACTCGCTCATTTTAAGTCGCACAAGCTAATGCGACCACTCATTCTTCTGGGAAGAATCCCGTGCACATGCGTGTCAAACTTATAACTCACCTAAGTCTTTGTAAGTTCATCAAATACTGACACCGCGATTGGCATTCGCTGAGGTAAATGTTGATCTCTTCTGAGGTAACAAAAAAAAAAAAATCTTTTAAAGCATTTTTCGTATCAAACGATACATTTTATGAAACGGGGAAACCGAATACACACTTTGGTAGTTGTAAAATGACAGAATATGTCTTTATTAGAAAAAAAAAAACCCTTGAAGACGACGCTGCTAACAAAATACACCGCTCTAACGCATAACCACGAGTTTAAACTAAATTTACAACAAATATGAAAACTGTTTTCATATCACAATGTTAAATATAGAATATATAGGAGATAATGTTTTAAAAAATGAGCCCTATATTCCAATGGTAAACAATCCTTCAAAAAATTCCTGGATCCGGAATAATATCCTGAGCTTCACCAAAAACTAATCAATTCTTCCTTATCCCAAGGGCAATCATCCCACCAACTTTCATCCAAATCCGTTCAGAACTTTTCCAGATATCTTGTTCACAAACACACGAACACACACACACACACGGACACGATCGAATGCATTACTCCCTGGCGGGAGTAATGAAGTAGAATCAGGAGGAAGAGGGATTGGAGAGGGATGTTCAGGTGGAAGCTGAGGAGGCCACTTACGTGTTTTCAAGTTGTGTTGCTTTGTAAAAAATCTGTTTATGTATTCTGTCTATGATGAATGGAAGCTCCGCTTCTTAGAAATACCACAATCAAAAGCTGACATCTTCGTTACGTTTGCACGTGCTCATTATATCCAGGCAACAAACTTTTCAACCAAACACTGACAGTGGTACACCGACTGCCCGTTGGCTTTGTGCCAAAACGTTTTTTTTCCTCATGGCGGTGAGCGTACCTCTATCAACACATTTGGTTGAGAAAATCTGTCGTCATTTCTACACCGATGCAGACCGACTCTAGTCGTTATAAAGACGAGGTTTCCGTTGTGCTCACGATATCTGCCATGTTGAGTTCTTGGCAGACAGGGTGGAAAAGAAATTCTACACATTCCCAGTTGGTTCATTTTTTTGGCTTTTCTTGAAATTTATCAACATTTTAAATCTTAAACTGAATATTAAACACGAATTAGAATTGGAGAAACTGCTGTTTGTAAATGTTCTGGTATGTTTGTTATGCTGATGGAAAATGTTGATTTGATTTGCATTTGCTAGAAGTCCTCTTTTGAAGTTGGGCATCAGCCAGATCATAAATAATACAATTATCTGTGTAGATCATTGACCTTTCCAGAGAATGGGAAATGGGAATGAGCAGCGAGGGGCAGGGGGAGGCATAATGTAGCAATTTACAAAAGGTGGATAAAACCTGGTGTTGGCTTAACGGTTAATGTGGCTGCCTTGAGATCTTAGGGTCTTGAGTTTGAGCCCCTGTCGTTCCGTTAAATAACACCATGTGGGTTGAGGGTCAGCGTATCATCCTTCTGATGTTGGCAAAATGAGTACCAGCTTACTGGAAATAGAGGGCACTGCATCAGCGGCACAGCTGCGCTCCCAGCAATGATGCAACCAGCAGCCACAGGGTGCAAACGAAATAATACAAGAAAACTAGGAAAAGATACATTCAAAGTACACCACCCCCATGCCAAATAATTAAATACCCTACAGCGCGGCATTGCCGGGGCACCTCTGGCGCCCGGCATACCGCAGTGCAGCTCATAAAGGCTGCATTGGGAGGGAGAGGTGTACACTAATTGATTGATTAATTGTATAATTAAAATCAATAAAAGATTATCACAAAATATTTTATTAATCAATTTGCTAATAGCATAACTAAACCACTAGTGCTTCATACGAAGGTGTATCTTTTAGAAATTTAATTAAATAAGTCATTAATAAAAAATTAAATAATTAATTGATTAATCAATAAATAATTAATCAATAAATAATTAAGCGATTAAATGATTAATCAATAAATAAAAAATATCCTTGACAGCCACATCACTTGGTCACTGTCATGTCCAAATATTAGCTTCCCAACTCAAAAGGTGCCTGAGATATTTGCCAAATGAGAAAGAAAATAAATGAATGATTAATAATGAAAATAAATAAATAATAATCATTAAAAAATTTAATTATTAATCAATTCGGTCACAGAACACATAAACCATCACCATTTCATCAGAATCTAACTGGAAAAAAAAAAAAATTAAGTAATTAATCAAATCATTAAATAATTAATCGATTACCTGATTAATTGATTAATCAATAAATCAAAAATATCCTTGACAGCCACATCACTTGGTCACTCATGTCCAAATATTAGCTTCTGAGCTCAAAAGGTGCCTGAGATATTGGCCAAATGAGAAAGAAAATAAATGATTAATAATGAAAATAAATAAATAATACTCATAAAAAAATTAAATTATTAATCAATTCGGTCAGAGAACACAGAAACTACCACTATTTCATCAGAATCTGTAACTAAAAAAACTAAAAAAACAAATTTGTCATTAATCAAATAATTAAATAATTAATCGATTAATTGATTAATTAATAAATCAAAAATAGCCTTTGCAGCCAAATCACCTGGTCATTGGCATGTCCAAATATCAGCTTCCTAACTCAAAAGGTGCCTGAGTTAATGGTCAGAAGAGAAAGGAAATTTGATTAATTAAATAAGTACTTAATTAATCGCTAATAATTAAATAATTCCTCAATTAATTGATTATTCAAAAAACAAAAAATACGGTTTTTGACAAAGGACTTGCTCACTACTGTGCCGAAATTTCAGCTTCCTAGCTCAAAGGATGGCTGAGATATTGTCCGGACAAACA